>NW_026555341.1:35903621-36105035 GCF_029017545.1 Prosopis cineraria | reverse complement strand
AAAAGCTTAATCGTTATATCTGCAGAGTCTTATTGACTCACACGATAATACTATTATCTTATAAAGTCTACAAAGATTCAAAAATCTTACATAACTAGAGATATAATCGGTAAATATGGTTTACAATTTAAATACATTAATTTGGATAATTAAGTTTCTTAAATTGTATATTATATGAAAATCACTTATCTATAAAAACTTGAAAATCACTATAGGACTTATTATCCCCACACGATAATGTGATTAGTTTAGTCCCTACGAAGATCCTTAAATCTCACATGGAACTTAAATAAATTATTAATTTGGATTATAAAAGGATAGTTAATTTTAACATATAAGTTTTGCTCTTATATCTGCGAAATCTTATTGATTTACATGATACGAGATTGCTTTAAATGTCTGCGGAAATTTTTTTAAAATCTCACATGACAAGTAAGTGATTAGAAACCAATTTTCTCTTACTTATTTCATGTTTTTTTCAATTGGGTAATAATCAAATTTTCTCTCCTCCTCCTTTTATAAAATAGGCTCGTCATAATAATTGAAATCGTACATGCGATCATCATAGAAAAGTGTCATACACATGAGTGTAATATTATTGACAATTAAAGGACTTTAGGACTAATGGAAATGAAAAAACATGCCCACACATATTAATACGCCCTTTCATGATAAACACATATTTAAAGACCCTGCCTAATAATTGCACTAACTCTTTTTATTTGAAATGAGATTATGCCTAAAATTGCATTTAAGCTTAGTTATGATAGCAAACAAAATTATTATTTGCAATCTCTTTATCCTTCTTTTTCATACTCTCTTTTTTTATTTTTTAAGAAAAAGAGAATTACGTTGATTTTTACTTAAAAAAAATGAGGGACGGGTATTTAAACATGGAATTTGTTTGGAAATTAATAAACTAAAATCAAACTGAGCATTTCAAATTTTTAAACAAACAGACTAATAAACTTGTGTGTAACACGTCTCAGCTCCGTCTCACCAATCCAGCAGACTCTTCCCTTCCTGATCTCGTTTCCTCTTTCTCTCTGTCTTTGTTTTCAGCTTTCACGTCCAGCTTTCTTCTCTTCTCTTCCGTCCATCCTCATGCTCTTCTCCTCGATCTCCTGCTCTGGATTTCTGCTCCGTTTTCACGTTCCTGTTTCTCCTTCTCAGTCTCTCTCTTCTTGGTATCTGTTTGTTTTTTTTTGCCTCCTTCGGTCTCTCTCTTCTCCCTCTCTTTCAAGCTCTGTTTCTTAGTTTCCTTCTCCTCTCTCCTTCTCCGTTTCTCTCTTTCTCTCCAGATGCCCTCTTCTCTCTCTTTTTTTTGCATTTCGTTTCTCTCCTTCCTTCCTTTTTTCTGGTCTCTGTTTTTCTCGTGCATGCGGTGTTTCCTTCATGCTCTGTTCTTCTCGGTTTCCTCCTCATCTTTCACTCTCCGTCTCTTTCTCATTCTCCATCCTCTCTCGAACTCTCTCCTCTGCCTCTTTTTCTCTCTCAGCCTCTCTTTAGCTTATAATCTCTGTCTCTGTTTTGCTGCGTTTTTTCATCGTCCCTTCTTGCTCTATTTTTCCAGCCCCTTCAGTCTTCCCCTCCTTTCTGTCCAGCATGAACATCCTTTATATTCTCAGTCTTTCCCTCTCGGCTTCCTCTTTCTCTCCTTTTCTACTGCTCTTTCTCTGCTCTGTTTCTCTCACGTCTTTTTCGTGCATGCGTGACTGCATGTTGTTTTTTTTCTACTACTGTCTTTGTGTGTGCTCACTGCTGTCTCCCTTTGTGTTGCGTGCACTTTTTCTATTTTCTGTAACGTGCATGTCTGGTTTTGCGTCTCTAGCTCTTCTTCTATGCGTCTGAGCCTTTTTCCCTTTCCAACACTCTCTCATCTTCTTTTTTTTGCGTGAGTGTTCCTGCTGCTATCTTCTTTGCTACCTCTGACTTTGCCCTTTGGTGCTTGACCGTGTGTGCTCATTCTGCTTTCTTTCTCTGCTTCTGTCATGTCTGCCTTTATTTTTATCTAATCTTGCGTGTTCTTATTTCTGCTTCTTCTGTCATGGCCGAAAGTATACTTGCATGTGTATTCCGTGTGTTCGTGTTCTTTCACTTGTCATAATGCTCCTTTTTTTTGTCAAGCAGATTAAGGGAGAGGGAAAAGATCTAATTTTAAAATACATATTTCAAATAAAAACATTAGATTTAAGGAGATAAATTTAAAAATATTTAATCCTCAAAAGTTGATTCTCAATATTTTCAAGATTTAACTCTTTTTTTGTTAAATTATTATTTTTTGAAAATTATAATCCTAAAAAGGATTAAATTTTATTTTATATTTTTATATATTTTTTGGTTATTTTGAATGGACTAAAAGAAATAAGATCCTAACTAATAAAAGATTATCTAAGTTAAAACAAAATTAAACCCTATTAATTATTTATTTTTTTTAAAATATAATCCTAAAAAGGATTAAATCTCATTTTTGTATTTCTATATTTTTTGATTATTAAAAGAAAATATCCGGACAAGATACGGGTGTTCACATTCATTTTTTAAGATTTGCCCATCAATATTTTATGATATAAGAATAAATTATGTCTACAATAAAATTTTTTGTAATTTCTTTATTAATATAAACTATTATTAAGTTGGTGAAGATTTTATCTTTTCCATGAACATTAAATAATTTAAATGTATCCTTAAGTTCTAAAACAATCTAAAAAAACTCTATTACTTACTTATTGAATTTACTATTTAATTCTTTCTTTCTTTTTTTTGCTAACACTATTTAGTTCTTTCAATAGATAATTGTAGTAAATAAATATATTAATACTATAATGATGCTAAACTATTATAAATTTTTTATATCGATGATATTTAAGTATATCATAGTAAAAAGTATTCTATAATATACATCACATTTAATATATTTTGAGATTTTTGGTGCAATATTTAATAAAGTTTGTTTGATAATACTTTTTATAATTTATTTTATCAAAGATAAAATGAAAGCAAAATCAATGGTATTAATGCTTTAAGAGCAATTTTAACATTGTCTTTTTTAAAATAAATAGATCTTATGACAACTATATCTTCAGGCTCCTCAAACAGTTAAGTTATACATGTGTAAAAGACTATGATAAAATTGAAATGAAAATTTCATTTAATATCTTAAAATTTTTTTAACATGCCAACTTAAGATGTAAAAAAATATATTCTTATATTTTACTAAAAAAATTTAAAAAGTTAGGAAAGGTTGTTGGTTTTCCAGTCTCCACCCGTGTGTTCACAACTCATAAGAATAATGAGTGGCAAGTGAGTTTGGTGAGCTCTGATATGATAGAAGCCTCAAAAAAAAAAAAAAAGGGTCAAAACGTGGTTTTCGCGACACTTGTGGGGAAAACAAGCATGCACTGATCGAGCAAGAAATGAGAAATCTCATATCAATTGTCCATTTACATGTATTAATTAATTGACATAAATCTAATTACGCTACAATTAATCACAATTTGGATAAAATTGCAACAATATGGCGACCTTTCTATCTACACACTGCTAAACACCTCTTTTTTTTTATTTTGAAATAATATTTAAATTCTCAGACGCTATGGAAGCATTCAACATTTTTTTTTGGGGGGGGGGGGAGATAATGAATAGAAAACCGGTAACTCTTTGAACAAAAAATATTTAGATACATCAGGTACACCATATTATTTATGGTCTGTCCAATTAAAATACTTTAAGTAATCTAAATAAAATCTTGTATGACATTTTTAAAATTAATTTTATTTTTATAACAACATACATATTTGATTTCTAACATTTTCGCTCTCTACTATCATTAATATTAGAATCAATTTATATTTAATGCTAATTAAATGTCATATTTTATTGAAAAAACCACCACAAATATCATGATACATCCGATCTACCTAAGTGTTTCTCCTCATTGAATTAGCTAATTGGCCAACCTGGTTTATAACCTAACTTAGGGTAGTGCTAACCCAACTAACCCGTGGGACTTGATCAATTCAGTTATAACTTGATGTGTCAATTTGATGGTGACTTGGTCAACTTGGTCTGTTGCAATAAATTTATTTTAATAATATATTAGATAAATTTAGTAGTTATGAGAAGATTATGTAAGAGATTTGTTAAAAATAGATTGCAGAATAATCTTTCAAATATTAGTTGTGATAGAAACCGTTTCTCTTATATTAAGTTTTTGTTAAGTTATTTGAGCAAAATTATTTAACTTTTTATTAAAAATTTATTGAGTTTGTTGAATTTTTGTTAGGATTCTACTACTATGTATAAAATTTTTCTCTCTTTATTGAATTTTTGTTGGATTATTTGAGAATAACTAATAATTTGTTATTTAAATATTCATTTTTATATTCAAATATGAATAATTTAATGTATATAAATTAAATTAAATTATTTTAATTAAGACTGGTATGATTCTAAGTTAATCCTCATTTAAACTACTAACTCTTAATTTATTATTTTAATTGATTCAACAATCGATCTCATTTTTAGTACTTTAAACAAAAAAGCAATCAGCAAGCGCGTTAATTTAAAAAAAAAAAACAGAAGTAAAAGTCAAAGCATGCGTTTTGAAAAATGACCAAAACTGAAATAAAGAAAATCATTCCAGTCTGACTAATTAGCTTCAAGCAGTCGTAACTCGTAATTCTCGAATTTCAACTTCTATGTCATTTTGTTTCCATTTCCACCTTTTTGAACTCAGTTTCCGACTTCTACTTCGTAAATCGCAAGTCTCGACAAGAATGATTTTTTTTTTTTTTTAACTTGACGAAAAGAACAAAAACCAACTACTTCTACGCCAAAAAAGTTAAACAACTAGTAAGACATGATTTTTCAAAACCTTGAATTTCTTCATTAAAAAAATTATCTAACCTAATTTTGGTCTAATTGGCCGCCTAGTCAGGCCAGGAATTTGACCATCATTAAAAAAAAAAAAAACCTAAGTAATCTAAATGATATATCAAATTTTGTTTAAAATAACTAAGTTGACCATACATGTAAAGTATTGAATTTGAAAAACAAAATATATTATTCATAACTCAAATAATACGTTTTATATTATATATGTATGGCAATGAACATGATCCTTGAACAACGATATTTCTTTTCCTCACATACATACTATGGAATGAGGGAAACAAAAATCATGAATAGAAAAAAAGAATATAGATATCAATTAAACTCCAACGGGTTTAATCAGGGAAGAGTTCTGTCTCTCGAAAGAGAGTAACCATTGACAGGTACAGATTTGCAGCGGATATTAGAAATTTGATCTCTTCTCAGAGAGAATGGATCGACCCCTGCCTTGTGAGCTGCAATTACTCCGATGGCTTCCCAATAGTTTGAGACCTGAAGCTGCAGCAAACGTAACTTCATTAACCAAACTACTTTTACTTAAATACAAGACGTTAATTAATGCAACCAAGAGTCCAAGAGTTCAGATAATGATTTCTACTTCAATGTGAGAGCTTCTGTTTCTTCATTTACTTGTGTATCTGTCTATCTTCACTTTTTGTCTTCAAATATTCTTATATACTTTTTCATTTTCCACCCTCTTACTGAGAGCAGATTGTTGGCATTAAAAGTGCATTTGACAACATAAGATTTCTTGGATAGTCTGATACAAATGGAATAGATCATTAAGACCCACTACTAAGAATACATATTTTTTGCTCAAAATCGTCTGAAGAAAAAAAATTAATTTGATAAAAGACAGATTTAGACCCTCTAAATGTTGTTTGTCTGTGAAGTGATTCCGAAATAAGAGGGATAGATAGAAAAGAGGCAGTGGAGAGAGAGAAAAGAAGTGAACTCTATGTAAACTCTCATTCTGTCTCACTCTCTCCCACTTCAAAGACACATTAACATCAGAGTCAGAGGAACAAAATTTGAAACAACATACTGTCACAACAATTGTCCAGTATCTTCTCATCTCAATAGTTGAGATTAGGCCAAGATGAGGTCCTAAATGAACCAGATCTTCATCTCAATAGTCGGGACAAAATGTGCAGTATCTACTCATTCATTACACAACCAAGAAATATAACGATCCAGCTAATCCTGAAACTCAAGAATATTGATATTTGCCTGATATTTCTGAACATTATAGGTTCTGTAACTTCCTGCTACAAATAAAAAATGTTCCAGCTCTTTGGAGAGGTAAAATTATCTATCTCAAATCATATATAGGAAATTTGTAATTCAGCTTCGCAGGACTTGATTAAAATGGTAATGGTCACTGAAAAGTATCTGAACCATCAACTTTCGTTTTAATACCTCAAGTTCCTATCTCATCTCCTAACCAGAGAAATCTAAATTCAAAGAAAATGGATTGCTTACCGCTTCAAAGCCAAGTTTATCTGGGGTATCATTCAGAACAGTTTCATTTTCTTCCACAGTGATTATAAGAGGCTGCATGAATATTACAAACAATAGGATTAGAAGGGACACTAGCATCATAGGAATTGCTTGCAGTTCAATATCTGGAGGTAGTATGGTGTGCTGGTAGGAAGAAGCCAAAATACCATAAAGGAAAATTGTCATTGCATATTCAAATCAGAAAATATACGAGTTAAAAATTCATGTTCGGATTTGTACCTTATTTTTTCTACTTCTTGCAAAAGCAAGAGCTCCTTCCCCTCCACATGCATCTTTAGGAAGGATAACAGAATCCACATCACTTGCCAGTATGCAGCATCTCTCCATAGAATCAGAGTTCTTCACCAAGTATTGTGGAGCATTGCTTAAGCCAGCAAGCACACATGGTAGGAACGTATAACCTAGCTATCTAACAAGAGCAAGTCATTTATAACTCAGAACAAATCACAAGTACTGTTATCCAAGCAAATGCAGAGGAAAATGAAAATCAAATGTATAATCAAAAGTCACTCTTAGAAAAATTTATAATGAAAAAGCTTGTGAACTAATAAAAAATTTTAATCAATTAATAAGGTAATCAACATTTGACAATAACACTATATTTTATCATAACTTTTAGACAATCCTAAATTGATGTGCCCATACTTCAGTCAACTTTTCTTAGCTTTATCATGCACTGCATATTATTTCATATCAGCATGCTGCCTAGTCTGTTTACAGTTAATGCCAAAGATAGTGGAATGTGAGTGTTTAATACCAACATCTTATTTCTCACTAACTTCAGTCTGGAAGCCAAACTGGCAGCTTAATTGTTCACTCTCTATCCATCTCTCTGCATTAGGCCTTCTTTATTTAGTGTGAATAAGACAAAAGAAGCTAAGAGGTTAGGCCCAACCTCCTCGGCAGCTGATTTTGGGCATAGAGATGGGCTAAGGGAAAAAGGAGATAGTGCAGGAGCATGTGCACAAGGAATTTGGAAAGTCCTAACAACCAGATGGCTAATAACTGCCTCAACACCTGCCAAATTGTCTATTCCCTGAAAAGATCAAAATGAGGAAAGAAACCATGACTGTGAGTATTTTCACAATGAAAGAAGGGGAAACAAGGATTAACAAAAAGAAAGAGAAGCAGCCAAGCAGCATCCAACATTTCTTTTAGTCCAATATAGCTTGCAAAACTGATTAAATTACATTCACTCCCATCAGTGTATTTCTAGGTCCATAATGAACTAATGATTATTGCCATACCATTCCTTGCCGATAGTCATCTACCTCTTCAATATCATCATCTGGAAAGCGTCCAACAACAGCAATGGCATTTACTTGCGACCGGTTTGCTAAAGTTTCTACAGCTCTAAGTAAAGAATCGGGGTGTTTAATCCTCCCTGTTGATTGTCCACTTTCTGGATCAACCCACTTCTCTACCTGTAAAATTTGATCCAGGCAAAAATCTTGCATTCATATTGGATGGATTGCTCACAAGAAGAACTAGACATGCTAGGGCAACTTGAACTACTGAGAAATCATCATGCCAAGAGTAGGAAGAATAGACATGTCTGATGAAGTTCCTTAGTCCAACATTAACATTAGGTTGCTTAGATACGGGGACGAGCATCCGATACGATCCGGCATGATATGGCAATATAGAAAATTTTCAAAACTTTAGGATACAAGTACGAGGACATTTATAATATATATTTTAACATTTTATGACATAGATATTGGTATTTTCTTTTTAAACGAGAATTTCTAAAGTAATACAAGGATATTTATAATAATCAATTAAACTATTAAGTGTTTTTTCAAATTTTGAAGTGATGTAGTAAAAAATTGTTGAAAAATAATCATGTTATACAAATGTTAGAATGTGGGATACGTATGCTAAAGTATCCTACAAGTATCATATCGGACACAGATACGTTTACTTTTTTGAAGTATCCATGCTTCATAGATTAACATAGTACATTTAAGAAATTTTTTAATGCACGTTCAACTTAGAGACATGGATAATATGCCTCAAGTCATGTCCAGAGTATTGCTTACACCAATCCAAGAGGCTTGGTGTGCATCTGATCTTTTGTCTGAACAGATTTGAAGGATACAGCCAGAAAGCTGTGCAGCAGTTGCATATGAAGTAAATTTATATAGGGTCCCCATACATATGGCATTATGCAAAAATTTGATAACACTGGACGCAACAAGAATATTCAGCACCACCAACACAGCCATTCATTTTCATTGAGGAGCACATACTTTATACAGCTTCTATATTCCCTCTCAAGAGAGCAATAGCTGCCATATTTGAAATTTAAACGCCTAAATGTCACTTTGAGTATGGAACTTATGCTGGATAGTTTACACATCATTAAGCAAATCAAGATACTAGGGTGCTGGATACCTTGAGTGGAGTGTCAGTGACAATATATTCCACAACATTCAATCCAAGGGAAGCCCTTGCAGCATCAGCTACTTGCAACTGGCGAATCTGAAGCTCCTTCTCAATTCCAGCATCAAGAACTAACCCCACCTGATACAAAAGAACAATGAATAATAATCCAAAATATAATTCATATGTAGTGAAAGGAAATGGCATGAGGAAAAAATCACCGGTTAAATTTCAACCCCACATGACACAAGCTAATCAAGGCTACAGCATACAAGACAACCATAGAGACATACCCTGTTTTGGTGAACAGGCTGTAAGGCCCATAATCCTTCTGCAAAGCGGTCCAGAGCATAACCTTCAACATATAATGTATTAGGCAAGGGCCAGTAGAGCATTGCAGCATTAAGAACCTGTAATTTGATAATTCATAGCAAACTACAATAATGCATGTGAAATAGGACAGATAACAAGACATACAAGAACATTAATTTCCAAACTACCAATACAATCAGAATACAAAACATGGGGGGGGGGAACTACAAAAGACGCAGCCGCAGAATCAACGATAATGACAACAATGACAATGTTTCGCTTGCATTTGTTTCACATTATGGGCTCAAGCCTCAATTTTTGACAAGCATTCCCTTGAAATCATGAGCTCGAGTCTCAAATTAGAATAACTTATATGTTAAACCAGAAAAATCTGCCTCAATGACAAATGAATTTACCAAATAATATGAATCAACTGAGAGGGGGAAAAAACTAACACAGTACGAAAATGAGCAATGCAAATTAGTAAATATCAATTCATTGGGTTTATCAGATAGGGAAGCGAGATACGTTAGGGTGAGTGATAAGGCAGTCAACAACGTTGGAGAGAGCACGCGCAACCGGCAAAGCGTCGCCGGCGAATCCACCAATAGCAGCTCCTATCCCCGTTGGCACTATCATAACACTGGTATACTGCCTCTTGAACTGCGTTTCAAAACATAGAAAAATTACTAACCTCTCTCTTTCACATACACACAACAATCATTAACCGCTCTTTGGTTCTGGATAAATGCTGGGAAATAGTAATAGGTTTACTATTTTTTTCTTTTTTGAAGAAGAGAGGGAGTAACCTTAAAAGACGAGTGAGAAGAACAGAAAATGGTTGTCTTAAAGGGAGGAGACTTTCGGCTGAGTAATGGACTCCGGCGAGGCAAACACGGAGGTGAGCGACTGATAGTAGCTTCCATTGACGAAGGTTAATCTTCCCCACTGAGTTCCAAAGCTCGAGCCTTTAGCTCGGGCACAGCTCTGAAACGATAAAATCCCTCCATGGAATTATGGCTCGACCAATAATTTTCCTCTGCCATTTAAATTTAATTTTTCAGTCAATTTTTTTAGGGGATTAATTTTATTTTATTAAAATTGACTTATATTTTGAAACGATTAATATCTTAAAATTATTTTATAATTAAAAATAAAAGGTATTATTTTTAAAATGTTAGGTTAGTAATTAAAATAGTATTTTTATTCTATATTTAAATTTCAACAATAAAATAAAAAGAAAATCTGATAAAAAATAAGAGGAAAATATAATTTACATAGTCCATCTCTACCTTTCAATGTGTGTGAGTTGAATGTTGAAGTAATTTAATTTTTATTAGATATTGTGTTTTTATTTTTATTTAAAAAATAATAAAGGAGTTTTTTTTCTTTTTCTTTTTGGAAAAAGACTATGGCAAAGTAGAATTTTAGTTGAGGATACAGGAGAGAATTAATTTTTAGTGGATTTAAAAACATTTTGAAATTTTATTTCAATCTAAAAGAGAAAAGTTAAAATAATTTATATTAAAAAAAATTAAAATATTCGTTACTTATTATACAGAATCACTAGTTATTAATTTTTTTACTTCACCTATTAATTTGCTAATGTCACTTGTAAATTATCTTAATTTGTCAGACAATCAGTAACATTAATTATTAATTTAATAACCTTATTTGTTAATTTATTAACATCAATTGTAAATTACATGACATGTTAGTAATTTATAATTCATGTTAATAAATTATAAAACCTATCAATAATTTACAATTGATACTAATAAATTAACAAGTAAAGTTAGTAATTTAAAAATTAATATTGCTACTTATGATTTTATAACTGATATTGTAACATCCTAAAAATTTTAAGACTCAAATTTATTTAAAAAAATAAATAAAAATAAAATAAAATATCTATAATTAAATTAAAATTTAGAATAATTTAATAGAGGCCCAGAGTTTGAATTTTACTAAGCAAAAGTTTGGTTTTATTTGATTTTTAACTATGGAAAAAATTACCAAAGTTGACCCGGGCTTTTGTGCAATAATAAAAAATGTTGGGCCCTTTCTTGTAATTTTTCCCAAACTTTTTGACCAGCAATTTAAAAACCCAAATTGATGCAGAAACGCAGAAATTGAATTGGGAAGGAAAGGAAAGGAAACGTATGAGAGGGAGAGAGGAAGAAGAGAAGAGAAAGGGAGGGAGTTAGGCTTGGATTTAGGAGTCTTTGCGACCGTTGCGAGCTCGGCTATACGATAGGTAAACTCCCTACTTCAATCCTCTTCTCTTTCTCTTGATTTTCTTCAATTTTTGGAAGAGAAAATTTTAGATTTTGATCCCAAAGGCTTTATTCTTGTAAGCTTTTGTTTCTTTGGATCCTAGGGAGCATGTTTTGAGTTTCTATATAGTGATCTAATATTTTGAGTGGATAATTGGATGAAAAGAGGTGTTTTGGGCACAAAATAAACCTTGAGAAATTGGGTTTTTGCTCCTCAATGGTTTAAGCCTATTGATTTAGTTATAATTTTGCTATTTGAGCCCAATAAGATTTAAATTAAGGTTTGGTTTTCATTATAAGGGCTAATGGTGAAAGTTGGTGGCACTAAGTGAAGGTTTTTAATTGATAAAAAATTATATAAATTGAAAATTAGCCTAGTGATGGCTAATAAATGGTTTTGGTGGTTAAGTGATACTATGTGAATGGTTGGTTTAATATATGGACCATTAGGGTGAATTATGACTCATTGACCTAAGTTGTGTGGTATGAGTTATAGTCTTCATTAATGCTATTTGTCATGATAAGTGATGTGGATCACTTATATGTTGTAGAAAATTGTTGGTGGAACTTATTGAGAAGTAAGGAACAAGCCGAGCCCTATTTTGTACAAGGAGAACCCTTTTAGTACCAAAGGGTTGAGGTAACAGGGGAATTTATATTTCTTATTACTTTGTTTTAGCTATTTTTGAATAAATATTACTAGTTATCATGCATTACATGTTTTAAAAGATTAAATGTGCTTTATAAGGGGTTATGGGGTACTACTTTGATTATAGTGCAAATATGTTTTCTAATTGTTTAATAACAATGTTTTTATGGAAATGAGATTTATAAATATTATACTACTTTAGAGTGTTGAATGGTCAATACTCAGGAAAGGTAGACAAGAGTAAAAGGCATGATCTCGGTGGGAGTTCACCAATGAGAAGGTGTGGATTTTTGATATTCTATGGCACACTGTCAGTACTCAGTGTTGTCTTACGTATTGTGGGCTCAGTGCACTAAAGTGGTTAGTGTATTGAGTGTTCGACACCTCTCAGTGGGGGAGGGAATCCAACATATGAAGTGTGAGGTTGAGTGCCTAGGCCAAGGTAGCCCTCACATGGAAAGTAAGTTGGGTTGGCTCTGGGAGGGAGTTAGCTTCAACTGCTTAGGATTCACGTCGAAGGGGCATAGGAGGTTCGGTGGATTAGATCATGCCTTAGATTATGTTTTGTGCCTGTGGAGGTACAAGTAGGTATAAGGTTTACCTGCGAGTTAAAGAGTGCCAGGGGGTATTCTGTTGGTCATGAAAGGCCATACCGGCCTAGGTCATGCATTCATGCATTTTAAATGGCTAAATTATATACTATGTTGAATTTATTATTCGTTTATTTGATTATGGCTTACTTTGTAATAATCAATATAGATTTCACTATTACTGAGACTGTGGTTGTCTCACCCCTTTCTTTTCAATATTCTAGGTCCAGGCGAAGGATCCAGTGGTGGACGGGGAAAAGAGCAAAGCTAGGGGTTTGCTTGTGATTTGTAAAGAACTGTAACCCCTTTCTTTTGAGCAAATATATTGTAATGTATTTAAGATTAGGGTGCCAGTAGGATATGATTATGTGTGTGTGTGAGTGAATATGTGTGGATTGTGTGCTTGTGTATGAATTTTTGTCTGTTTGCAGACTTATGGCTAGGAAACTTGGTTATGGTGTGTGGTTTTAATGGATTTACTTAGTAGACCAAGTTTCTATTATAAGAAGATCTTTATTTTGATATATATGTGATTTTATAAGCAAATGCAAAGTGGTTGCATTGCAAATGGTGTGCTATGGGAAAACATACAGCTTGGATAGAGAGAGTGGGTGCGTGGGCCCCACAAGGAGCTCTGAGCCAAGTGAAAATGTTTAGCATATATATTTATATAAATACATAGTATTTGGATTGATTTGTGACCACTTTTGTATGATTTGTGCATTTTGGGGGTTTAGGGTCCACTTTGGGAAATGGCACCCGGGTGGTCAAATTTTGATGTATGGGGTTTTTCCATCATTTGAATGTTCTATCAGGTGTTTTTAATCTTATTTGACGTGTCCAAAGTGTTCCCACAGGTTTGTGACCATTAGGATGAGATTTGGACAATTTTGAAAATGGTTTTTACCAAAAAGCTGCACTTTTGCATCTGGGTGTTCAAATCTTAATCCGACCGTTGGTTTTCTCTAAAATTTGGGTCACAAGTAAAACCTTTTATAAGCTTTGTGTGGGCTTTGAAATCACGTCGATCGGATATCGGACGGAGAAATGACGCACTTCGAATTTGGTCTGGAGGTGCTGTCATGACAGCATTAAATTGCTGTCATGACAGCTACAGTGTTGAAGTTGTAACCTGTATAAAATTCAATCCGTCTGTTTAATCTTTTCAAAATTTAGTATGCTAATAGTATTCTTTAAAAGTGACATGTGGGCTTTGGAATCACTCCGATCGGAGATCAGATGATGAAATGGTGCACCCCGGAAGTTAGTCCGGAGGTGCTGTCATGACAGCTAAAAGCAAAAATAGTCAATCTTTTAACATGTCTAATTTTTAATCCGACCGTTGGATCTTTTTGAAATTTGGTACACTTATAGTACCCTTTGAATGTGACGTGTGAGCTTTAAAATCACTTCAATCGGAGGTCGAATAACGGAACAGCGCCTCCTGGAAGTTGGCCCAGGAGGGCTGTCATGACAGTTTGTCATGACAGCAATAAATTACTGTCATGACAGCATCTTTTTATTCCATTTTCGTCTAACTTGCTTCCGTGCGCTATAGGTAGAACTTATAATTATTTTTAAGGTTTTAAATGATTTATTTCTTAAGTTGGTTAGAGGATCAACTCCTTAACCACACTTAGTTTGTTTGAATTATGTGATTTTTGGATAACACTCAAGGCAAGTGTTACAAATGTCAAATTATGTAATTTATAATTCATATTAATAAATTAACAAGTGAATTAAAAAAATTAATAATTAACGATTCTACATAACAAGTTAAGAGTATTTTGATCTTTTTACTATCAAAATTATTTTAACTTTTCTCTATTGGATTGAATAGAAATTTTAAAATATTTTTGAACAATCAAAAATTAATTATCTTCCATAATTTTTAATTAAAATTATTTCTAATAATAAATATAATAGTGGAGGCACTAGTAATATCATTAATTTTTTTAATAAAATACATGTTGTATTTGTTAAAAAAAAACAGAGAGAACTTGGTCCTATGGAGAATTCTTTTTTGGGGGGCAAGAAACACACCCAAAGGCCTAAAGTATCACGGGCTTATGAAAGCCCAAATTTAATCGATTTGTTAATAAAATGTGACTAAACGCTTTAGGCTCCAAATCTAGTTATTTTTAGTTACATTTTGGCCAATAATTTCAACAAGCACATCCTTTGCAATGCATGTGACTTCATTAATGTGTTGACATGTTTATATTTATTTAGGTTTTAATTAGTCAATAGGCTTGTGTTTTTCCATTGAAATGGAGAGAAGTCACTTTCACAAGAAACCAGAGTCACACCTCGCTTGCTCAGCAATGATTTGAAAACTATTCTCACTCTTTTTCAACTATCCTATTCATACGAAAAAACAAATCTATCAACTATCTCATACATCTAGAATCAAAAGGAGTAATTAATGGGGATTAAATCTAATGAAAAAGGTTAATTTGTGATGAAGATGAATAGATGTTCAAATTTCAATTAAGAGAGATGCTTATTTTTAATGTTCAATAGGATCTCGAATATGATTGCCTCCACTAAGAAAAAACATGTAAGTAATTAAAAAATAGAGAATTGAAAGGAGTAACATACTTTCTCTATTCCAACTTATGAGATATTTATAGACGAAATTTTATATAATAATAAATCTTATTAAATACACTAACTAACCTTACTTCTTTTAAAATAAAAATATAAACTTTCAAAAATACCCTTCATTTAATAACCTTAAAATTTACACTTGATTAGTATTAGAGAGAGAGAGAGAGAGAGATCATAACATTAGAATAAGCTCTATTTAATAAAACATTAAGATATTTTGAGATGTTAAATCTTCTTAACAAATGTCATATAATTTGTAGAGGATGGAGTACTAAGAATGAACAAATGATATTCAACCAAACAAGATTTTGGCATTAAATTCTTTCATAGTATGTTTGGATTAATGAAAATTTAGATTTAAATCAAATTTCCTATTTAGATATCCAAATTCATTTCTTATACTATATTTCCTTTATAATTTAAAATTTCCTTTATACCAAATTAGTCATTTGACATTTTTATAAAACTATTATTAACTTTCATTAGACACCACATAAGCTGCTATATGTTTTTTTTTAAATGTCATGACGATTTTTGTTAGTAAGGTAACTAAAAAAAAAAATAAGGGAGCTTGTGTGGTAAAAAAAAAGATTGAGAAGGCTAATTTTTTATAAACTTTTAAAGATAAAGGGTTTTAGGCAGCTGCCTCAAAGTTGAGTTTTGTATACTCTAGCCAAAATTTAAATATAAAAATTTTAAATGTGAGATTTGAAATGTAAGATTTTAAATTTAAAATTCAAATTTAAATTTATCAATCAAATACTACCTGAACTAATTTGTTATAAGACAATGATGTGTTGTTTTGGTCCATATAATGAATCTCACAATTAACATGTATTCACTATTAATCATATAGTAATATTCAAGTTCACCTTCGTAGACTTCTACTCATTTGCTTGGCACTTATTTAAGTGAATTATATTGAATGTATTATTTGTATATGAATCAAGCTTGGGCAATTCAATTAAACATAATCCTATTAACATTGACTATATGGACAATACTTTGCATCCATTAAACATGAGGCAGTTGCCTTCTCTAATATTTTTTTAAAAGAAAGTAATCCTAATCCTATTGGAGACATGGCCATTGAATATTAAATGTGAACATTTTGAAAGTTTAAATAATCCAACAAATATAAGTAAAGAAGTATGCTTCTCCCGAGCTGGCACTTGGTTGTGTTTAATCAAAAACACTTTGATGTCACAAATTCCAAGTCCTATTTGATTGCTAGAAAGGACATGAATGAAATGGATTAAAAAATCAAAACAAAAATAAGTTAAATCACCCTCTCTTCTCATAGTTATAAAAATGATAAAATTTAATATTATATACTATAAATGTAAAAATTATCACGCCTTTCAAAAATCTCAAATCATGACTCCCAACATTTTAAACTAAATTATTATTATTTTTTATGAAAATGATTCACTTATCTCCTTCCCCATTTTGATCATCGTATCTTACCTTTATTTGTTTTTCAATATATTTCATTTCATTCCTTTCTTCTAATCAAATGAGAACAATTATTTATAAAATGTTTCTTCCCTTACATTTCTTTCTTCAGCATATATAATAATAATAATAATGATAATCATCATCATCATCATCATCATCATCATCATCATCATCATCATATATACAAGAAAAAGGGCATTTGAAAATTTTGACAATATTGGGAGCAGGAATACTGAATCAACTTCCTGGCGCAATTCCTTCTTCTCTTTACAATATATGTAAACTCCCACTCATATTGTACATGGAGAAAATCAAATTAATTGCTCTCTCCCATTCAACATGCTTCTCAAAATGAATTTATATGCTCGAAATTAATGATTTCATTTACTTATAGTATTAGGTTGTCCATATATGAGGGTATTTAAACCAATGTGGTAAATCTTATATTAGATAAAGTTTAGCTTAGTAATTAATATAAAATAAAAAAGGATTTTCATAAATTAGAACTTTGAGGCTAATGATCTTGGAAGTAATTCAATCAAAGACTTGGAGTTTTTACAATAAGTGATGAATTTTAGTAAGCTGGAAACACAAGTATGAATTCCAATAATTTTGAAGGCTATTTACCAAATACCATTGGAAATTTGACTCAAATGTCTATATCTTGATAATAATAAGATATTTGGCGAAATTCCCGTTACATTAAGAAACCTCAATAATCTGATGTTATTGGAAATGAGAATGAATTGATTCTTAGAAATTATCCCATTAGCAACTTTTGAAAAATTTCAAAAGATGCAAGTTTTACATTTATACAAAAACAAATTAATTTGTCAAGAAAAGTGACGCCTTTTTATTGGCAACCTCACTCAGTTATTTGATTTAGATTTGTTAGAAAACATGTTAGAAGGACTTGCAAATTCCTCTAAGCACTGGAATTAGGATGTCTAATTAGTCAGGTTAAATTTGAGATATAAGAAGTCTCACGTTGAATAAAATTAAACTTCATAGTTAATATATATATATAGACATATAATAAAATAAAAATTCCATAATAAACTTTGAACCTTGAAATTTAAAGTTAAGATATGATATTAATTTCCTGTTCATTGTACATTTGTTTTTCTTGTCATAGTAGAGATTGCACAAGCTAAGCCAGCTCTGAGTACATCTTTTTACAAGGGAATTTCTTTCAAGAAACTATATTCCTTCATCTTTGACTTCATTAGATGGTGTATGATATTTAAACTTGTCAAGAAATAACTTGTTTGTATCAATTTCAAACAGTTTGTAAGATATTTCTGATCTAGAATACTAGAATATTTCTGATTTACAAGTTATCATTAAAAATATAACTTGTAAAAAAGAAAATCTCACCTCAAGAAGCAAAAGTCACACCTCACTTGCTCTGCACCGGCAATATTTTCAATAACTAGGTCTAGTACTACTATTATATATACAAAGTCTCATACACGTATAGCAAAAGTATTTGAGTGCCAATATTATAATTGTTAATATTAATTTTATAATAAATAAATTATCTATTAATTACTCGTGGTGATTAATAATTTTTTTGATCTATCTTTTTCATACTTTTTAAATTTTTCATAAATAAATGTATAAATTTAATTTAAAATAGAAATTAGAATCTTGAGCCGGTACATCTACCAAAATAATTAGTATATATGCAGAATAGAATAAATGAAATAGAAAAAGGACAGTAGTGAAACAAACAAAAGAGTTTCTAGATTAAAAGGTCCCTTTTTATTTCTTGCATAAAAAGAATTGAGAGGCAGTTGAATAATTATTAGAGGCATATAAATTTATACATTTCAATTTTTACCAAATTAGAAAGAGAAATACAAACATAGAGCGGCAGCATAAAAAAAAAGTAATAATAAGTACTATACAAGATTAATGAATGATATTCACCAAACAAGATTTTGGCATTAAATTCTTTAAATTAATTTTTTTTTGGCCAAACGATGTGCTATTCTGGTCCTTGGTCTTAATAATGATATCAGGATCCACGTGTATACAATCCTCATCATCCTCCTTTGATCTTATTTATAAGATAGAGAAAGAAAAAAATTAATTATATTTATAAGACACTTATTAATTCTCAATACTCTTCTTTACATTTTTATCATTATTAAGTGCTTTGAATAAAACTATTAATAATAAAATTTAAGAATATTTATTAGTGATAAAGGTAAAAAATTATTAAATTTTAAGACAAAGTTAATGAGGTTTAAAGTTTTTTAGTTTCGGTGAAACATGTTGAAAGTAACTTATAAATAAGATTAGAGCGAATGAATTAACATTTAAATTTTCTTTCTTAAACTTGTACTCGCAGGCTTGACCCTTGTCAATTTAGGTTAAGTTACGTAAATGCATCTCATGAATCATGCTTCCCCTTATCGATTTAGGCCAAATTTTCCATTCTCATATATCGATATATAATATTTACTTCCTACGACGACCCTAAATCTAATTTTGCCTTTTTTCAATTAACACCATAATAAATTGTTGTGTCGGAATTTAAAATACTCACAAATAATTTGTTGCAATTACTAATAAAAATACTCATTCCCATAAATATAATTAGACCCCGGCTCGTTTACTCCAATTTAATCAAGGGCAGACCTAGACCCCGGCTCGATCAGGGGTGCAATATCATTAAAAATAAACAATTTTAAAAATAAAATAAAATATTTAATAATTAATTTCATATTTTATAATTGTGATTTCTTATTTAAAAATAATTAAATATGAAATTAAAAATAAATAATATCTAGAAATTGTTATGAACATTTTTTATTTGATATATGGAGGATTATTGAAATTGGCGAGTTTAAAATTTATATTTAAGGTTTATTAGGTTGTGAGTTAAGTTATAGTATGTATAAAAAACTATTTAAATAAAATACATTTAGATATAAACCAGGAATAAGTAACTTCAAATAGTAAGTGTAAGCTGTGCAAAATATCAATAACAGGAAAAAAAAAACTTCAATTTGACAAAATTTAAGTGAGGTGCACAATTCTAGCTTTCTCTTCCCTGCATGGCAGGATTATTTTCAACATTTAACTATTTTTAGTTTCTCTCTCCATTGTCACACCTCTACGCCTGAAATTACCCCTAGTTGGGGGTGCATCTGCTTCCCTGGAATCAAAGTGGCTCCGCCATTGAATTTAATAACTTGTATTTAAATCCGACTGATACAGCGAATGAGAGTGTGATTCATCGAAGTTCAAAGCCTGTTACTTTACAAATGAAGTCTTTTACTCTCATGTTACTTTCATTTCGGTCCCAGTGCCTTCACTTGCTTCTTTTCTTCACTCTAATTTTTCAAGCTTAGTAGAGCTGCTTCATTGAGTAACGAAACTGATCACGTACGCTTGCTCAAAGTCAAGGAATCAATATCAGACGATCCATATAAGGTCTTGGACTCCTGGAATAGTTCTTCACGCTTTTGCAACTGGGAGGGAGTCACTTGCAGCCTCAAGCACCAAAGGGTACACAACTGAATCTAGATGGATATTAATTGCATGGACCTATATCACCTTATGTTGGCAATCTCTCCTTTTTTAACAATTCTCAGACTCCAAAACAACAGCTTCTACGGAGAAATCCCACATGAGTTAGGTCGTTTGTTTCGGCTACAGGTACTTTATCTCACCAACAACACATTGACTAGGACGTTTCCTGTCAAGGTGACAAATTGCTCTAAACTTGAGTACTTATCTTTCCTTGGAAATAAGCTTGTAGGAAAAATACCAGAGGAAATTGGCTTACTCCAAAAGCTTGAACTGTTGTATCTAGCTAAAAACCATTTGATGGGGGAAAATCTCAGTTTCTTTGTAGAATGTTTCTTCTCTTGAAGTTCTTTCTTTGGCTTATGATAATCTGGAGGGAACTTTACCTGAAGAAATAGGGCATTTGAGAAGTTTAACAAACTTGGGAGTAGGATGCAACAAACTTTCTGGTGCAATTCCTTCTTCTCTTTACAATTTGTCATCACTCACTTTTGTTGAAGCTGCAGAAAATCAAATTAGTTGTTCTCTCCCAACCAATATGTTCATCAACCTCCCACGTGTCCAATTATTGAAGCTCTCATCCAATCAATTCTCAGGTCCTATCCTAGCTTCCATAGTAAATGCATCTATGCTTGAAATGATTTCGTTTGCGTATAATCATTTTTCTGGGCCAGTTCCAAATCTTGGAAACTTGCATGACCTTTCATTTTTAGGCTTGGGTGTCAACGATCTAGGAGGTAATTCAGCTAAAGACTTGGAGTTTTTACAATCAGTGATAAATTGCAGCAAGTTGGAAACACTAGTATTGTCTTCCAATAATTTTGGAGGCCATTTACAAATATCATAGGAAATTTGTCGACCCAACTCACATATCTCTATCTTGATTATAATCAGATATTTGGCAAGATTCCTGCCGCATTAGGAAAGCTCAACAACTTGATCTTATTGAAAATGGGGATGAACTATTTCACAGATATTATCCCAGTTACTTTTGGAAAATTTCAAAAGATGCAAGTATTAGATTTATCAGGAAACAATTTGTCAGGAGAAGTGATGCCTTCCATAGGAAACCTCACGCAGTTATTTGATTTGGATTTGTCCAAAAATATGTTAGAAGGATGAATTCCTCCAAGCATCGGAAACTGCAAAAAGTTACAGCAACTTGACCTGTCGCAGAGCAAGCTTAGTAGAGCTATACCAACAGAGATATTTGATCTTCAATCTTTATCGGTCTTACTAAACTTGTCCCATAAAACTCCCTGTGGTAATCTCCCAAATGAGGTCGGAAACTTAAAAAATATATATAAATTGGATGTCTCTCATAATCATTTGTACAGCAAAATTCTAGAAAACATTGGACATTGTGCAAGCTTGGAGTACCTCTTTTTACAGGGGAATTTCTTTCAAGAAACCATCCCTTCTTCATCTTTGGTTTCATTAGAAGGTTTACGATATTTAGACTTGTCAAGAAATAACTTGTCTGGATTGATTCCAAAAGGTTTGCAAGATATTTCTGGTTCAGAATACTTGAATGTTTCTCTCAATATGTTGGATGGTGAAGTGCCAAAAAAAGGTGTCTTTAGCAATACATGTGCAATATCATTGATTGGGAATAGTGAGCTTTATGGTGGCATATTAGAGCTAACTCTACCACTATGCCTTGTGAATGATAAGGCAGAAAGAAAGCATCTCAGCTTTAGACTGGTAGTAGCATTATGCTCTTTGGTAGCTATTTTTCTTTTTGTCATCTACTTCTGTTTTTCTTCATAAGAGGAAAAGAGACAAGAAATCTTCTGGGTTCACAAACAATTGGCCTACTTCCCAAAGTGTCATACCAAAACTTACACAACGCCACAGATGGGTTCTCAACCAACAACTTGATAGGATCTGGGATATTTGGCTCTGCGTATAAGGGAAGTCTTGAGTCCCATGAAGTTGTTGCAGTAAAAGTCCTCAACCTTCAAATTAAGGGAGCTCACAAGAGTTTTGTAGCTGAATGTAACTCACTTAAAAATTGAAGGCATCGAAATTTGGTAAAAATTTTAACATGTTGCTCTAGCATAGATTACAAGGGTGATGAATTTAAAGCTGTAATTTATGGCATGGTGAATGGATATTTAGAAAACTGGTTGCACCCGAGTATAGAAAATCAAAGTCATCCAAGAATCTTGCTCCTTGATCAAATACTGAATATTTTGATTGATGTTGCTTCTGCATTATACTATCTTCATCATGAATGCAAACAACCTCTAGTTCATTGTGATTTGAAGCCAAGCAATGTCCTTCTTGATGGCAACATGATTGCTCATTGGAGTGAGTTTGGATTGGCAAGACTATTGTCAGCTAGTAAAGGCATCTCAAATGAACAAAGTAGCACAATTGGAATAAAGGGTACTATTGGCTGTACTCCTCCAGGTATTGCTTATTTTTTTTAGCATTAAAAGTCAATGCACAGTTATTTTATTTCAAACTACCCTTTTATTTTGTTTTGATGGTGAACTAGAAGTACTAACAAATTATTTACGGCATTTCAGAATATGGAACGCGAGATGTCAATACAAGGTGACATGTATAGCTTTGGGATTCTTGTCTTAGAGATGTTAACGAAAAAGAGACCCACAGAAAATATGTTTGAAGATGGATACAATCTTCATAGATGCGTGGAAATTGCATATCCAGATAAGTTGTTGAGGGTTGTGAGTCCAACTATTCTCCCTAAAGAATCAGAACATGGAGAAGCAACATCAGAAGACATATTGGAGAGTATGATATAAATCCACCCTGATATAGATAAATACTTATGTTCTTTATCCAGGATTGGACTTGCTTTTTCAATTGAATCACCATATGAAAGAATGAGTGCAAGAGATGTTATCAGGGATCTAAACGCTATCAAAAGTTATTTTCCTTTATGGTGAGTATGACATAGCCTGGCACATTAATATTTTCATGCTTTTATGAAACTAATTACAATATATTCTCATAAGATATGTGCCCATATCTAAATTTACTAGTTTTTAATCGGCTGTGCATGATATGCTATTCTAAAATGTCTCGATTTTTGTTTGTGTAATTAAAGCGTCTAAGGTTTTTTATTAAGAAATATATTTGATTTTGTTGTTATAATAATCTATTAACGCTCTTTTTGAATTGATACTTTCCAAATTAACATCGAAACAAACAATTTTTTTCAACCCAGTGGTTAATTCTTTTTATAAAGATAGCCTCTCTTAATATTCCACTGAAATGCTAACCATGTGATTTATTGTTGCAGTTAACCAAACCAAGTCTGGTCCATCTTCTTCAATGCAGTTGGATTGTCATCATGATGCGCCCAACACTGTTTGTCTTAGGCATGTTTTATGTAATTACTTACTTAGTCATTATGTTATTGGTCAAGGCGTTACTGGCTCAAGTTCATGAGCACATCCTCAAATCGTCCTTCTTGTTTTTTTTTCTTTTTTTTTTTGGAGTTAAATGTAGTTTGAGGGGAGCTCTCTATTTTATTTTATTGTTGTTTTTGTTTGTTTTTTTTAAATAATATGGATTATTTATTTGCCAACATGTTTTGAAACGGAGGAGCTATCGCTAAAAATCTAAAATTCGGAAGCTACAAGGCCATTGGTTATTTGCCACCATGTTGAATGAATAGTATGAATACAACAAGGCATTAGCAATGCATTGGAATGCAGAATATTCCTGAATTGTTATGACCCATGAATACGCTTATGTTGATCAAAGTTTGTCTGGGCCCAGGGTACTAGCCCATTATGCTAGGAGACGCAGAGGATTCCTCCAATTGAGTCTTTTTTATGATGGGCTTTGTTGGTCCCCACAATTGAACTTTCCGTTTCCATTAAGTAGATCTGGCCCAACTTGTCTATTGGGCTCAATCCATACCAACATTGCCATTATAGTCTAAAAGAAAATAAAATATTGAGAGTAAAACATGAATTTAATTTCAATGTGAGACTAAAATATTACAAAATTTCGGTAAAGGACCTGACATCCTTAAAGAATTTGACACTTTAAAACGGATATTTTGATATTTAATATGGATAATTGATACATATTATCCTAAAATTTGACCGTGTAGATGTTTTTTGATCTCGTGTAAATGTTCTTGAAGCATCTTTATTCGATGGAAGAGGAGAAAGATACTTCGATGTTCACCGATGAGCGCACACCAACTTTTAAAATGAGACCCAAAAAATATAATATAAAAAATATAAAGTATAATTAATTACCCAAGGACGTGAGCGAGAGATTCATCGTTCTGGTCCAAATAACAATCTATTACGTGCAACAAACCACCTATAGCTTGCAGGTTCATACTAGACTCTGATTTAACCTGACCAGTTCTATCCGTTTTCTTGTATTAAAATATATATATATATATATATATATTATGTAAACATGGTCCTTAGATTGACTTGTTTAAATCTTTGGTCTTCACAAATTTGAGCCCCATTGAATTAAAGTACGAAAAATACAATTATATTGTGGTTCTGATGCGCTTTAAATATTATTTTGTTAGTGTTGATTCATCAAGTAATGCATTTGGTTGGGAAAAAATAAAAAATAAAAAAGAAATACGTTTGAGCTCTTTGAAATTTTCCAAAATATTGAGAGGAACTTCCACTTGTGTATCCCATCATTTACATGCATAGACACCTATTCAAGTTTGTTTACCCTGAAAGTTTCAAAATGTAAAATTTTTTTAACAAAAATAAAATTTAATTAATGATACTTTTTAAATATTACTCTTTCTATTATATTCTCTTTCTCCCTTTGATTTTCTTTCACAAATGGAGTATTGAATTAGAGGCAATTTTTTAAGAAAAAGATTAAGGGCATTTTTAAAAATTTATATTTTTATTTAAAAAAATTATAAAATATATTTAATGAGTCTTATAAGTATATGAATTTTTTTTTAAAAATAGTGTTTTATAAATTGATACGGAGGGAGTACATTGTAATTATAATTAATTCATTTTTATGTTCCAAAATTTAATTTTTTGATATTTTTTTGAAATAAAGAAAAATAGAAAAATATTTTTTTGTTGAATAGTAGTACTTAGGCGAGCAAAAACTCATTTTACCTGCAATAAACTATGATTTAATGGCAAGTTCTTCATCTTAATTCTTAAAGGACTATCATTTTTGTCATTTTGAAGTTAAATTTTTATGAAGATTGTTGTCTATTTAACTTACATAATTGTTTAAGCTTTCCTTATATTCATATTCAGTTACTTATTGGTGGAATGTTATTCACTAAAACATTATTTTTGATCTCAGATATCTTAGCTAATGCTAATTCTCTTGTTGACCCTTGAAGACTTTTAGACATGCTGGGTGAAAAGTTGATTGAAATTCCTCCTTTTGATGTTTTTATAAATACTTAAGTATTTTACTTTTAAAAGTATGATTAGGTATGCCACATAGATTATAGTTAGGGTTTTTATTTTGATATACATATGTTGTTTACTGGTTGAAAAGAGTTGTGTTTCTAATTGATACAATATTTTGTTAAAAATATTATATTGTAGAATTTTTAGAATATCCTATTTATAGGGAAAATTCTCCCGAAATTTCTATAAAAGTAATACAACTTTTGTTATAACATATATGATTAAGTATATTTTAATTTTGGTATAAATTTAATTATGTCTTAGAAATGAAAATATTTCTCACTTTAAGACTTAAGGGCAGTGTGATATAGTTCACACTTTGTGCTAGTCGTTCTCTACTTTTAGAGTGTAACATTTTTGCTCCAAGAATCCTTATTACTCTATTATTTTCAGTTGTACATTTGCAAATATATTCTCATGGATTTTTTCACTTGATTTTGAAGGGTGAAATGGTGCTTGTTTTATTGCCAATAAAGCTCAAGATCAGATACAACATGGATCCTAGTATCAATGTATCTTGGCTATAATAGCTTCCACATTGCTTCTATTTTCTATACGGGTCTTCAATCCTGAAATTACTGATAGATTTGGGCATTTGCATTTAATAATCTCAATTCTTCCATTGGCCCATTTTTACATGTTACTGATAGCATGGGCTTTGACTAAACTAAGCGATGAGATACCTTGGGTGTTTCATGTCCCAGCCAATTTCTACATGTTAATGGAATTAAGAGCTGTAAGCCATCCTTGCGCTATGTCATCAAACAAAAATTGCCATTTTTAAGCCCCATATACTTGTGTTGTCGGTTATGATTGGGTTCTTCATGATTGGGTCATTTTGATCACAGACTCCCTTGGCATCTCTAAATTCTCACAAAGATTCGACATGTGTCACACATTTAGCCTAGTTGATTGTTGATTGGAGTTCAAGGCTTAAACGTCTTCCAGATACACCTAGTACTCTCCCTTATCTATGTTTCAGACTAGAGAGGAACACACTTCAAGATGACAATACTAATTGGAACCTCCCCTTCAAAGTTTTTAAGTTGACGATCATTTTGCCTATTGGACTTGACAAGGATGCAAAGTACTTATTTTGCACTCAACTCTAAGATTTTTGGGTCTACTATATTTTAATTTCTTGGAATGGTTTGGGTCCACATCAAAGTACACCTTGTCTACTTTAAATGCTTCTCATCTCCCCTTTGACCTTGACGGCAAGGTCAACCTTTTATGGGGAGGGTAATTTCATGAATTAACCAAATAGTACTTGTGGGGCCCAAGATGAATATGTGGCTTGGGAGGTGGTGCTTCTACATGATACTGTTACTAGTAACCAAATGGGAAAGACACGTACGTGATGATAAGGCCATGCATAAGACGAGATTGTCTGTAAAGGGGTGTGGAATTTGTGATTGTGCTTCTCCTCTCTGTTTTTTAATTTTTTTTTTATTTTGGGATGCTGCTTCTCTTCTCTGTTGCTTCTTTATCTTTGAGCCTTCCCCCCTGTCTCTTTTCTGATCTGTACCTTTCCTTCTTCTTATAATTCCTTTTTGCAACTTATGTAATTTCCTGTAATTTGACTCTTGATTAAGGATACCTTGAGTTTATTAGTGATGTTCTTGAGATCTTGTTCTGCTTATTTTGTTGAATATGTGACAATTGTCATGAGTCCCACGTTGAAAAACCTCACAAGTGGTTTAAAAATAGTTCTGCTTATTTAAAATTAATTATTTAAACAATGATTTATTATTCAAAATTTTACAATTAAGTGAAAAACAGAAGTCATTTTGTAAAATTAGCAGTAAGCATATTTTTTATTCTGATTATTTTAAAAACTTAAAAAGGGATCTTAAAATTTTTTAGAATTGGCCTTTTTCAAAAATAAAATGAAGCAAACAGGCTTCAATGGTTTGATTTGAGAGATATGGTAGGTTTGAGCTTTGACCTGATCATAGCTTTTTCAAGTAGTTTTGTGATGTAATTAAACCGAATGAGTTGGGTCTAGGTTCTAGTAAAAGAGGCACTAGTCCCTCAATCCTCTCAAGAAGATAAACCAAGATTCGACTCTAATTCTCATTTTAAAAAGTTTTGATATTTAGTATACAAAATAAATATTACCTCCAATATAAAGATACGTACTGTGAGTAACCAAAAAATATGATTCATCTTGATATGTAATTTTTTTTCTTTTGAGTAAAATACAATGAACTCCTTTCAAGTTTTTTAAAACTACAAAGATATCCTTTTTTTTAATATACATTTTAGTCCATTTTTTAACATTGTTATAAATATTTCATTTAATAGTTTAAAATAAATTATTATATTAATTAAAATATGTGAAAAAATTTAAAAATTTTAATCTGCCCTCATAGTTTAATGTTATCTCTCCTCCAATTTTAAATAATATTATGGTTATATTTGTATAAATATTTTACAAAATATTAAAATTAATAAAATTTTATTATCTTAAAATTAATAAAATAAATATAAATTATACTAATTAATTTATTCCTCATTATATTATTTTTGAAAATTATAAAAAAATTTATCTTTGAACAAAAAAATTAATTAGTATCTTTTGAAATATATTCTTTATAAAAATAATATTAGGATCAAAAGTAATCATTTTTAAAATTAAACATCATCAACAATTTCCAATTATTTTTATATAATATTGAGTTAAAATAAATTGAAATTTTGAAAGAGAATAAAAAAATTGAAATGATAAGAAATATCTAAAAAGATCACAAAAATAATATAGTGCATGATAACTATAAACAAAAATAATATTATAAAATAAATTTCTTCAATTTTTTTTTCTTAAATGACATATTTTCAAGCTGGGTTTGGCAATGCTTGACTTGATGAGCCCAAATGACTTAAGTAAGGTTGAGTCTACCAAGCTTTTAGGCTGCATGCAATGCTCAAACTTATAGGTGTGTGTCTTCAGCCATGTACATTATTGCATACTTTTTTTATTTAAAAATATAAAGTATTTTTAATTAAATTTTGTCCTTCAATAAAATAGTTATCTACTTTCAAACGAACTCTATCTTTTCAAATGAATCAAATTTTTTATATTTACCTCTATTAAATATTTTATAATAAATATAAAGTCACTATTAATAGAGGTATTTTAAAAAAAAAGGTAATGATTACACTTTGAAAAACTAAAAATGTCTTATATTTTTCAACATTCAATTTCTTAAAAAATGTTTTATATTTTTAAATGAAGAGAGTATATTAGATTGTGCATGTGTAGTCTCTAATAGGCCTAAATTCTATTTAAGCCCTCTTAAACCAATCGTGTTAAACATATAGAAAAGGTCTATTTTTCATTCTTGATAATAATATAGACTAGAAAGGAATAGAGTAGTCCAATAACAAAGGAGGTCCAATTCTTGAAAAGGTGAGTCATGGAAAGAAAAATTTGATTTCCTTTTCGTTTAATAAATATGGAGAACACGGATTTCACCTTAGATGAACTGAGATGAATCAATATGACATAGAAATTGGAAAACATAATAAAGCATTTCATGAATTTTGAACTGACATGAAGTATTCATGTCATTTATACTTCAAGAACATCTTCACAAAACATTTTTGGAATCGATGAAATAAAGATACTTCAATGTTCACGCACGCACGCACACATCAGCTTACGAAAATAAGATCCACAAGATATAAAATATAAATCAATTACGAAAGTGTGTGCGAGTGAGAGACCATTCTGGTCCATATAACAATATTACGTGCAATTTTTTTTTGAGTGAAAAGGAATTCATTAATCATGACGAAAGAAGGCAAAGGTCCAAATAAATCATAGGATCAATACAGAAAGAGACAAATGAGAGCAAGCAGAAAACAAAATTACAGCAGAGAACTGAAAAGAGCGAAAGCCTTTAAAGTATGGTCAACAATGATTCTAGCATAGCGTAATGTCTCTTCTGGAGTGAAAGTGTTGTCTATAAAGATACCATGATTGCGAGCTGTCCAGAGTTTTCAGCATAAAACACTAACACCAATCTTCCAGGAAATATCCATGCTCTTACTTGTTAGCAGATTTGTATGCCAATGATGTAGACTACTTCTATAGAAATCAGCACGCATATCATTTGGCAAGACTTTCTTCCAAACTCAAGTGGCTAATTTACAATCCTTGAAAATGTGATCAATAGATTCTTCTACAGTAGGACATAAAAGACAAGATAGATCAAGACTCATTCCTCTTCTATTTCGCTCAACATTTGTGAGAAGCTTGCCTTTTAATAATAGCTATAAGAAAGTTTTAATCCTCTGAGCCATTGGTAATTTCCAGATATATTTCTATTTCTCATCAGAATCATTCTAGTTGGTGTAGTTGGATGCTCTATAGAAGGATTTAATACTAAACTTGCCATTGGCAGTGAGTGTCCAGTTGTAGGGAGGGTCACTGCTATTTCCATTGATTTTAATTTGTGCAACATCACTGAGTATATGTGTAGGTAGGATCTGATCAAAAAGCTGCCATCTCCACTGATTCATATGATCCAAATAGTGAGAAATAGGTCTTGCAAGCTTAGAATCAGATAATGTTGTAAAGGCAAGAAGCTTTAATGGACCATAATCTCCCACCCAATAGTCTGACCAGAATTTAATATCTTTTCCATTCTGAGGATTCCATTTGATAAACATTAACATATCCTTCCAAATTTGTGAGATATTTCTCCAAAGGTAGGAGGAATTCCTTCAGTGAACTTCAAGCGGGGATTTTTCAAGAAGTCTGTACTTTCCCCTTAAGACACGTACCCATAATAAGGTTGGTTCAGAGACAATCTTATAAGCCAGCTTGGAGATGTAGGCCTTGTTTTGACTTTCCAGATTAAGTAAGCCACAGCCACCATTTGCTAAGGGCTGATAGAGGTCAGACCATTTAACGAGGCTAATTCCCTTGCGATCCTCAGTATGCCCCCAGATAAATTTCCTGATCACTTTCTCAATTGCCTTGCAAGTTGAAGTAGGCAAAAGAGAACTTTGCATTGTGAAGAGCAGGATAAAGTTAAGTATTGATTTTGCAAGAGTTATTCTACCAGCCAGAGAGAGGGAGTGACTCTTCCATCTAGAAAGTTTCTGATGTAATCTTTCTAGGATGTAATTATAGGTACAAGTAGTAACTCGGCCATTGATGAGGGGAACTCCCAAGTAGCGACCCAATGAATCAGTACTCTTGAAACCAAGTTTGTTATAGATAGAATTCCTCATATTTGAATGAACATTTATGGAAAAAATACTCGAGTTTTCGAGTAGCTGACTTTAAGTCCGAAGGAGATACTAAATTGCTGCAGTACTTTAGAAATGACCTCAACTTGATATTCTGAAGCCTCACTGAATAAAATTAAATCATCCGCAAAGAAGAGATGGGATAGTGGGATACCTTTTATTCCTAACCTGATTGTGCACCAGGTTCCTTTATCTACTTCCGTAACAATTGCTTGTGATAGTCTCTCCATGCAAAGGACAAAAATATAAGGGGATAGCGGGTCACCTTGCCTGATGCCTCTTATAGGAGTGAAGCTGTTTGTGGGTTTCCCATTCCATAGGATCTGCATAGTAGTAGGGGATATGCAGGACATAATTAGGCACATCAAGTGATTAGGAAATTTTGCATCATTTAATTAAGGTATCCTCTATGAAATCCCACCTTAATTTATCAAAAGCTTTTTCTAGATTAACTTTAATAGCCATCCACCTAATTTTCCTTGATTTTTTCCTCATCGAGTGAACAACCTCTTGGGCAATTATAATATTATCAACTATACTTCTATTCTTGATAAAGCTTGATTGAAAAGGAGCAATAATATCCAGAAGCACATTGCTAATACGATTAGCAATCAGTTTGGTTATGACCTTGTAGATCATAGTACACAAGCTAATAGGATGAAATTCCTTGAAGCACTTGGGGTTATCAATTTTTAGGATGAGGGCAATGAGAGTGCGGTTTAGTAAAGGGTCTGAAGGGCGATCCTGCCAAAGTTCTCTAACCAATGAAAATAAACTTGCACCTATAGTATCCCATTGAGTTTGAAAAAATAGGGCATGTAAACCATCAACACTAGGAGATGTCATTGGCTTCATGTCAAATAAGGCCCTTTTAACTTCCTCAAGAGTAATCATCTGACTTAAAGCATCAGTTGACAAGTCAGAGATTTGAGGGAACTTACTCGAGATATTGTATGGAGTGAAAATCTCATCATCTAGAGAGTACAATGTTTCAAAATAGCGAAGAGCCATGTTAGAGAGTTCTTGGTCATCTTCTACCTAGTCGCCCTGATGATTTTGTAAGCATGCTATACGATTTTTCCTTCTGCAGATTAGGGCTTTAGTATGGAAAAAAGAAGAATCTCACACGATAAAAGAGTTTGGCAACTTAATTTATTTATTTATATTCTTATGTACATTTTAAGTGTTAATAATAATTTTTTAGCATGTAGATACATGTTTTAAAAGAATTTTAATCATCATACCTGCAAAAGTCTTATTGACTTATACGATAATATGATTATCCTAAATATCTACGAAGATTCTAAAATCTCACACGATAAAGGAATTAAATTTAAACATGTCTTTAATTTAATTAATATAATATATAATTTATATATATATATATATATATTTTAAAAACTTAATCGTTATATCTGCAGAGTCTTATTGACTTATACGATAATACGATTATCTTAGAGGTCTATGGAGATTCAAAAATTTCACATGACTAAAAGATATAATTGGTGAATATAATTACCATTTAAATACATTAATTTGATTAATTAATTTTTTGAATTGTTTATTATATGATTATTTACGAACATCATTTATAAATTGAGAACCACTATATCTGCAAGTACTCATTATCCCACACGATAATGTGATTAATTTAAGTCCTTACGAAGATTCTTGAAATCTCACATGGGACTTAAATAAATTACTTAGATTAAAAAAAAAGGATAGTTAATTAAAACTATTGATTATACGTATAAATTGAATCTTTATTCCTGCAAAATCTTATTGATTTACACGAAATGAGACCACTTTAAATGTCTGCAGAAATTCTTAAAATCTCACATGACAAGTAAATGATTAGAGATAGATTTTCTCTTATTCATTTCATTTTTTCAATTGGGTAAGAATCGAATTCTCTCCCCTCTGCCTTTTATAAAATAGACTTGTCATAATAACTGAAATCGTACATGAAATCATGATGGAGAGTGCCATACAATATGAGTGTAGCAATATTATTGACAAGTAAAGGACCTTAGGTTTAATGAAGATAAAAAAATCATGCTCATGTATATTAATATACCCTTTCATGCTAAAAACACATTTAAAGACCTTGCTTAATAATTACACTAATTCTTTATTTGAAATGAGATTATGCCTAAAATCAAATTAAGCTTAGTTATAATAGTAAGCAAAAATTATTATTTGTAATCTCTTTATCCTTCTTTTTCACACACTCTTTTTTATAAAAAAATGACAATTACATTGATTTTCATTTGAGAACTAAAAATGTGTGGGACAGGTATTTAAACATGAAAAATAAATCTAAATCGAACGTGTGCCTTTCAAATTCAGAAGCAAGAAAGCAAGGCAAATCATACGCATAACATCCTGTTCACTCAATAATAAACCAGCGATCATTAAGAAAAAGAAGAAAGATGACTATACCGAATGATGTATTCCCCTCCTCTCTTCGTTTCTTCTTTCTCTCAGCCTTTGCTTTCTTTTCTGTGTTTTTCCGTCACCTCTGCTTTCTTGTTCAGTTTTGAGTTCTCTCCTTCACGTTTCGGTCTTGTTTTTTTTTCTGCCAGAACAGCTCCTTCTCCCTCAGCCTCTATTTCACATCTTTCGGTCTCTCTCTTTCTCCATTTTCACGTTCTTATTTCTCCTTCTCGGTCACTCTTCTCTTCTCTTCTCCTTCAATTTTTCGTGCTCTGTTTTCTATTTCTTCTGTCTGTCTGTTTCTCTCTTTTTTTCAGTCCAAAAAACTGTCCCCCCTCTATTTTTTCATTCGGTCTTATATAGGGGATGGAAGAGGTGAATCATTGCTCTCCTGCTCCGCTTTTCCTTTCTGCTGCGTTTTCTGTGTGCGCCGAAGTTTCTGCTCTGTTTTTTCTGTGCCATCTATTTTTCTGTGTTCCTATCTCTAGTTCTTCTTTTCCTGTGCTGTTCCATCTCCTTTCTTTGCTATGCCGTCTCTTGCGTGCGTGTGTGCGTCCTTGGTTCTGTTTCTTTTCTCCTGCTAGCCGAAAGCGTACGTGTTCCGATTGCTTGTTGTTCTTTTGCTCTGTTTTGCTTCTTCTGCGCCCAGCCGAAAGCGTACATGCATGTGTATTCTCCTTTTTGTGCTGCATGTGTATGATCTGCATGTCTTTTATTTCCCTTTCATGTGTGCTTGTTTCTATTTCTGTGTCTCTGTGCCTGCATTTGGTCTATCATCTTTGCTGTTTCTGCATTTCTGTTTCTGTCACAAAGCTGAAAGAGCTATGTGTGTGTGTACGGCAGTCTATTTCTTTTCTCATTTCCTCTCTCCAGCCTATCAACATGTACGTCCTGCTATCCCTTCTTCTTTTATTTTTTTTAACTTCAAGAATTAGATTAAAAGGAAGAAGAAAGAAAAGAGAAAAAAGAAATTAATTTTAAGTTAAACCAGAATATTTCTCTCTCTTTTTTTAAAAAAAAAACAGATTAAAGAGAGAAAGAAAAAGGTAACAAAAATTAACTCTCAAAAGTTGATTCTCGAATATTTTTGAATGATTGGGATAATTTGGGAGAGATTTTCTTTTTTTTCAAGATTTAACCTTTCTTTTTTTTTATTTTGTTAAATTATCATTATTATTATTTTTTGAAAATATAATCTTAAAAAGGGATTAAATTTCATTTTTGTATTATTATTTTTTTATATTTTTTTGATTTTATTATTAAATTTAAAAAAAATGTCCGAACAAAATACGATGTTCACAGTAGCCTTGTGTTTCTTAACCCAATAATGAAGCCTTTATCTGTCTTGTGTCTCTCCCTTTTGGCCAATATGTCTTCCCCTGTTTCTTCTCTTTGTTTTGATCTTTCCTACTTGTAAAGCTATCTCTTCATTGGGAAACGAGACTGACAACTTGTCCTTGCTCAAATTCAAGGAATCAATATATGACTATCTACACCATGTCTTGGACTCTTGGAATACTTCTAATCACTTCTGCAACTGGTACGGAGTCACTTGTGACCACAACCATCATAGAGTTACAGAGCTGTGGTTAAATGGATATGGCTTGCGTGGATCTATAACTCCACATATCGGTAATCTCTCCTTCGTAAGAGTCATTGTTCTTAACGACAATATGTTGTACAGAGAAATCCCACAAGAATTTGGTCATTTGTTTCGGCTGCAAACACTTTTCATTGGCAACAATACACTCGGTGGGACATTTGCTATCAACATCACAAGTTGCTCTGAACTCAGTAACTTATCATTTGGTGGACATAATCTTAGTGACAGGATACCGATGGAGATCGGCTATCTCCATAAGCTTGAAAGGTTACATCTAGTTAAAAACAACTTTAGTGGGCAAATCCCAATGTCTATGTGGAATCTTTCTTCCCGTACTCTTCTTCCAATTGGGGAAAATAACTTGAAGGAGAGTATGCCTGAAGAAATAGGCTTTCTACAAAAATTAAGAATTTTTTATATAAGCAGGAACAAGCTTTCTGGTGCAATTCCTTTTTGTCCATACAATTTTTCATCTCTTATTGTACTTGATGTTGAAGGTAATCAAATTAATGGTTCTCTCCCAGCCAACATGTTCATCAACCTCCCTAATCTCCAAGCGTTTTATATTACGTTAAATAAATTCTTAGGTCCTATCCCAACATCCATTGTAAATGCGACAACACTTGTGAAAATCTCTATAGGAGGAAATAACTTTGTAAGGAAAATTCCAAATCTTGGAAATTTGCACAACCTTTCAATTCTGGAGCTTGATAACAATAGTTTAGGAAGCAATTCATCTAAAGACTAAGAGTTTCTAAATTCATTGAGCAACTGTAGTAAGTTGAATTCGCTAGCATTGGTGTAAAATAGTTTTGGGGGCTAGTCACCAAATACCACAGGAATTTTGTCCACTTCAACTCAGAATGCCCGTGCTCACATAGAATCAAATATTTAAAAAATCCCTGTGGCTTTAGGAAATCTCATTAACTTGACGGTGCAAGTAATGGAGGCGAATTATTTCACTGGCGTCATCCCAATTACGTTCGGGAAGTTTCAAAAGATGCAATACTTTTCTATGTTTGAGAATGAATTTTTTGGAGAAATAACACAATAGGCAATCTCACTCGGCTATTTCACCTAGATTTGTCACATAATGAGTTAGAAGGCCAAGTTCCTCCACGTACTGGGAATTGTGAAAGCTTACAATTCCTTGGTTTGTCACAAAACAATTTTAGTAGAGCTATACCAGTCTAGATAATGAGTCTTTCATCTTTATCAATTTTACTAAACTTGTCATACAATTCTTTCAGTTGTGATCTCCCCAAGGAGGTAGGAAGGTTAAAAAATGTTGATCAATTGGTTGTCTCACACAATCGTCTGTCTGGAAATATTCCTTAATCCATCGAAGATTGCTAAAGCCTGGAGTATCTCTTGTTGCAAGGGAATTTCTTTCAAGAAACAATCCCCTTATCTTTGGCTTCATTAAAAGGTCTAAGATATCTAGGCTTGTCACAAAATAACTTGTCTGGATCAATTCCAAAAGGCATGCAAGATATCACTTCTTGGACGTACCTAAATGTTTCCTTCAACATGCTTGAAGGGGAGGTACCAAGCAAAGGTGTCTTTAGCAATGCGAGTGCAGTATCACTGATGGGGAATAAGAAGTTTCGTGGAGGCATTTCAATGGCAGGACTCCTAACTTGCCCTCTCAAATCTGTGGGAGAAAGAAAACATCCTAATTGCAAGATGATAGTATTAGTATGTAGTGTGACTGCATTTCTTCTTCTATTATCTATTGTTGCTATTTATCATCTGAGGAACAGAAGCAAGAAATCTTTAGATTCACCATCAATTGACATGCTTTCAAAATTATCATATCAAAAGTTACACAATGCTACTGATGGGTTCTCTATTTGATAGAATATAGGAGTGATGGCTTTGTATATAAAAGCCGATTGGAATCTGAAGAAGTTGCTATAAAGATAATCAACCTTCAAATCAGGTGAGCCCAGAAGAGCTTTGTAGTTGAATATAGTGTGTGTTTAGTTTTCAGTTTGCCAAAAGTTCATTGAATGAAAGTTCATTTGGTAGAAGTCAATTTAGTGAAGTCAGTTATTATAATGAAATTTGTATTTGAATACATTTTTTTAAAAGTCAATTTGATATACTAAAAGTTATTTGATTTTTCATAGTGAAATATGCTTTTAAATGTATAATTACTAAAAAAAATATTGATTTATGATGATTTGTAATTTTTATTATGTAAATATAACATATTTGAAATATTTAAAAAATGTGATAAAGATTTTAAATAATATAAATTTTGATCCATAATGCTAAAAATTTGATCTCTGGTTATTTATATTTTTTTAATTTGTAATTTTAGAAAATGTGATAAAAATTTTTAATTTTTATTATACATTAATGCTAAAAACTAACATAATTAATTATTCAATTTATAATGTTAAAAACTTGATACCTAATTATTATTATTGAAATAATAATTATATTTTTAATGAATTAACTATTTTTCAAAGAAAAGAATAAGAAATTTAATTTGAGGCAATACGGTCAAATAATATCTTACTATTCAAATTTACTTTCAAAAAATCAAATAGTTATATTTCAAAAATTTACTTTCAGTTATTATTTGAATGTACTTTCAGGATGTGCTTTCTTACAAAATATTTTATCCAAACAACTTTCAGTTTTTTGAAAGTAAAATTTTGCTTTCTAAATTTAAAAAATAAGAAAACCAAATGGATCCATAATGTACTTAAAAATACAAGGCATCGAAATTTGGTAAAGATTTTAAAATGTTACTCCAGTATTGATTACAAGAGACAAGAATTCAAAGCTTTAGTCTAAGAGTATATGGTGAATGGGAGCTTGGAAAAATGGTTGCATCCTAATCCTAATAACACAGAAAATGCAGAGTATGATCCAAGAAATTTACTCCTTGATCAAATACTGAATGTTCTCATTGATGTTTCTTCTGCTTTACACTATCTTCACTATGAATGTGAGCAACCTCTTGTTCATTTTGATATAAAGCCAAGTAATATCCTTCTTGATGGCAACATGGCTGATCATCTGAGTGATTTTGGAGTAACAAGACTACTCTCAATTGTTGAAGGCAATTCTAATAAGCAAAGTAACACAATTGGAATCGAGGGTACAGTTGGCTACGTTCCTCCAGGTACCATTTAATAATTTTTTGGCCTTGAAAACATGTAAGTTTTTTTTTTTGAAAAAGGCTTGTCCTTTTTTATTTATATTTATATTTGATGATTTTACATGAGAAATAACAAACTTATACTGTTTTAGAATATGGAATGGGTTTTGAGGTATCAAGACAAGGTGAAATGTACAGCTTTGGCATTCTTGTTTTAGAGATGTTGACGGATAGAAGACTCATGGAAGATATGTTTAAAGATGGTCAAAATATCCATGAATACGTGAAAAGGGCATTTCCTGATAAGCTTTTGCAAATTGTGAACCCTACTATTTTCTCTGGAAAATTAGAACATGTAGTGGCAGCATCACGAGAATCATCAGAGAGAACATATATAACAATGATCCATCCAAACGTAGAGAAATGCTTAATTTCTTTATTTAGGATTGGACTTGTTTGTTCAATGGAATCGCCACACGAAAGGATGAGTGGGATGGATGTCATCAAGGAACTAAGTCTAATCAGAAGAAGTTATTTTCCTTATAGAGAGAATAGTAGTAGAGGCTAAAAGATTGCATAATGAAGGATTGTCATTGTCCACGTGGCCGCCCCATAATCAGTTTGTGCGTGCTTTAGATGTTTCATCATTCATATGTTTATGCTTTTGTATTTCGTAATCTCCCTTACATTCAAACTTTTGGAGTTGCTTTAATTTGCTCAAGTTGTTTTTCCTAGTATATATTTATATTATATTGGCGTGGTATTGCAGAGTAATTCCATCTTTTCTTAAAGCACGATGATTTTTTTCTTCACAATTTAGGTTGTTGGAATTCATAGCATATCTTATGATTAATTTTGTTGGGGGACAGCCTTTATATCAGTTTATTCATATGGTTAAAAACTGTTTATGTCTATTGTGCATCTAAGATCGGCTTTTGGGAATCGTTAATAATTATAATTTTTATTGAAACATTTTATTAAAAAATGTAGAGTATCTCATATGCTTGAATTAATATAATGGAAATTCATTTAATAAAAAAATTATGTTTTTAATAGAAATTTTCTCCTCAATTTCTCACGCAACCAACGTGAACTGGTTCAAACAATAGTAGAAATGGGAGCAGCCTGCTATTGATTGAGGGAGCACCACGTTATGACAACAAAAGTTTGACATTCCTTGCCTCAAGTTATGAATTATGACTTTCACCAGCCTCAAGTTAATCTGCTGCAATCCTTGCCTATTTGCCATCCTATATATGTGCATTATTGTATACACTATTAGTCATGGAATGGTAATTATTTGATTTTTCACCTAAAATATCTACTTCTCTCTGTTACCGAAGAATCCTTTTTTTTTTTTGCGAGATTCCATCAACAGTTAAAAAAAAAAAAGATTAACAATATACTGCACCTCGGGAAGTATGGGGACCAATATACCGGGTGCATCTGCAGAACTCATTAGGGTAATGAGATGTGAACTACTTAGATTAATTTGGATAATTTAAATAGTCTAAATTTAAAATATTATTAAAATAAAATTATAAAAATTATAAATTTTTTCATAAATTCTAGGGAAAATTATTTATTTAATTTTTTAACTTTCAACTCAATTATAATTTAATTTTTCAAATTTAACTCGTCGTAAGTCAATTATTTAAGTTTGGTCCGTTTAAAACCTCCATCCTTGCCGTTAATAAATCAGACTAAATGTTGCTTATGTATATTAACTCTGTTAATTGTTACTTATGTGGCATCTATATCAAAGCCATCTTATATTTACGTGGCAACTAATTAAAAATAAAAATATTGAAATACAAAATCAAATATGAAAATATGAAGGAAAAAAACAAGGGTAAATTATAATGAGGTCCCACAGAAGAAATACCAGGTCTCACAAAATAGAGAAATTATTTTGCAACCGATTGGTCCTTTGGTGTGAATAATTTTGTAAGTAAAATTACTCATTTGCCCTAACTGAATCAAAAGGAAAGAATGAAGAAAGAGAAACCATTTTCACATAGTGGAGGTAACGAGTTGAGCTCTCACAATTGTCTTTGAAAAAGTGAGCCAATTAGGATCATTTTATAGCTAAAATGCAAGCCCACAGTTATCCTCCCATCCTATATTGCTGCATCTTTGATCTTCTAAGTGTGTTCGGTATTTGCGACTGCAGGAGTTCACTAAGGATGAAAAAACTAGCTTTGACCTTCAATTTTACCATTACGGTGACTGCGCCGAACAAGTTAAATGATGAGACCAGTTTACATGTGTTCTTTGCTAATCATTTAATTCAATCTTTTATTGTTTGTTGGTCGAATAAAACCATGTGTGTTGTCTCTTTCTCTCTCTATGAGTGTATTAGCTAGTGAGCAATCAGAGGCCTTGCATCTATAATGGTGTATTCGAGATCATAAGGCCACTTGGTTGAGTTAATAAATTTGTTATCAAATGGCAAGATATGTTGTTAATAGCCTAATCGTACGTTGTCCATATACTATGAGTAGTTGTCAATATATTCTATGTGATTTAGGTTGAGCTGATAAATCTATTATGAAATGACAAGATGTATTGTTAATATTCTAAGCATAAATTGTCAATATACTATGAATAGTTGTCAATATATTTTGTGTAATTCAGGTTGAGTAGATAAATCTATTATGAAATGGCAAGATGTGTTTTCAATAACTTAAACATAAGTTGTCAATATGCTACTTTAGTTTAATGCAAAGTAGAAGTAGTAGATAGTGATGCTTGCCTCTACTTCAATAAGTGGTGGCGCTAGCTATTTAGGCATATTGTGAAGAGTCATACTAGTGAGTATTGTTTTACTATCACATACTTTTCCTTCTTATTGTTCATTCATTCTAACATGCTTTTCTTACTTTGTAGACAAAGATTGAGGGCAATCTCTTGCATTGGTAGATTTCCTAAGGGGCAATATTGATGCTCTTGTTGCTTCTAAGATCGAGACGGTCCCTTCTATTAAGATCATAGTTAGAGAGATTGAACAAGATGATGAGGCCTCATCATGGGTCTCATCTTAAAGAAACCAAAGCTAAAGAGAAGCCAATCCCTTAGCCGAGTAAGTAAGGGGGAGGAAGTTGATAAAAGGAAAAAGGCCATGTCCCTTTCAATTGTGCTAGAGCCCAAGAAAAGGAAAAGGACATCATCCCCTTTGGTGGCCTCCAAGCAACCTCCTCTTCTACTTCCTTCGACCAAATCCAGTGTTAAAAGGGACGATCTCTCACAAAAATGTCCTCGCTAAGTAGTTTTGTCAAAAAATTCAGAGGATGGCAAAGCAAGCCCTTTTCTACTCGATGGGTTTAAAGGCTTAAGTTCTCTAGCAGCCCCTGTAGATCCTCAAGTAACTACCTCTACTATAGTCCCTAAGGTAACTCATGTTTAGAAGGTCAAACAGTCCCTGCCGAACATCAAGAGGTTGCAACTACCATGGCCTTAAGGGTGACTGGTGACTTGGAGGGTCTTTAAGGCTCTTGTTGAAGCTTAAGAGGTTACCTCCACTGTAGCCCCAGAGGCAATTCCTATTATTACTCTAAAGGGAGGTGCTGAGCCCTTGAATTATGAGATACCTATTATAGAGCAGTCTGGGCTTGTTGACGCTAGCATAGTAACTGTTGATCCCCCTATTCAAGGGTCTTCATCAGTCCTCTAGCCTTCGATCCTGGTATAGCTAGACCTAATAAGTCTAAGCTAACTACTCCTGCGAGGCAAGTTAAAAGGGCTTTGTACTCTGCACTCATCCTATATTCCATAGATAAAGGCAAGGCTGTGGTGGACCTGAATCAAGTATGTTTTTGCTCTTAGTTTATTTATTTATTTTTTTCCATTACTCTATTGACTAATCATTTGTGTTTCTACAGTCGATCTTAATGATGGCGGCCCCTATTGACACTCTTTTAGCCCGTCTCTGTATTTCTAATAAAGAGGTTGTCTAGGATGCTTAGAAGGCCATTTAGTTCCACTTGAGCCAAAACCCTCTGTTACTCCCTGAACAAGGTTATGAAGAGCTTCTTCAGGCTGTGTTAGTCGTGGAAAAGGCCCCTCCCTTGCTCGAGTTAGAGTTCCTTCATCAGTACCTTTCAGACTATTATGGCACCATCAACTATTGTCATATGGAGCTCTCATCCTTGACAGACTACCTTTTGAAGAACTGGTATGTTAAGGACGAGTATAGCGACGCTATGGCTCGGGTGATTGCTGCCAATGATTGAGTTAGGGAGATTACTCCACGTGTAGTCCATCTCAATTCGTTATGGATTAAGGTAGCTAACCTGAGACAACAACTGGCAGCTGTTGAAGAGGAGTTGGCACGAGCTGAAGAGGGTAATGCTAAGTCTGAGCTAGAGGCCACTACCAAGGTATTAGATGAGGCACGGGCCATATCTGAAGGAAAGATTCATCTTCTGACTGAATTAGATATAACCCTTGGTTGGCACTAGTTGCTGATTGCTGAGTTGGACGCAGTACTGGAAGTATGGGACACCATTTGTGCTTATAGCATAGAATGATTCTTGTTACCTCTTGTATCAGACTTGTATAAATATACATTGTTTTCTTCTCAAAATTATTGTTTTCTTTGTGTATCTTGAGGCCACTCTAGGCCTTAGGTCTTTGTACCTATTTATTTGTCTTGAGGCCGTTCTAGGCCTCTAACCCTTGTGCTTAGTTATTGTGATGGCCAATATATCTTTAAATATTTCTTGTTTATAGCTCGTATGTGTGGAATCTTGTCAAAACTAAATAACCAATATGCATTTCCTTCAAGTACTTCGCTAATTTTGAACGATCTTTCCTAATTAGGTGAAAATTTACCAAGTGTCTGGTCCTTAGTACCAGGTGGTACAATGAGTTTCCACACAAGTTCACCCATCCGAAATTACTTTTTTTTATTCTTTTATTATATATTTTTCAAAATTTCTTTCTTCTAGGTGATCATGTGATCTAGTGCTTGCAAATGCATTTTATCTAATTGAATTAATTTGTTCATCATGGCTTCGTTGTATTCCTCTAAGGATCTTCCTAAGCTGCTAGCAACATGTAATGAAGGGACTGCTATTTCTATTGGTAATATGGCCTCATGCCCATACGTTAACAAATACTGGCTCGTGCCATTGGCTTCTCTCTTTGAAGTTTTGTAAGCCCACGATACTTTAAGAAGTCATATATGCCATTCTCTAAGATTTTCCTTGATTGTTTTCTTTCGAATTCCTAGGATTACCTTATTAGAAGCTTTAGCTTATTTGTTTGCCTGAGGATAATGTGGTAAAGATGTTAATAATCTAATCCCACTATCTTTGATAAAGGCCTTAAAGTTACTTCCAATGAATATGGTCCCTTGATCTATCGTGATTGTTTAAGGAATCCCAAAACAAAATACAATTTGTTCACATACAAAATTAATCATATCATCTTGCTCGACTTTCTTCATAAGAACAGCCTCTACCAATTTTGTGAAATAATCTGTGGCCACTATGATACAAGAGTGGACTTTAAAGGATGCCAGATAAATTTGCCTTATCATATCTATGGCCCACCTTCTAAAGGACCATGGTTTAATGATGGGATTCATGTCTGATACTAGTATTCGTTGTATTGGCTCGTGAGTCTGGCATTTCCTACACCTCTTAGCGTATTCAATGAAATCTTTAATCATTGATGGCCAGCAATAACCATATATGTGCACCATCCATTGCATTTTTGGCCCTGACTAATAGGCCTTGCACACTCCTTTATGTATTTGTTTGAAAACCTCCATGTATTCAGTAAATGCTAAACATTTAAGTAATAACCCATTGAGGCTTTTCCTATATAACTCTTCTCTAATTAAAATGAGGTATTGGGTATGTATCCTAATTCTGTAAGAATATTGTTAGCTAGGATTTTGTAAATAACTTTTAAAGTCATCTCGCCAATCTTGGGCTAACTTTTATGAGACCGCACTATATTGTACTGTCAAACCTCATTGAAATATTGAAGGATGCTCCTTTCTTTCTACTACAATTACTTTTCTAGTAAGTTCTGGTGAAAGTCTTAATCCTGATGCTATTTGTGCTAACTCATTAGCCTCCCAATTCTAGTCCTAAGGAATATGTACTAGTGTTACTTCCTCAAATTCTTTAAAAATCTAAAAGGCTAGAGGCTCTTGCGTAGTACATTACTAGAGCTGGGCTCATACACTTTTACTCACTAGTTAATTGTTTAATAAGGAGTTGGGAGTCTCCTTATATGACTACCTCATGGGCCATCAATTTCTAAAGGATTTTGAGGCCTGTGAGTACTGATTTGTATTTAGCTCGGTTATTAGTACACTCAAAGTCTAATTAAAAGATAATATAGTTTTTATGCCCCTAGGAGATGTCATTACCACCCCAGCCTAATATGCTTGTTCTATGCTAAACCCATCAAACTTAAGCACCCAAGGCCTTGCATTTACTAAGAACATGGGTAATTCTTTTTCATATTCAAGTAGCCTGGCTAAAGGATGATCAGTCAGGAAATTTACTAATGCTTGGCCCTTTACTGATTTTTTAGATAGAAATATTAATGAAAATTCAACCAGGGCCAGGTTCCATTTTCCTATTCATCATGTGCTTAATTAAGTCAGAATGCGAAACCACATACATAACTGCGTTTATTATATAATGCCTTAATTGGTACATGCATAATATAATGCTAAACATGATATCTCTATAGGTGACTATCTGGTCTCTGTGAGAGTTAAACACTTACTCAAATAAGAAACTGCTTGCTCATGTCCCCTATCTACAGTTTAGGCTAACATATAATTTATGAACATGGCGATGGAAGCTAAATATAAAATGAATGGTGTATTCTTCCTTGTGGCCACTAAGACTGGGGGCTTTGTTAAATGTTCTTTGATTTTGTCAAAGGCCTCCTGATTATGTTTAGTCCAGGTAAATTCCTTGACATTCTTAAATTTCAGAATTCAAAGAACTCCTTTGTTTTATCCGCCAAATTTGGAATGAAACACTTAAGATAACTAACTTGGCTTAGGAATCTTTTTAGCTCTTTTTTATTCCTTTTGACCTTTGCTTCCAAGATAGCTCGTGCTTTATTCCGGTCTACTTCAATTCCTCTTTTATGGATTAGGAATCCAAGAAAGTTACCTGCAGTCACACCAAATGCACATTTAAGTAGATTTAATTTAAGACCTACTTCTCTCATTCAACAAAAGCTCATCCTCAAATGTCTAATATGATCTTGTGCTTTTTTTGATTTAATCATTATATCATCTATATACACTTTTAGGTATTTCCTATCATATCATGAAAGATGGCGTTCATAGCTCGCTGATAGGTAGCCATAGTATTTTTAAGTCTGAAAGGCATGACCACTCATTCAAATGTTCCAATAGAGCCCGAGTACTTGAAAGCAATTTGTAAATGTCTTCTTTCATAATGAATATTTGGTTATACCCTAAAAAATATTTCATAAATGATAATAATGCATTCCAAGCCCTAATATCTATTAACCTGTCTGCAATAGGTATTGCATACACGTCTTTAGGTGTAGCCGTGTTCATATTTCAAAAATCTACACAACCCATAGTTTCCTGTACTTCTTAATCACTGGAACTATGTTCAAGAGCACTGAGCATACCTTCAAGGCTATATGAAGCCAACCCGTAGGAGGCATTTGATCTCCTTCTTTACTCGTAGCTTCACCTCAATAGACATCCTATGAAAGGGTTGCTGATATGGTCGATAATTCAGCTTTTTGGTGAGCCTATGTTCAACCAACTATCTCGTTAGCCCTTGTATTTTATCATAGTCTCATGCGAAGTAATCTTTAAATTCATGTAATACTTGTTTTAAGGAATTTTTCTGTTCCTAATCTAGTAACGAGCTAATATAGGTAATCCTTAGTTCTTCTAGGGATTCAAGGTTTACTTCTTCAAGTGGATCTTATACCTTTGGGGATATGTCTTCAAATTTTAGAGATGCAGGATCTAGCTCACGTAGTTGTGTTATTCCTTGAGATTCATCTTCGTAAATGACTTTAGCCCCTAGTATCTCAAGTCTGTAGTCTTCCAGTTACTCTTGCATGGTATGCAACCATAGTTATGAATAGTCATGGCTATTATGGCCCTTTTGTGTTCTAATTCAATCATCCATTAATTCCATGATGGGCTCATGCCTCTATGATGTTAGAGGTAAGATAACATGTGTTACTGAGTTAGAAGGAGAAACTTTGCTTGGGGCCCCTTGCTGATTTTCCTTCGAAAAGTAAAAAGGCACACGTTGGTATTGTAGTACCTAGCATCTGTGAAGTCTGTAATTGCTGTGAAAGGCTTGTCCTCGGCCCATACCACTTCTACTTCTTCCCTTTACACATAAGCAGCATTTGATAAAGAGAAGAGGGACCATATTCATTAGCATATATCTAATCTTGGCTCGGTAAGGGTTGATATTGTGCTGTCATATTGATCATAAAGAAAGCTATGAGAGAGGATTTGGACCCTACATCAACTTGTAATGGTAGAATCCCAAGGACTTTCGAGCCGGTTCTAGTGAATCCTACAACAGATACCTCTGCTGGCATCAAATTTTGTTCCTCCTGTCTATTTTGAGCATTATATGAATTGGCAGTATATTCACTGTCGAGCTATTATCCACCAGTAATCGAGTCATAGGCTTCCCATCACAATGTGCCTTAATATATAATGGCTTTAAATGTTGAGTCATTTTAAGACTGGGTTTTTCTAGAATAGCTCGTTTAGGCTTCCCTTCCATAACTTGTAACGTGACTTGATATATGAGCACTAACTTAGTTTTCTCAACTTGCATTTATACCTCAGCTGGTTTAGGTTCCTCATCCTCCTTAAGCTTTATCGAACATTATTGATATGAGCTTGTATGCTTTATCTCTGTGAGCTCTTTGTTACCCTGATCCCTTAAAAACTAATGTTAAACCCTATTTGTTATGGATTTGAACTGTAAAAGGAGCATCAATGAAACTGCATAGTAGATATTTAAGGGCATCTCTCCTATGTGGATGTTCCTATCTAGTTGGTTTTCATTCTTACTTTCCTCTTTCTTGTCCTGGTCTTCCATTGACCTTCTTTTGAACTTATTTGATTCCTGATCGTCAGTAGTTTCTTAGGCATCCACCTTCTATTGCTTAAGGTACCTTTTCGCAGCTTGTTTGTGTTGAAGGTGTCTTTTTTGGGTTCTTGTTAGGACACCTAGAAATTTTCAGTGTCTTATAACTCTCCATTATAAGGGCAGCACGTTATTAGGCAGAGTAACAAACCTACTTGCATTCTTTTCGGTCTTTAGTGTTGAAGAAAACTCTTGAGTGTTTTCTAATCTTGGTTCCATCAAGGGTAGTCTATCGGGGTCCACATCCCATCCTGAGAGTGTTCTTGTGAAAGGTTCTCTTGCTCCTGGTGGGGTTGAGTATTTTACAAAATAATCGAACTTGCTTGATGGTTTGCCCAAGCGATCCTAAACTACTTTAGACTTTTCTAAGCTCTTCATTAGTTGCCCTTCTAGGCCTACATCCCAGCCTGATGATCTATTTTTATCTTGCTTTATTGTGTACTTGTTGTTAAGATCTGTCTTGCCTTTAGGTTCTCTTATGTAGTCCCATACCACTTTGGACTTTTTCAAGCTCTTCATAACTTGCCCTTTCGGGCCTACATCCAAGCCTACTGGTCTATTTTTATCTTGCTTTGTTGTGTATTTGTTGTCAAGATCTGTCCTGCCTTTAGGTTTTCTCAGGCGATCCCATACCATCTTCGTGTTTTCTTACTTTGTTTCTTCCTTAGTCCAAAGGTTTCAAGGCTGTCCATCTCTTTATCTATTTTGTCTACTATTGTAATTTCTAGCTCGTCGTCTATTAGAGTCTATTTCCACCATATTAACAGTGGTAAAAGGTAAGAACGGATCTTCGTCCATGACCATGGTCTCCTCCTTTAAAAATTTCAGGATGCCTTTATTAATCTTGTCTTGCACGACGTTCTTGAAGCCCCAACAAAGATTAGTATTATGACTCTATAAGTTATGGTACTTACAATATTTATTTCCTCTTTGTTCTTCTTTGGAAGGAATCTCATGGTCTGTGGGTAGTGAGATGAACTTCTCTTTAAGTAAGAAATCAAAGCTTGCTTTTAGTTTTTAAGGTGTCAAAAGTATATTATATTGTGTCAAGCCTTTTGGGGGTTTCTGTGGCCTTCCTTATTAAGGCCGGGCACATATAGTCTCCTGTATTTTTCAGCTCTGCTACTGCTACATCAAGTTCACTAAAGTATGTGCTTACAATAGTCCATTGATAGTGATTCTCTTCCTTTAACAACTCTTCATATCCATAGACCTTAGCTATGATCTCATAAAAGTCCCTAAACTCTATCCCTTAGAATTTTTTCCTTAACTCTATATCAAGACCTGCCTAGGTCAATTTGACAAACTTGATCTCTGAAAGTGGTACATGGCACTTGCTTCTTAGTCTTTTGAACCTTACTAAATTTGATCTGCTGCCTTTTTAACCAGTTGAGTTTGCAGAACTCTGCTATACTGACTTCTAGTATTACTTTATAAACTATACATAGAATTTTTTATTCCATTTTCATCTAACAAGTATTGAATTATGGGCTGGCAAGGTATACCACATGAATGCTAGCTTGTGAGAGTGTTCGAGAATAGTCTCATATTTAAGTTGGCAAAGTTGTCGTAATTGGATCTCTCTACATTAGATAGTAAATCTGCCAATATGCTCTAATGTCGACTACATGCCATATCCTAAGAACAAGGTGAAATTAGGGATCCTATAGCCTTAGGGGTATGAATTATATTTGTCTATGTGTTCACGATACAGTTTTGAGAAAGTAAGACGATCAATTGGCCTCAGTTTAAGGCTGTATATGTCCTAAATGGCATCCCTTAGAGCTTCCATATTTACCAACTGATTCCATGGCTCATTTTGTTATTCTGGGATGACCTATATGCCCCCCGGGCTGCTTGTGTTTAGCTCCTGTAAATAATATAAAGGATTATTTATGGGGTTAGTATTAGTAAAAACTTAAGAAATAGAATAATCTCTTATAGTCGTGTGGCCCCGAGGGCTTGCGTTTGTATTTATTCCTGATTGTTGTCCTCCATGTGACCTTAAATCCGCTTGTGTTTAGCTTCTAGGTGTCTCTCTTAGTGATGCGGCTAAATTCCTCATTCTCTCGTGCAAAGCCTGCATCATTAGTTGTTGTCTTTTCTCTCTCTCTCTCTCTGCGTTTTGATGTTTCTAGGGAGATAGCAAAGAACTTCTATTTTTCCTCCATCTGTCTATCCATGCGGTCTTGGATTTCATGTAGCACTTATACTACTAGACCATTAGATATAATCAGGGAGTTTACTTGCTCACTTCCTGGTTTCCAACTAGGGTTTGTATTGCTACTACTCATCATTATCGGCACTATGTGCTCACGATGTCCCCCTGTCTTAGCGTCAAGTATCAACGATTCTAACCCTATGGGTGCAAAGTTTTCTTTTGACTCGTTATAACTAGCACTTGTTTCATCAATCTTTTTATCTTTCTTAGTCCTTGGCATCTTGCTACATAGAGTCCCGCTATACATGTCACAAATTGTTCATTAAGAACAATTAAATTATCAGGCGTGCTATAGACGTTAAGTCTTAATTGATAACAAAGGGTCCCTGGGCTCCCTTATCACAGTTTACCTTAATGTAAAAGATACACAAGAGTGGGATAATAAGTATTTGATTAATGCTAATGATTACAAAGCGTTAAAGATTACAAGATTGAAAGCAAAAGTAAAGCTACATGTAAAAGCTATATGATGAATCTAAGAACTACAGATGTGAAAACGTCAGTATTTGGATAAGTGTTGTCTGTCTAGTATAATTTACTCCTCCTTTTATAATAACTAAGTTGTGGTGGTTGTCCCGTGAAATTCATGGCACGGTTTACTAACAACATGTTCCATTGTTTAATGGCTAGCCTGTATCTCTAAGATACTTGTGAATAATGATCATGTCTCCATGAGATTCGAGGCCCGTTGAAGTTATGGTTTTATATACCGATAGTCTAAGTAGTGGCTTTGAGACTTAAGGGATTTGAGAACTTGTACTTATCTGACTAAGTTATTTCTCTTGGAATCTAGATTGGCCCTTTTGTTTAAATTGCTTATTAGGCTTAACTCTTCAGTTACTCAGCCCACTTTAGGTTATATTGCTTGTTGGCCCTTTTATTTAATCACCCTCTGCAGGCGATGTTTCAATTTTAACCCAAACAAAGATATATTGATTAAAGTTTATTTTGGGCCTGATTTTACAAAAAAAAAAAAGAAAAAACGAATGAGAAATCTCTAAGATTCAAAAAGAATTACAGAGAATAGAAATAGATCTAGTCAAAGATCAATCTAAAACCATTTATGAATTTTATTCTATGATAAGACAGTTTTCTTTATACACCTCTATAAACCTTACCTATTCTATAGAGAGTCATTATAATAAAATTTTTAAGACGTCTTACCTTATTCTCAAAAGGGCCAAACAAAAACCATCTAAAACCACCTCCACTACATCCAGATCAAACATCATCTACTTAGAAACCTATTCATACTAAACCATTATTTCTATTATACCTATTCATACTAAACCACAAGAACACCAAGTCTCATCATCCTTTGCCAAATCTAAAAAGTAAAAAAACTTTTAAAAATCTAAACACCTCTTCCTTTACCATCTAAACAAAACCATCTTCATCTAGTGTAGGCATAGTAGATTTGGATTCCACAAAAACCATTACTTCTATTAAAAAAATTATTTTTGAATATGCCTGAGAGTAATAAAAACAATAATATAATAATGTACTAAATATTACATATCCTGATTTGTAATAAAATTAAAACTAAACGGGCCAATTTAAATATTAAATAACTTCACGAAGATTTAAGATAAAAAAGAATTTTCAAAAATTTTATTCTAATTTTGAAAAGAGATCACGCACAAATAAAAGATATTCAATTTTAAAGTACTTAGCGAGATGAAGTTGCGTGTTGAAATTGCTGATGACGGTGGGTTTGAGATTTTTACACCGTATATTGATACTATATTTAAATTAAAAATATTATTAATTCTTTCTTTTGGCCAAATAAATACTATCAAATCTTTTTGTAAAGTTCTTAAAAATGGATTATTTAAAAAATAAAATATAATTATGGTTAGAAAAAAAAGAATATCATACCAAAATTAAAATGCGAAAAACAAGAGATAAGTACAGGGAGAGAACTGACGCCTCAAGTACTAAAGCAACACTGAGTTACTGACACTTCACGTGATGATTCCGTGTGGCAGTGGTGAGAGAATGAGCAAAAACTTCACGTGAGAATGTCCGTCACTCTTCTCATTCCGGGCGGGGGTGTCTCCACTCCAGTTCTCGCTCTCCGTTTCCCTTCATTTTTTAAAAGGAGTATCGTTTAGATGATTACAAAATTAAAAAAATATAATTTTAAATTTTACACTTAAACCCTTATTTTTGTTTTAATATTTTAAATTTTTAAATTTTTATTTTTTAATGTTTAAATTTTTTTAAAATTTTATATTTTATTTATTGAGAAACTTAAAATATTAAAAAATAAAAATATAAAATATGTGATAATAAAAAAATATAAAAATTTATAATGAAGAGCAAGCAAAATATAAAAATTTAAAATTATATTTTTTATTAAAAAAATATAGAAAATAATTGGAGAGTGGGGAATTGGGAACACCTCACTTCCCTCATCTCCAGCGTTCTTTTTGTCCTCCGGCCTGTCTCTGTTCAGTCTTCAATCTTTGCCATCATGGATACAAGGTCTGTCAAGTTTGATATTTTTTCGCAAGGTTCGATTTTATTTCAATAACAGGGTTTAATTACACATTTGATAATTTTGTTACCCGCACCCTGGAGGTGATGATTTGCTGTTATTTGATCTCTTTTATCTTCTTTTTCTTATCTTCTCTTCCATCTGGTTTTCTTTCTTTTCTTTTTTTTAGTTTTTCCGGTTCTTAAAACTGTCTAGTGTTTTCAACCGTTCCTTGCTTCATTGACCAATTACTGATTCTTGAGCAGTTCGATTCTTCAAGATTTTACAATATTAACTAGGCCAGTTCTCTTCATTTATAATTCAGAAGAGATAGAAAGGGAAAAACTTATTTAAGATAAAATAATGAAAAAATATTAAAATAGTTATTATGAATCCCCCGGGGCCCGAATATGTAGCGTCCAATGCTTAAATCCGGCAGTATATGCCGGTACACAAATGTGCTCCTGCTCATGATTACTTAGTTCCAGGCCCTTCATAGAGCTCTAAGTAGCCTTGTGCTTTTCAACCATGCGCCTTCACTTGCTTCTTTTCTTTATCTTGATCTTTCAATCTTGCAGATCTGTTTCACCACGGCGAAATGAAACCGATCGTTTGTGCTTGCTCAAATTCAAGGAATCAATATCCAATGATCCATATCATGTCTTGGATTCTTGGAATGCTTCCACACACTTTTGCAACTGGCATGGAATCACTTGTGGCCACAAGCATCAGAGAGTTGCAACGTTTGAGCTAGAAGGATATCAATTGCATGGCTCTATTTCACCTTCCATTGGCAATCTCTCCTTTCTGAGAATTATCAAACTCGGAAACAACAGTTTCCACGGGCAAATCCCACAAGAGCTGGGTCGCTTGTTTCGGCTACAGGTACTTGATCTCACCCGTAATACATTGACTGGGGAATTTCCTGTCAACGTGACAAGTTGTTCTGACCTCAAATATTTATCATTTGGTCGGAATAATCTTACTGGCAAAATACCTGTGGAGATTAGCTCTTTGCATAAGCTTGAAGAATTATATTTGCATAATAACAATTTGAATGGACAGATCCCAGTTTCTATGTACAATCTTTCTTCACTTGCTTTTCTTTTTATGATGAATAATAACTTGGAGGGAAGCATACCTGAAGAAATAGGCCATATGAAAAGCTTGGAAACTTTTCAAGTACATAGCAATAAGCTTTCCGGCGCATTTCCTTCCTCACTTTACAATTTGTCATCTCTTGTTGAAATTGCAGTTTCGAATAATCAATTTCATTGCTCTCTTCCGGCAAGCATGTTCAACACCCTCCCTTCTTTCAAATACTTGATCTTAGGATTAAATCAATTCTATGGTCCTATTCCAACTTCCATTGTAAATGCATCCAAACTTCAAATAATTTCAATCCCTGACAATGATTTTACTGGGTCAGTTCCCAATCTTGGAAAGTTGCTTGACCTTTGGAGTCTGGGCTTGGCTGGTAATAATCTGGGAAGTAATTCTGCTAAAGACTTGGAGTTCTTAGAATCATTGGTCAATTGCAGTAAGTTGGAAGAACTAGATATGCAAGATAATAATTTTGGGGGCCATTTACCAAATACCATAGGAAATTTGTCCACCCAACTCAGAATACTCTCTCTTGGAATTAATCAAATATCTGGGAAAATTCCTGCATCATTAGGAAACCTCATTGACTTGAGTGTATTGGCAACGAATCATAATCATCTCACTGGCAACATTCCATTTACTTTTGGGAAGTTTCAAAAGATGCAATTTTTAAGTTTGTCGGGAAACAAATTGTCTGGAGAAATTGTTCCTTTTATAGGCAATTTTACTCAATTATTTCATTTAACTTTGTCAGACAACATTTTAGAAGGACAAATTCCACCAACCATTGGAAATTGCAAAAAATTACAGTTGCTTGACTTGTCACTAAACAAGTTCAGTAGAGCTATACCAGAAGAAATCTTTGGTCTTTCATCTTTATCAATATTACTAAACTTATCCCATAACTCATTGAGTGGTAACATCTCTAGTGATGTGGGAAAGTTAACAAATATTGGTAATTTAGATTTCTCTTGTAATAATTTGTCTGGAAATATTCCGGAAACCATTGGAGATTGCGCAAGCTTGGAGTACATCCTTTTACAAGGGAATTTCTTTCAAGAAACTATTCCTTCATCTTTGGCTTCATTAAAAGGTCTACGGTATTTGGACTTCTCAAGAAATAACTTATCTGGGTCAATTCCAAAAGATTTGCAAGGTCTTTCTGATTTAGAGTACTTAAATGTTTCTTTCAATATGTTGGATGGTGAAGTGCCGAAGAAAGGTGTCTTTAGCAATGCAAGTGCAATATCATTGATCGGGAATAGTGAGCTTTGTGGTGGCATATCAGAGCTAAAACTGCCACCATGCCGTGTAAATGATGAGGTGGAAAGAAAGCACCTCAACTTTAGGTTGGTTGTAATATTGTGTTGTGTTGTGGCTTTTTCTCTTATTCTGTCATCCATTGTTGTTATTCATTATAAGAAGAAAAGAAGCAAGAAATCTTCTTTGAGTTCACATACAGTTGGCCTACTTCCCAAAGTATCGTACCAAAGCTTACACAACGCCACGGATGGGTTCTCCACCAGCAACTTGATAGGATCTGGGAGATTTGGCTTTGTATATAAGGGAAGTCTTGAGACCCATGAAGTTGTTGCAATAAAAGTCCTCAACCTTCATGTTAAGGGAGCTCACAAGAGTTTTATGGCTGAATGTAACTCACTCAAAAATAGAAGGCATCGAAATTTGGCAAAAATTTTGACATGTTGCTCTAGCACAGATTACAAGGGTCACGATTTTAAAGCTCTAGTTTATGAGTACATGGTGAATGGAAATTTGGAAAATTGGTTGCACCCAAGTATAGAAAATCAAAGTCATCAAAGAATCTTGCTCCTTGATCAAATACTGAATATTTTGATTGATGTTGCGTCTGCATTACACTATCTTCATCATGAATGTGAACAACCTCTTGTTCATTGTGATTTGAAGCCAAGCAATGTCCTTCTTGACAGCAACATGGTTGCTCATGTGAGTGATTTTGGATTGGCAAGACTATTGTCAACTAGTAAAGGCATCTCAAATGAGCAAAGTAGCACAATTGGAATAAAGGGTACTATTGGCTATATTCCTCGAGGTATTATTTATTTTTATTTTTTTTGGCTTTAAAGTCATGCAGAATTATTTTATTTCAAACTTCCCTTTTGTTTATTTTTAATGTTGAAATAGGAGTAACATCAATAAATTCATAACATTTCGATCAGAATATGGAATGCATGCAGTGATGTCAATGCAAGGTGACATGTATAGCTTTGGGATTCTTGTTTTAGAGATGTTAACGAAAAGAAGACCCACAGAAGACATGTTTAAAGATGGGCACAATCTTCATAGATATGTGGAAATTGCATTTCCAGAAAAGCTGTTGCAGGTTGTGAGTCCATCTATTCTCCCTAGAGAGCCAGGACATGGAGAAGCAACATCAGAAGACATATGGGAGAGTATGATACAAATCCACCCTGATATAGAGAAATGCTTATGTTCCTTATCCAGGATTGGACTTGTTTGTTCAACTGAATCACCACATGAGAGAATGAGTGCAGGAGATGTTATCAAGGAGCTAAACGCTATGAGAAGTTATTTTCCTTTATGGTGAGTATGATATAGCCTGGTACATTAATATTTTCATGCTTTCATGATATCTAAATTTACTACTAGTTTTAAATTGGCCTTCCTATGCATGTGTAAAATGTTTTCCAAGAATGATTTTTGTTGTGTAATTAAAGCGTTTAAAGGTTTTTTTTTTATCAAGAAATATATTTGATTTTGTTATGGCTATAATAATTATTAACGCTCTTTTTAAATTCATACTTTCCATATTGATATCGAAACAAACAATTTTTTTCAATCCCAATGGTTAATTCTTTTTATAAAGATAAGCTCTCTTTATATTATATTAAAATGCTAACTATTCCTCTGATTTATTTATGGGATGAAGAGAAAAGATTAACTTAAATTTTATTTATAGGGCACTTTACTATTTGTTATGTTTATCTTTACCTTTTTATTTTTATTAAATGTTGAAAAAAATTATTAAATAAAATCCTTTTGTACCCTTATATTACTTAAATATGATCAGTTGTTTTATTGTCTTTTTAATTATTTTGTCTTATCTTTTATTTGATGACTGTTGTGTCTCATTCTGGTATTTATTTTTGCAGTTAATCAAACCATGTGTGGTCCGTCTTCCTGAATGTAGTTGAATTGTCATTATGATGCGCCCAACACTGTTTGCTTTAGGCATGCCTTATGTAATTATTTACTTAGTCAATATGTAATTAGTCAAGTTTTTAGTAGACGTTACATCCTCAAGTTGTTATTTTTCTTTTTTTTTTAATTGAATGTAGTTTTATTTTGTTCTTGTTTTGGTTTGTTTTCTTTTGTTTTTTAAATAATATGAATTATTTATTTGTCAACGTGTTGAATGAATGTTATGAATACACTAAGGCATTAGCAATGCATTGGTATTAGAGCTCTGCAAAGGATGGATCGGACAAGGTTTTAGCTTAACTTGAAGTTTGATTTTTTTTATGAAAAAAATTGAGTTAGGTCTGGTTTGGTTTTAGTATAATTCAAAACTGAATAGGAGTGGATTGGTCTTGTAGGATTAGGATACTTGTACTGTTCTTGTCTAATATTTTACTTTGTTTTTTTTGTCTTTTTCATATATGAGGGGTAATAATTTATTTTGACCGAATAAATTCAATTAACATAATAACATTACTTATAGTCATAAAATTTATCATAACAACAATTATAAATTTATAATAATTTGTAACAATGAAATGTATTTCAATTATAATACATAGGGTTTAAATTAAACAATCTTCAACATGTATAAAGTTTATTATATCAAATTAATAACAAATTTTACTAATAAAAAGAGAAGATTAATGTTGTTTAATGTCGGAATTTTGCTCAATATTTATAATTTCATAAGTATAAAATAAAAAAAATATTATTATTATAAATTAACTTATTATAATAATAATTAATAAATTAATTATAATTATATTAAATAATTTTATAGGATCAAATTGGATCAAGTGATCAAGATATTTAGTCTCTTGTTTAGTCCAATTTGAAAAAATAGTTTAATTTTTTGACCTTTTTAGTCTTAAAAGTTCAGTTTTTATTCAGACCAGATGAGATTGGGTTATCTCACGTTGGATCAGATTGAACAAGATTAAAAAGTTTTTGTACAGCCCTCATTGGAATGCAAAAATATTATTATGTAGTTATGACCCACTGAATAATGAAGCTTATTCGATTATCCAATTGGAAAAGTCACTATCTTAATACTGTTGGGAAAGCTGTTCTCATAAAATCGGTCCTTTCTTCCATTCCTAGTTATTCGATGCAGACTATGCTCTTACCTGATAATATCTTAACCGATATGGAAACATACTCTCGCAACTTCCTTTGGGATTCTATTGATGGCTCCAAGAAACCACACCTCTTGTCCTGGGATCATATCACGAAGGACACTAAATATGGTGACCTTGGTTTTAAAAAATTGGAAAGCCAAAACATGGCTTATATTATGAAGCTTTGCTGGGGTATCATTATGAAGCCTAATTGTTTCTGGGTTCGAGTTCTACGTGATAAGTATAAATGTCAAAACCCTACCATTCCTATGGTTTGCAAAACCAACTCTTGTTCCTACACTTGGTATAGTATATTTAGAATTTGGGATAAATTCACAACCCAAGTGGTTGGAAGGTAGGTAAAAGGGATCGTATATCTTTTTGGTTTGACAAATGGTGCCCTCTTCCTGAACCACTTGTAAAATATGCCTTGCCTAAGGCTGATTTTATTTTACATGCTAAGGTTTCTAACTTATGCTCTAAGTCTAGTAGATGGAAGATTGATATTTTACGCAAATATTTACATCAAGATGTTATTAATCATATTACCATCGTTCAACCTCCTAAACCCAACGCTGATGATGATACTCTATGTTGGAGGCCTTCTAATGATGGTAACTTTACCATCAAATCTGCGTATAAGGCTAACGAAAATCATTGCGATAATGAAAACTCCAAGATTTGGTCTAAGATCTGGAAATGGCCGACTTATGAGAAAATCAAATCCTTCCTTTGGAAAGCAGCTTGGGATCGTCTCCAACCTAAATTCTCATGTTCCAATGAGGGCAATCCTTATATCAAGATATGCCCCTTTGGTTGTAACTCTTTAGATTCTGCTATTCATATTTTAAGAGATTGTAAAAAATCTAAAGAGGTTTGGACAAAAATAGTTAATCATTCTAAACTTAACACCTGTTTCTCTCTTCCTTTACAGGATTAGATAACTTGGAATGCGAGGATTGATGCAGGTAACGCTTGTGCAAGGAAAACCTCTTGGCAGAGACTTTATACCCACGTGTGTTGGAACATTTGGAAAGAAAGGTGCAAAATCTTACATTCAGAAGAAGACACCCGTCACAGAGACATTGCCTTCACCAGTATCCAAGATGTTCTCAGAGATCAATATCTTCAAAATAAAATTAACTTCCTAACTCAGAAGGGCGATAGAGCAACAGCTAGATGGACTGCTCCTGAAGAAGGTTGGGTTAGATTGGATACTGATGGCTCCGTCAACATTCATGGTGCAGCCAAATGTGGGGGTCTTATCCGAAACAACCGAGAAAATTGGATCAAAGGTTATTCCAGTTACCTTGGTTATTACCCAGGTACAGCTGCCGAACTTATGAGCATCTTGAAAGGTTTAAACATTTGCTAGGCTGAGAAGTTCGAGAAAGTTAATGTTTACACTGACTCTACAGAAGCTCTCTCGTTAATCCATAATGAGTTCTCTACTACTCATCCACTCACTGCTATCATTAATAGAATCAGAGACCTCACTATACGAGATTGGACAATCACGTTTGACCACACTTTCAGGGAGGCAAACAGATGTGTCAATTGGTTATCTCATCAAGCTTACACTGACAATCTCTGTATTCGTATCTTCGATATCCCGTCGCCTGGTTGTTGTAATATTTTATACGCTGACATGACTCATCTTGTCAATTAGCACGGTTTATCCGTGGCCTCCAATTCAAAAAAAAAAATGAAGCTTATGTAGACATCAAAGCTTGTGTGGGCCCTGGATGTTGGCCCATTTATGCTGGACCACAGAGGATTCCTCCAATTTAGTCTTTCTAAAATGGGTGTTTGGGTCCACAATTGAACTTGCTGTTTCCATTGAGAACTCGTTATTTTCAAGATGGTCTTCTAGTTGGTAATAGACCTAGCCCAACGTTTTTTTTTTGGGCCCGATCCATTCCAACATTGCTATTATAGTCAGGAGAAAATAAAATATTGAGTGTAAAATATGAATTTAATTTCAATTTAAGACCAAAAGATTACAAAATATCGGTAAAGGACCAACCATCCTTAAATTATTTGACACTTTAACACACAGATTTTGATATTTAATATTGATAATTGATATTCTAAAATTTGACCGCGTAGATGTTTTTTGACCTCGTGTGTGTAAATATCCTTGAAGCATATTTATTCAATGGGATCAAGATACTTCGATGTTCACACACGCGCGCGGACCAACTTTTGAAATGAGACCCACAAAATATAATATAAAAATATAAAATATAATAATCAATTATGCAAGGATGTGAGTGAGAGACGTATCATTCTGGTCCATAAAACAATATTACGTGCAATACGGTTCTTAGATTGACTTGTTCAAATCTGTGGTCTTCGCAAACTTGAGGCCCATTGAATTAAAGTAGGGGATACAATTATATTGTTGTTTTTTATACTTTAAATATTATTTTTATCAGCGTTGATTTTTTTTTTAATTTTATCCCTAACTTAGCCATTCTTTATAGAAAAGAAAAACACACTCATACAAACATATTAACACTAGATTTGAACCCAAAACCTCTTCAAAATAAGAAAGGTGACATTATCACTAGAACAATTGATTGTTGATAATTAGTGTTGATTCATTAAGTAATACATTTGGATTCTTTGAATTTTCCAAAAGACTGAGAGAGGAATTTTCACTTGTGTATCCCCACATTCACATTACTTATTCTAGTTTGTCAACCTGTGATTCTCTATTATACAACTTTTATGTTCCAATTATAAATCAATTTAAAATATAAGACATTTTGATAAAAATAAATTATTACATTATCTTTCTTATTATATTCGATCTTTGATTTTTTTTTACAAATGAAATATTAAATGAAAAATAATTTTAAAAGTTTATATTTTTTTTGAAAAATAAAATTATAAAATATATTTAATGAGTTTTATGTTAGGTTGTCAAGTATGAGTGAATTTGGCTTGATGTGGCAAAAAAATCTTACATGAGGTAGAGTTGAATTAAATAAAATATATGTAAGTGAAAACGATTTATAAATTCAATGTTTTAAAATTTGTAATTCTCTTTGAACCATTGGGTAGGCTAGTATGTTCTCTCTTTCAATATGCTCCTTGGGCCCACTAAGTGATATCAAGTTAGGTTTTGGAAAGAGACCAAGATAGTGTGAAGATGATGGAGAAAAAAAGTCTTGGAAGCCCACAATCATTATTACATTGAGCTATTGGTTGCCAGGCAAATAATGGTTGCCAGGCAAATAATGGGTGGTCAATGATGGACCCACAGTTGAGAGGAAGTGCGAGTGAAATTGACTTAATATAAAAAAAAGTCTTACATTGAGTAAAATTAAATTAAAAAATAACTATATAAATAAAAAAAATATATAAATTCAATGTTTTAAAGTTTTGAATTAAAATGTAATATTATACTTGATTATATGTGTCCTCCTTAAATCAATAGGCAGCCCAATTATGTTCTCTCCTCTTCTAAGACACCCCTGAGCCTAGCACTTTATCAGTACATAAAATTTTGTTTAAAAGTGTCTTATAAATTTGGATGAATGGAGCACATTATAATTATAATTAATTCATTTTTATTTTCCAAAATTTAATTTTCCAATATCGTTCTGAAATGAAGCAAAATAGAAAAAGAGTTTTTTGTTAAATAGTACTTTGGCGAGTAAAAACTCATTTTACCTGCAATGAACTTTGATTTTAACGGCAAGTTCTTCTTCTTAGTTCTTAAAGTAAAGGACCATCGCTTTTGTCATGACGAATTTTGATCACAGCGTCAAAACAGATTTGCGACTCTCATTTTTTTGCCCATTTCTTCATATTAATTTCATTATTAATATTGGTTTTTGTCTTAACTTTTCGTTTATTTCAATTTCATTGGTGGTTTATTATTGTTAATATTGTTTCTATGTAACTACAAAGTGTTTTTTTTAGTACATTGTGAGGATCGGACTTTGAACCTTTAACTTCGTTTTTTTTTTTTTTGGAGTTCTAACTAAAGTTTCTCAAACTATTTTAAAAATAGTGAAAAATAATTATTTGATAATAATAAAAATAAAACAAATATCATACCAACTACTAAGAGAAAGACTTTGGCTTCAGTAATTGCATGGGACTGGTTTTCCTATTCATTACAATGGTGCTCGTCCATGTGATAAAATCTGAACCATCCAAATTTAAAACATTATTATATATTATATTTATTAAAATAAAAATTTATAGAAATTATAAAATAATTTTAATAAAAAATTTTATTTTCAATATGATCTAGATTTAATTTATAGGGTTCAATTTAATATTATAATTTTTATAATTAATATATATTGGTTATTCAGATGTACTCTACATAGTCCTGATTAACACTAGATTAAATCCGGATTGTGTTAGAAATCTGGACTATGCACAATACATCTGAATAGTCAATATATAACAATTATAAAAATTTTCATAGTAAATTAAATCTAGATCAAATTAAAATAAAAAGATTATTAAAATTATTTTATAATTTTTATTTTAATAAATGTAAAATAAAAATATATAATAATATTTTAAATTTGCAGAACAGGGATGGGCAGGGAAACCGGGTCCGTCTTTCATGGCGATAAACTTTGTGCGGAAAGATTTTGGAAAAGACAGTTACTATTTTTTATTTTAAATCAGAAGGCAACTAGAAAAGTGACTACAACTTGAAAGGAAGAAAACAAAGGAGCCACCGATTGTTGCCATGACTAAATTTGGCTTTTTTCTTCGAACTTTCCACGACGGCGCAATGGACTGAGGCGATACTTCCGTTCCATATACTAATTTAACTACAAATAAAACAATATGTGGCCTCCACCATTGAAGTCGGACTATTATATCATAAACAAATATGAATGTTTCCACTAGTTGCAAGCCAATTCCTTTACAAAGGGCTCTCTCAAAGTAGCCTAGCTTGTGTTTCTCAATCAATCAAATGAAGCCTTCATTTGTCATGTTTCTCGCCATTTTGCCTATATGCCTTCGCTTCTTTCTCTTCTTTGCTTTCATCATTCCTCCTTGCAAAGCTATCTCTTCATTGGGAAATGACACTGACCACCTGTCTTTGCTCAAATTCAAGGAATCAATATCCGACGATCCACACCATATCTTGGACTCTTGGAATGCAACTGCACACTTCTGCAACTGGCACGGAGTCACTTGTGGCCACAAGCATCATAGAGTTATAGAGCTGCGGTTAAATGGATATGGCTTGCGTGGATCTATAACTCGACATATTGGTAATCTCTCCTTCCTAAGAGTCATTGTTCTTGACAACAATATGTTTCACGGAGAAATCCCACAAGAATTAGGTCGTTTATTTCGGTTGCAAACACTTTTCATTAGCAACAATACACTAAGTGAGAAATTTCCTGTCAACATCACAAATTGCTCTCAGCTCAGGAACTTATCATTTGGTGGAAATAATCTAACTGGCAAGATACCGATGGAGATCGGCTATCTCCATAAGCTTGAAAGATTGCTTCTGCCTAAAAACAACTTGAGTGGGAAAATCCCAATGTCCATGTGGAATCTTTCTTCCCTTGCTTTTCTTTCATTGGCTGGTAATAACCTGGAGGGGAGTATCCCTGAAGAAATAGGCATTCTACAAAAGTTGAGATTTTTTACTGTAGGCGACAACAAGCTTTCTGGTGCAATTCCTTCTTCTCTTTACAACTTGTCATCTCTCTATCTACTTGGAGTTTTTTTAAATCAAATTAATTGCTCTCTCCCAGCCACCATGTTCATCAACCTCCCAAATCTCCAATACATGGATCTTGAAGGCAATCAATTCTCAGGTCCTGTCCCAACATCCATTGTAAATGCGACAACGCTTGCACAAATCTCTATAGGAGGAAATAACTTTGTAGGGCAAATTCCAAATCTTGGAAAGTTGCGCGACCTCTACTTTCTAGAGTTCGCTTATAATAGTATGGGAAGTAATTCTTCTAAGGACTGGGAGTTTCTAACTTCTTTGAGCAACTGCAGCAAGTTGAACGTGCTAGCATTCTCGCAAAATAACTTTGGGGGCCACTTACCAAATACCATAGGTAATTTGTCTACTCAACTCACATCACTTTATCTTTCATATAATCAAATATCTGGCAAAATTCCTGCGGCCTTTGGAAACCTCGTTAACCTGACGTTCCTAGAAATGGACATGAATTATTTCACTGACATCATCCCAATCACTTTTGGGGAGTTTCAACAGATGCAATACTTGTCTTTGAGTGGAAATCAATTTTCTGGAGAAATAACACACTTCATAGGCAATCTCACTCGGCTATTTCACCTAGATTTGTCAAATAATGAGTTAGAAGGCCAAGTTCCTCCAAGTATTGGGAATTGTGAAAGTTTACAATATCTTGATATGTCACAAAACAATTTTAATGGAGCTATACCAGTCCAGATGATAAGCCTTTCATCTTTATCAATTTTACTGAACTTGTCATACAATTCTTTCAGTGATGATCTCCCCGAGGAGGTAGGGAAGTTAACAAATATTGGTCAATTGGATGTCTCACACAATCGTCTGTATGGAAATATTCCTCAATCCATTGGAGATTGCCAAAGCCTAGAGTATCTCTTGTTGCAAGGGAATTTCTTTCAAGAAACGATCCCCTTATCTTTGGCTTCATTAAAAGGTCTCAGATATCTAGACTTGTCACAAAATAACTTGTCTGGATCAATTCCAAAAGGCATACAGGATATTACTTCTTTGACGTACCTAAATGTTTCCTTCAACATGCTTGAAGGGGAGGTACCAAACGAAGGTGTCTTTGGCAATGCAAGTGCAATATCACTTATGGGAAATAATAAGTTTTGTGGAGGCATTTCAAAGCTAGGACTCCCACCTTGCCCTCTCAAATCTGTGGGAGAAAGAAAACATCCTAATTTCAAGATGATAGTATCTGTAAGTGGTGTGACTGCATTTCTTCTTCTATTATCTATTGTTGCCATTTATCATCTTAGGAAAAGAAGCAACAAATATTCTTCAGATTCACCATCAATTGACATGCTTTCAAAAGTATCATATCAAAAGTTACACAATGCTACTGATGGGTTCTCTATCAACCATTTGATAGGATCTGGGAGTGTAGGCTCTGTATATAAGTGCCGATTGGAATCTGAAGAAGTTGCAATAAAGGTAATCAACCTTCAAATCAGGGGAGCCCAGAAGAGTTTTGTGGCCGAATGTAATGCACTTAAAAATACAAGGCATCGAAATCTGGTAAAGATTTTAACATGTTGCTCCAGCATTGATTACAAGGGACTAGAATTCAAAGCTCTAGTCTATGAGTATATGGTGAATGGAAGCTTGGAAAAATGGTTGCATCCTAACAAAACAGAAAATGCAGAGTATAATCCAAGAAATTTGCTCCTTGATCAAATACTGAATGTTCTTGTTGATGTTTCTTCTGCTTTACACTATCTTCACTATGAATGTGAGCAACCTCTTGTTCATTGCGATATAAAGCCAAGTAATATCCTTCTTGATGGCAACATGGTTGCTCATTTGAGTGATTTTGGAATAGCAAGACTACTCTCAATTGCTGAAGGCAATTCTAATAAGCAAAGCAGCACGATTGGAATCAAGGGTACATTTGGCTATGTTCCTCCAGGTGCCATTTAATAACTTTTTGGCCTTGAAAGTTGAAAAATGCAATTTTTTTTGTTGAAAAAAGGCTTTTCCTTTTAAATTTATATTTATATTTGATGATTTTACATGAGAAATAACAAACTTACACTATTTCAGAATATGGAATGGGTTTCGAGGTATCAAGACAGGGTGACATGTACAGTTTTGGCATTCTTGTTTTAGAGACGCTAACAGGTAGAAGACCCATGGAAAATATGTTTAAAGATGGTCAAAATATCCATGAATACGTGAAAAGGGCATTTCCTGATAAGCTTTTGCAGATTGTGAACCCTACTATTTTCTCCAGAGAATTAGAACATGTAGCGGCAACATCACGAGAATCATCAGAGAACATAACAATGATCCATCCAAATGTAGAGAAATGCTTAATTTCTTTATTTAGGATTGGACTTGTTTGTTCAATGGAATCGCCACATGAAAGGATGAGTGGGATGGATGTCATCAAGGAACTAAGTCTAATCAGAAGAAATTATTTTCCTTCTGGAGAGAATAATAGAGGCTAAAAAGATTGCATAATGAAGGATGGTCATTGTCCACGTGGCCATAATCAGTTTGTGCGTGGTTTAGATATTTCATTATCATCACTTAAATTTTTATGCCTTTGTATTTTGTAATCGCCCTTACATTCAAACTTTTGGATTTCCTTGAATTTGCTCAAGTTGTTTTTTCTAGTATACATTTATATTATATGTCACGTCTTGAAATATGGGAGTGATCGGCACGAAATGTGCACTTAAACACCCATCCCTTAAAGCTTTGATTAAGGAAAGTTCTGAATTAATACATTTGACTTACTATTCACCTAATTGTACGCATCAAATTTTACTTTTTAGATAATCAAATTATCAAATATTTTGTAAAAATTATGACAATACCTCCCTTATAAGTAAGATCTCTCCAAAATCTTTACAACAGAAATTTTACAATTTATAACTAGTAATATGGAGCTTTACTTCTCACCAATAGATAGACAATATAACAAAGAGAATCAGGACCCTAATCATAATTTATGTAGAGCACCTAATCATGTTTTTCATGACATAATTCATAAATTTAGATTTACATCAATAGAAAATATTTACAGAACAAATCTCCACTAAGCTCAGTAGAAATTTCCTCATTGGAAAGCAGGATGTACAATATCAGCGACGCTATCTGAGACCAAAATAACTTTTTTAGTGAATAACATCCCAATCATAATATTTTGTAGAAGCACAATGAATAAAATATAATAATTATATAAAATACATGAGAAAGCAATTCAATGTAAGCAAATTTATCAACTTAGAATAAAAGTTCTATATAACTTCCATAACAAAAATATTTAAATCTATAACGACAAAATAGCTTTAACATTTGATCTTGACAAAAAATAATAATTAGATCATAAATAAGAATAACAATATTTACTAATTTAAAATCATTAAATATGAAATCACCAACTAACTAAAAATTCATAGTTTTGGGGATTTATCAGAATAATTCATAATCGTGGACACACAGTCCATGAGGGTAAATAACCAAACGCGGCTTATGCCACAAAAACAAATATGGACACACAATCCACAAGGGTAAATAACCAAATGCGGCTTATGCCATGAAACAAACGTGAGTACGAGACTCACGAATAACAAACGTGAGAACAAAGCTCACGAAAATCAAACTAGCTGGTCATTGACCATGGCGTGCCAAGGACTAATAGAACTGCCGTTAGCAACCAGCGTTTTGTATAAAATCCCCTTTAAAATCATTTTCAAACATGCGAGAAAATCATTACTTTTAAGATATAGTTTTCATTCTCAAAATCAAACTCGCATGAATAGTTTTAAGTACTAAAACTTGCCAGAATAAAATTTTATATCCAATGCTCGTGCTTGCATTTATTGAATAATCAAAAATTGTCAATTCTAGTGAAAAGGAATTTTATCAATCTTGAAAGGATATCTCATAAGGGATAAAACATTCGTATGTTATGATGAATTGTTTTTCACCACCATCTTAAAACTTAAAAATGAAGAAATTTAATTAACAAAGTATCTACTAATCAACATAATTATTATTAAAATAATCAATATAACAAAATAAATTGCAATAAGAAAAATTAATTGATAAATTAGTTGGGACGCTATTCACTTACCTATAATACCTTCAAAGCTCAAAAGTCACTTCTTTCAACTCTAATCGAGCTACCCTTCTTTCAATTACCCTTAAATCACCAACATCACAAAAGAGAAGAAGAGGAAACTTGGATGCTGAATAGGGAAAGAAGAAAGTCCAACAGTGATGCCTCACGGGAAACAAAATGAGTCCGTGACCTTGCCAAACTCCTTAATTCCAACTCCCAAAAATTTTACAAGTTAGATATTTGAATAAACTAACTTCCCAAATTCTATAAGAATAATTGTCTTCTAATGATAGTTTATTTAATCAATCAACCATATTATCATATATATATATATATATATATCATACCATTATAGACTCCCTCTTAGTCATTTTGTTGAACATCAATCTCTTACTAAGCTTCTTCTTATTCAATTCTATTTCCCAAAAATTTCCCAATATCAATCTTTGAATGACTTTGCTTCTAAACAACTAAACTCATTTTATCGAATAACTTAGGTGCACCATCTAAATTAAGTCATAAAACAATACCATAGTTTATAATCACCCACCATATAACTCCCAAAACTCAATTAGTTATACACTAGCTTCATAACCCAATTCCCTTACAGCACCAAGCTCAAATTTACAAAATAATAAGCATTTAAGCTAGTTGTCTTTCTTAAGAGATTAATAAGGTTGTAGGAAATACATAACCCAATGAGCTTCTCCTAATACACATTTAATCAAACACCTTGTAGGCATCAGATTTCAAATCTTAATTCTAAGTTTTTGGCTTTAAATCCCATCCCAACAATCTACAATAGAACGTTTGGGTTTGTTATATTTTGATTTTTTTTCTTCAATCAAATTTTCCAGCAAGAGTCAATTAAACTCAAGAAAAGCTCAATCTAAACTATCCACATATTAAATCATATCCCTTCCCAACTGAGACACACAGGGTAGCAGATCAAATAATAGGGGGAAAATTTTAAAATCCCAACCACTTAAACGTGCATACTCATGAAATTGTCAAGAAGCAAGGTTCGACACATCAAACCTGAATCAGCAACAGCAAAGAAAGGGAACAGAACGAAATCGACGGAAGCAGGGGAAAGAATCACGAAAACATGGCAGCATACACGCAGCAACGCACAGACAAAGCAGGAATAAGGAGGGAGTTTTGCCACTCACACTCTCCGATGGCAGCACCCAGAGTAAAAAAAAAAAAAAAACAGTGACTTCAACAAAACCTCCACCACAGCAGCGATCATCAGCGACAGGGAAGGAAGAAGATGAGATTACAGCTGGCATTACAAGACAGCACGAGCACCATGGCCACCGGAGATGCGAAGAACGGTGAAGGAGTGCAATGGCGGTGAGGAATCAGAACGTCCATGTCGGTGGAAGGAAGGAAAGAAAATGAACTGCCAGTGCTCTGTTTTTGCATAAAAGATATAAATTCTGAACCAAAAAAGATAATTGGGAAAACTACAAGAAATAGCACAAGGAAAAATTACAAACGAGGAACAAATTTTTTTCATAATTCAGGACAAAATAAAACCACACTTTCTCTCAATAAAATTATAACTCTGGACTTTGAAAAAATATTTGATAAGTTTTTTTTTAAACTATCACTCTCCACTTATTATAAAATTAATTTAAATAAAATATCTACTGTTGAGAAAAATTGATTTACGTTAATTCAAAAAATTTGGGTCATTATATTATATTGGCGTCCTGAGTAATTCCATCTTTTCTTAAAGCACGAGGATTTTTTTCTTCAAAATTTAGGTTTTCGGAACTCATAACATACCTTTTGATTAGTTTTGTTGGGGGACAACCTTTTTATCAGTTTATTAAAATGTTCAAAATTACAATTGTTTATGTCTATTATGCATCTAAACTTAGCTTTTGGGAATGGTTAATAATTATAATTTTTTATTGCAACATCCTTTTGAGAAATGCAGAGTATGTCATATTTATGAATTAATATAATGGAAATTCATTTTATAAAAAAATAATTTTTTAGAAAATTTCTCCTCGGTAATTCTCTCGGAACTGCCGTGAACTGGTTCAAACCACAGAAGCGAGAGCTAGCCTGTAGTTGATAGTGGGAGGATATGACAACAAAAGTCTGACATTCCACATTATAAAATGATAACGGGCTCATGATTTTCATCAGCCTCAATTTAATCTAGAAAGTATCTATACCAATATACCACACTTGAAATCAACTTCAAAGTACGTTTCATTATATATTATCCATATGCGACGTGGGTACAAACAATTAATCTTGTTGGGGGTTTGACTGTGGAGTTGGATTGGACATAAATTAACGGATATCTGGACAAGAGTTTTATTATGCATATTTAAAAAAAAAGTATTATGCGATGCACCTACCGAATTGGATTGAACATCACATAAGTTTCACTGTGTATATTCATTAGGTTCATCACATAATAATACTCGTCCTGCTGGACAGACGTGCATGCATGTGTTCTACATAAAGGCGTATAGCTGCAAAGGTTGTTTAAGCTCCTCATCATCCTTATAAAAAATATGGCTCTCAGAGATGCAATGTCTCGTCTTTTTTTTCTGCTCTCACTCATCAGCTTCGTTGCAATAGCCATATCTGTAACTGTAAGTTGCTTTCTTCTCTTGATCCAATATTAGTTTGGTTTCACCCATGGGTTGCAAGCTTTCATCTACTTAGTATTGTGTTACATGTCTGATTCTAGATGTTGATCGAAATGGGATTGCATGCGGGAGCAATTCCAATACGTTGTGAGAGTTCAGACAGGAGATCGCGATGATGCAGGAAGAGAAGCCATTACCCTCAAGCTAATGGTGAATGGAAGCCCGATTTTCACAAAAACATCTAATGTCTGTGTCAAGCCCTAAAAATAGAGGGTGACCACTCACACATCCCTTTAAACTAATAAATTTTTATAAAAGAAAAAAATAATCAAATCACTTTTACTTTAAGCTAATTGTTAAAAAATATATTTACATTAAAAGCAACAGTACCAATCAAAAATTTTCATCCACTGCAGCTGGTTTGCCCTTCAGAGGTCAAGGGAATCAGCGTCAGTTAACAAATTTGAGATCAAAATAAGTTTTTTAGTGAATAGTATTTCTCTGGTAAAATTCTTAAAATTTAAAATAAACAAACTCTAATAATGGTGCTAACTAATTAAAATAATTCCTCAAAATTTTATAAACCTGTAAGTTATAACCATAATAGTAAAATATGAGTAAGTTGAAAAAAATTTATACTATAATGCTTAAAGAAAACAGTTTACACATATAATTCAAAGTGGTAAAATTGTTAGCTAAAATCATGTAAATTTTGAAAACACTTTAATCAACATTTTAAATTTTGAGAACTCAACAGAACAGATTACAAACATGAACACATAGTCCACGAGGGTAAGTAACCAAACGTGACTTATGCCACAAAAACAAACGTGAACACATCAGTCCATGAGGGTAAATAACCAAACGTAGCCAAAGCTATGAAACAAACGTGGACATACTATCCACGAGGGTAAGTAACCAAATGCGGCTTAGATCACGGAATCAAACACGGGTACAAAGCCCACGAATACCAAATATGAGAGCAAAGCTCATGAAATAAACTAGCTAATGTTTAACCACAGCGCACTACGGGCTAACGAAACTGTCATTAGCAACAGTGTTCTGTTTAGAATTCTTTAAAAACTATGTTTCAAACCTGCAAGAAAAATAATTATTGCTATAATAAAATTTTCATTCTCAATGTCAAACTTGCATGAGTTGTTTCAAATCTTAAATTTTGTAAAAACTATACTTTATAGCTATTACACCAAACTTACAGTACTTGAGTAGTCAATACATTTCAAAACTTAACAATCATACATGAGTGCTTTTATCAACCTTGGGAATACACTTTTTGATAATAAATAAATTCACATATCATAATTCATTTGTCCTTTACCAATATTTCATAATTTTCAAAATTAATATAATTCATAAAAATAAAATGGTTCAATAAAAGTCTATGACAATAAAATAAATTAAAGGGAATGCTATTCACTTATTTGTTGAAATTCCAGATTCTCACAATATTTTTTCTTCAATTTCTGTTAGGATCCTCATCTTCCACACATCTTATAAGGATATTATTAAACAAAATTTAACAAATCGTCTTTACTTTATAAAGATTTCCTTCTACTTTTCCTATATCAATCATTATCACTTAAAATTCAAAACCAAAATTTATGCTTTAAAATTATTTCACACATTTCGGTAGGCATCTTAATGAAGCCAATATTCAAGTAATATATCAAAGCTATTCTCTTCCAATTTAACCTCAATAAATTCTTTGCATCAATCATTTCAAATAAAATTAATTTAACTCCAAAATTATGACCCATGTGTATATCACTACCAAGTCTTAAGTCATGTTTCAGCTCAAATTTGAACCTTCTTCTTACAACATACAGCAGCAACAAGGTTATATCAAAGAACTCTATAATTTCAGCCATCAACTCACACTCCCTCTCATACGGCTCAACAAAGGAAGAGTGCTCAAAAATCCTCACCTTAATCACCAATAACAGCGAAAGAGGGAGAGATCAAGAGATTGCCAACCAAACAGGGAGAGAAGATGGAATCTCCAGCTGAGCAAGGAACAGTGAAAGATGCAGCACCGTTCAAGAGAAAGGAAAAAAAACCAGAATCAGTGTTGCTTCAGCTTCTTCCACCCGTTAGCAATGCTTGGACAGAGTTTACAGGAACAGAGTAACAGCGAGAATCGAGTAGAGAGAAGAAGCATTATAACCAAGAACATAATAGAAATAAAACTCGACAGCAGCACAAGCAAAATGATTCCCATAATCTATACCTCAACCCAGTGAAACACTGAGCTCGTACAAGGAAGAAGGAAGAGATTTTTGTTTGACTTCCAACAACAGAAAACGAGCTCTCACTCCAGCCAGCTATGACAGATCGGCAATCAAAGCTCACGCCGGTGATGGCTGAAAACAAAAAGGAAGGAATCGGAGACGCAGAGGAAGAGTGAAGGAATGAAGCATGAGGCAGAGCACTTCTCTCTCTGGACAAATCTTGAACAATCGAAGAAAAGGGACGAGAAGCCTTATTAGATTGAAAAGGGGCAATTTGGTAATTTCAAAAAACAAAAACAAAGTAAAATCCCCTTTTTGGGTCTTAGTCAAATTCGAATTTGAAACCTGATGATTGGATTGCATGCTCCTTCCACTACACCAACACTTCTTCTTATCATAATGGTCCCAAAATTAATATAACTATAATTAATACACCTTATTATATATTTAATATAATTTTTTAATTTTTTTCACAAAACTTTATAGGTTATTACAGTCTGTCTATTTTTTATTTTTTCATTTCAAAGGTTCTTTTGCAAAAGCTCTAATTTTTTCTTCTCATACAGATGTTACCTTGAAATTCTCCCAAAAACAAATTTAAAATTTGGAAGGTGTTATCCAAAGAGAACTTAAAATTGACTAGAAAACGAAATGGGATTTTAGTAAAGTTAATTATAGAGCCTACTTAGATTAGATGGGAGATTGCATAAAATAGGTTTAAAATCAAGTTTTGAGGGATTTGGGATGTTCAGCCGCTGTTGATTTTATATCTTTCTGAGTACTGCACATGGTTATGGTTGATTTTTAATCAATTTTTTTTATTTTATGACATATTTAATTAGTTAACTTCCATTTGTTAGTTTTAGTGAAGTAATTGAAAGTTCTTTATAACAGGAAAAAGAGAAAATACATATCAATTTCTCGCTTATTAAGAATGGCATTATTAGGAACTACCGTTTTTTTTGTAAGCTAATAGGGGTATCAAATCATTTAGCAATTGATAAAAAATATTTTTTCTTAAAAGTATTATTTCCTTTTAAAAATAAATCGATCTAAGAGTACTACCAGAATGTTAAGAATGTTAAATGCTGACAAAAAAAAAATACGCAAATAGTAAGATTAATTATATTTTTTGGTTATCCGCATATCCTTTTAATATTAGAGGTAATCATGATTTAGTTATGGCCGGATACTAAATGTGGACATTTCTCTTAAAGGAGATTCAAACTTTGACTTGCCACTTGTGAGGGATCCAAGATTGATTATATTAATCACATTACTAAACTACTTAAAAAACTATGATTACATCAATGTAGTTGGGTCTAGCGGAATCAACTAGTTTTTTATAATGTGGTGAATTAATGTTTGAATTCTTGTTAAAAAAGGTGTCCATACATAATAATGCTTGATAGTATTTTAAATATGATTATATCTAATAAGAGGATATCTGTAAATGTAAAAAAAAAAAAAAAAACCTATGATCACATTAAATCTATCATCTCCCATATCAAACCATTAAAGCCTGTTTGCTTCATTTTTTTTTTTTTGGAAAAAGGATTTCTTGGAAATTTGAGATATTTATTTAATTTTTAAAATATTAAGGATAAAAAATATGATTATTTGAGGAACTATTTTAAAAAACTTCTGAATTCTGATCTTTTTAAAAAATGACTTCAGTATTGGACAGAGTCACCTAGCGCAATCACTATTTTTAATAGGGACTTGATCAAAAAAGTCTTTACGTAATAATTTTAGTAGGAAATGGTCACAGTCATCGTAAGTGCTCAAAATAGACATTTTCAATTGAATGTCTTCGTATCACCAACAAGTATATACCATGTTAATATTTTTCTTTTCAAATCACTGTTACTTCGTTTGCAAAATCTTTTATTTATTATGAGTATTTTTTTTTTCATTTCATTCTCTTCACACATTAAATGGGTCTTAAAATGAATAACTCATCAAATACAAATTAAACTTGATCAATTCATCACTATATTCTTTTTTTTCTAATAAAAACTTATATACTCCTTATTTTTTATTTAAATTAAGTTGTTTTTTAAACTTAAATATGTTTTCCATGCATATCATAAAGTGTAAGATGATCATATTATTCATGACTAATGTTACATCTAGAAACTTCATGCTTGGAGTAATACTCTAACGCACAGGTCCACATGCGTGTGTGCAAAGAATGGAGAAATGGTTAGTTATTAAGTCATAATAATATTAAAAAAATATGTTCTATCAAAATATATTAAAAATATGTAGGAATATATTAGATTAGAAATCGAGTGGAATTGGTTAGAACAATTAATATACACTGTAAATATAATATTAAAAGAAAAAGGAAATGTCACTGGCTTGGAATGACAGTGACCAATTTACAACGACCTCACTGCCGGAGCCAGTACTCGTTATTTTCATCATCTAATATTGTGAAACGTACAATTTAATTATTTGAATTTGTCAAAAGTTTGAGCTTCTTTTAGAAATTGAAGTATCATTATCATGTGGAGGAAACAAGTAGTAGACGAGACTTGTTAAATCATAATTAAAAGGAAAAATTATAAACAGGTGCCAAATAAAGAAATTAATTATTTCAGTCCATTTATAAACTTCTATTACATGTTAAATTTCAGTTTTTATAGGTGGATGAGACTTATGAGTAAATAATTTTTTTTATCTAGGACCTATGTGTAATTCTCCCAAGTTAGAGTGTGTTTGGCTCAATTATGATAGCATTTGGAAATTAAACATGTTTGCTCGACAAATTGTTGCTTTTGGGTGAATAATATTCGGAACCACAAATTCAACGTAGTTCCAAGCACACAATGAAATAGCCCCAAGCACGATAGGATCTCGATCTTGTAATAAGGATTGAATGAACATGCCTGTCAAGTGAGACTTTAGATGACACTGATTAGGGTGACATTAGAGAGAAAATTAAACCTACCCAAATGGGTAAGATAAGAGTCTTTCTGGTCTTCTTACCTTTGATCATTAATGCCAACCTCTATAGTGGCGAATGTTGAGATTATATTTGATATAAAAAAATATGAACTAAATTATAAAAGAAAAACTATTATCTCTCTCTCTCTCTCTAAATAGAAAATAATGTGGCCTCCATTATTTAAGTCCGACTAAAATTAGAGAACAACTGTGTGCTTCCACTTAGTTCCATACCACTTAACTTACAAAGACCACTCAACGCGGAGCCTCGTGTTTCTCAACAAAATGAAACCTTTTCCGGTTTGGTCCCAAAACCTTCACTTGCTTCTTTTCTTTACTTTGATCTTTCAATCTTGCAGAGGAGCTGCTTCATCACCATCATTGGGAAACAAAACTGATCACTTGTCCTTGCTCAAATTCAAGGAATCAATATCCGAAGATCCCTATCATATCTTGGACTCTTGGAATGCTTCAACACACTTCTGCAACTGGCATGGAATCACTTGCGGCCACAAGCATCACAGAGTTACTCGGTTGGTGTTAGAAGATTATCAATTGTCTGGTACTTTATCACCCTTCATTGGCAATCTCTCCTTCATCAGATACATCTCTCTTGGTGCCAATAAGTTTCATGGAGAGATCCCACAAGAATTCGGTCACTTGTTTCGATTGCAGGAACTTTATCTGGAAAATAATACGTTGACAGGAGAATTTCCTGTTAACGTCACAAGTTGCTCTAACCTCAGGTACTTCTCATTTGGAGGGAATCATCTCATTGGCAAAATACCAATGGAGATTGACTCTCTCCAAAAGCTTGAAGAAATATATCTACCTGTAAACAATTTCACGGGTGAAATCCCAATTTCCATAGGGAATATTTCTTCCCTTCGTCTTCTTTCTCTGGGTCGGAATAACTTGGAGGGGACTGTACCTGAAACATTAGGCCACCTGCAAAAATTGGGAACAATTGCTATAGGTTCCAACAAGCTTTCTGGTACAATTCCCTCTTCTATTTACAATTTGTCAAGTCTTACTTGGCTTGGGGTTGCAAATAATCAACTTAATGGGTCTCTCCCAGTCAATATGTTTCTCACCCTCCCTAATCTCCAGTTAGTGGAAGTTGATATGAATCAATTTTCAGGCCCTATCCCAACTTCCCTAGTCAATGCTTCTAGACTTGTACGGCTTGCATTGGCGGCTAATCATTTGACTGGGCTTGTTCCAGATCTGGGAAAGTCGCATGATCTTTCAGTACTAAACATTGGTCATAATGATCTGGGAAGTAATTCTGCGGAAGACTTGGAATTCTTGAAATCTTTGATCAATTGTAGTAAGTTGAAAGCAATTGAATTGAGTTCCAGCAATTTTGGAGGCCATCTACCAAATTTCATTGGCAATTTGTCCACCCATTTGAAAGGACTCTATTTATCAGACAATCAAATCTCTGGTGAAATTCCTGAAGCGTTGGGAAATCTTGTCAACTTATGGGTAATAGATATGGACAATAATCATTTAACCAACACGATCCCAACTACTTTTGGGAAGCTTCAAAAGATGCAAGCATTATATTTAGTAGGGAATAGGTTGTCAGGAGAAATAACACCTTTTATAGGCAACCTCAGTCAGTTGTTTGATCTAGATTTGTCAGGTAATATGCTAGAAGGACCAATTCCTCCAAGCATTAGAAATTGCCAAAAATTGCAGAAGCTTGACCTGTCACGAAACAAGTTTAGTAACACCATGCCTGTAGAGATATTTGATCTTCCATCTTTATCGATCTTGCTGAACTTGTCTCATAACTCGTTTAGTGGTAAGCTCCCTAAGGAAGTAGGAAAGTTAAAAAATATTGATGAACTGGATTTTTCCCATAATCATTTGCCTGGAAATATTCCAGAAACGATAGGAGATTGCAAGAGCTTGGAGTACCTTTTTTTACAGGGGAACTTCTTCCAAGAAATCATCCCTTTATCTTTGGCTTCGTTAAAAGGTCTACGATACTTAGACCTGTCAGAAAATAACTTGTCTGGTTCAGTTCCAAAGGAATTGCAGGATATTTCCGTTTTAGAATACCTGAATGTTTCTTTTAACATGTTGGATGGTGAAGTGCCAAAAAGAGGTGTCTTTAGCAATGCAAGTGCAATATCATTGACTGGGAATAGTGAGCTTTGTGGAGGAATTCCAGATCTAAAACTACCACCATGTCTTGTTAAAGTTACGGGAGAAAGAAAACATCATACTTCTGGGTTGGTCGCAGCAATATGTTGTGTGGTGGCTTTTCTTTTGATACTGTCTTCCATTCTTGCTATTTATTATTATAAGAGGAAAAGAAGCAAGAAATATCCCTCCAATTCACCGGCAATTGACATGCTTCCCAAAGTGTCATTTCAAAGTTTACACAATGCAACGAATGGGTTCTCAGCCAACAACATGATTGGATTTGGGAGATTTGGCTCTGTATATAAGGGAAGTCTTGAGTCTCATGATGTTGTCGCAATAAAGGTCCTCAACCTTCAAATTAAGGGAGCTGACAAGAGTTTCGTGGCTGAATGTAACTCGCTCAAAAATAGAAGACATCGAAATATGGTGAAAATTGTTACATGTTGCTCCAGCATAGATTTCAAGGGTCATGAATTTAAAGCTCTGGTTTATGAGTACATGGTGAATGGAAGCTTGGAAAATTGGTTGCATCCAGGTGCCAAAGATCAAGTTCATCCAAGAATTTTGATCCTCGATCAAATCATAAATATTTTACTCGATGTTGCGTCTGCATTACAATACCTTCACCATGAATGTGAGCAACCTCTTGTTCATTGTGATTTGAAGCCAAGCAATGTCCTTCTTGATGGCGACATGGTTGCTCATTTGAGTGATTTTGGATTGGCCAGGATATTTTCAACTATTGAGGGAAAAATTAATAAACAAAGTAGCACAATTGGAATAAAGGGCACCATTGGTTATGTTCCTCCAGGTATCATATAATATTTTTCATTTTTTTGCCATAAAGTCACATTCATTTAGTTCAAACTTTCCGTTTTCTATTTTATTTTGATGAGTTGCTATGGAAACTAACAAAATTATTACCATATTTCAGAATATGGAATGGGTCTCGACGTGTCAATACAAGGTGACATGTATAGTTTTGGCATTCTTATTTTAGAGATGCTAACCAAAAAAAGGCCCACCGCAGATATATGTGAAGACGGTCACAATCTTCATAAATTTGTGGAAATTGCATTTCCAGATAAGCTTTTGGAAGTTGTGAATCCTAGTATTCTTCCTAGGGAATCTGAACATAGAATGCAGATATCAGAAGGCTCATTGGAGGATTTAATACAGGTCCAACCTAATGTGGTGAAATGCCTATGCTCTTTAGTTAGGATTGGACTTGCTTGTTCAGTGGAATCACCACATGAAAGAATAAGTGCAGTGGAGGTTGTCAGGGAGTTAATTTCCATCAAGAGTTCTTTTACTTCGCGGTGAGTACAACATAGTATCTAAAATATCACTCATGTTTCTCATGAGATATAACTCATGTTTTCTGTTTTTATTAAGCGTCTGAACTTTTCTTTTGACCAAAACACAGCGTCTAAGCATTTATTTTGTCATTTTGATCTTGCTGTTACATTCTATTTCACATCGTCCCTTGTCTAATTCGTACGTACTTGCCATTATATTACGTCTCTAGACATTTGACGAAATGAAGAACCATTTTGTCCCCTTTAATACGATGCTTACATAGTTCGTTCTATACATGTCAACCAATTTTTTCATGTGCAAATTAACCCAAATCTGTTTTTAATATAAATATCTGGTGATTGATTATCTTTTTAGTTATTTTTTATATTCTTATTTTTAAACTGCGTCTCATTTTTTATATTTGCTGTTGCAGGCCATATAAATTGGCGTCTGATCGATCAGCGATAAAAGTCTAATCTTTATTGGGATGAGCCTACCGTTGTTTTCTTGGGCATATATGTGTGCATGTTTTTTATATTACTTGGTCTCCATGTTGGCTTTAGAAGCTTATAATGAGCAGATCATCAAAATGTGCTTTATGTTTATATTTTTGTTATTTGTGGCTATGTTCACAATTTCCTATCTTATATGTATATGACTGATTTCAGTCTCCATTAACATAATTTAGAAACTATATGAATAAAAAGAGTGTTGTGTTTTATATATCTTTTCTAAATTAAAAATGAAAAAAAAATAAAGCGTAATCTAGTAAAATGACCCCTATAAACTATAGGTCCAAGAACATTTAGGATGCTAAATTTGTTTTTGATATAATGTGTCTTTCCAACTTTTTAAAATGAACTATTAGTTATTTTTTATTATTATTTGAGCAGAAAATAATAAAATGATATAAAAAAGTATAGAAAAAGACCAAAATATTATAGCAAAAGGCTCAAAAATTTCAAAAAAGGACGGAGAGATTTTTTTTAAAAAAAAAACTTTTAATGGGTGCTCTAGAGTCAATTTCTAGTTTTTATTGGTCCTTACCTACAAATTTCTGCATACTTATTGCAGTTGATCGAGAATGGTCACATTCTTCATCAGTTGTACTCAAATGTGACTTTTGAGCCAAGCTAGCTAAATATTACAGTCGCTATCGCTAATATAATAATTTTGATAAGATATGGATATACTAGCAATAAATCTGGTAGTTAGGTCGGCATACATTTTAAAAATATCATTGACTTCAATTCTGTGCAATTAATATGCGCAACATTAATGCTCCTATCCTAAAACACTCTTGATTTATTATTCAAAATTTTACAATTAAGCGAAAAAGAAGTCATTTTGTAAAATTACCAGATGTTTTTAAAAATAGTTCCTCAAGATAAACATATTTCTTATTCTGATTATATCAAAAACTTAAACAAATATCCTACTAAAATTTTTCAGAATTAGCCTTTTAAAATAACAAAAAAGGAAGCTAATGGGCTTTAATGGAATTTAAGAGAGATGGTAGGTTTGAACTTTGACGTGAACATAGCTTTTCTAAGTAGTTTTGTAATGTGATTAATATGATTTATCTTGATATATATATTTTTTTTTGAGTAAAATATAATCACCTCCCTTCAAATTTGTTAAAATTACAAAGACTATTTATATGTTTTTAAAAACATATGTTTTAGTCCTTTTTTTTTTAACATCGTTAAGAACATTCCATTTAAGATTCTAAAATGCTTTATTATATTAATTAAAACAAGTAAAAAAATTAAAAGTATTAATCTACCCTTGCAATCTGTTGTATTATCTCTCCTCCAATTTTAAAGAATATTATGGCTATATTTTCATAAACATTTTAAAAAGAGTTAAAATGTATTTTTATCATTGAACTTTTTTTAAAGAGAGCTAGACATCTTATATTAATAAGCGAAATAATTTTACTTTTGAACTATTTTTCTAAAAAGTAGAAAGCCTCTTCGGTTAGTTGGCCATTAAGTTTGTTATTTCTTGCTAACATGGTATGTGTGTAGGGCCCATGCACAATGACAGACTTAGTACTAATTTATCCTTAAACTCTTTTTTTACAAGTGCTAGGCACCCTGAAATTTTATTAAAATAAATTTAATAAATATTGTTAACAAATTAAATATTTTAGTATTTAATAATTTAAATATTATTATTTATAAATATTTATTCAAAAGTTATAAATTATTTTTACATATTAACAGTTCAAATTAATTTTTCAAACATTTATAGACAACCTGTAATATTTTTATATATTGATTGAGTTGGTTAAATTTTTTAAGTCAGTAGAAATGACAAAGTCTAGGTGTAAAAATGAATCTTAAACATTTTTAAAATATATTGAAATTAAGGTTAAAGTATACATTTAATTTTTTAACTTTACACAATGTTTCATTTTAGTTCCTCAACTTTATAAAATATATTTTTAGTCTTTTAATCTTAATATTATTAGTTTTATCTCAACAAATTTTTATATTAAATTTTTAAATATTGACAAAATATTTTCAAATATTGACATATTAAGTTTAATTTTTTCAAAATGATAATAATTGATACAAAAAAATTATTTAAAACAAATGATGTTAGAGTTAAAGAACTAAAAAGATACTTTATAAAATTAAAGGATCAAATTAAAATTTTATATAAAATTAAAAGTGTAAAAGTATACTTTAGCCTAAAATTAATAAACATAATTTATATTAAAATTAATAAAATGAATATAAATTATGATAATTAATTTATCTCTCATTATATTAAATTCATAACTTTTTTCCAAGAAATTTTTAATTTAATAAATTTTTAGTCATATATGTCTGAAATATTATTTTTATCCACTTATACATTTAAAATTTTAATTACCGCTTAAATAAGTTTATATAAATGATTCTTAGACTTATATATTGTATAAATAAGTTTATTTATATTTTACAATACGTTTCTCAACTTATATATTATAATTATCATTTGGAAACTTATTAAATGACTCTTGAATAATATTTATATTAAAGAGGAATATTTTAATCCAAAATATATGATTTAACAGTTAATTACAGTTGGATGTATGGAAATAAAATCTTTAAAATATAAGGTATGTGTTATGTAATTTTAATTTCAAGAAAGGTATATATAAATTTTAAAATTAGAATTTAAAAATAAAAAAGGTCTCTGTAATTAAGGAAAAATAGAAGGGAGGTTAGTATATTTTACTTTTTTTATTTTTTTAATTTTAGTGTGAATTTAATATTTTGGTACGAAGAATTTGATTTTATTTTAAAATGACAGAATATTTTTAAGAATTTTTTTTAATGAATTGCTGAACAATGAAGTGTATGAAGATTGAAGAGATCGCAAATAGAAATCTTGATATGAATTAATTGTAACGTATTAATTAAAATGGATAAAAACATTTGATTAAATTCAATAAAAGATCATTAACACTGAAGGAAAAGTCTTGGTGGGGCCAAGCATCCTCCATGTTAGCCCGATGCATAGTTTGGACTGGCGTGCTTGAGTGAAAATAATTTTTTAAAAATACTTTTTTAAAAATACTTTTGAAAATATAAAAATATTAATCTTTGAACCAAAAAAAATTTAATTAGTACTCCTTTTGTTTACAGATATCAGAAATTTTTAATCAAATTTTACCTTTCAATAAAGTAGTTATTTTTTTTCAAACTAACTATATCTTTTTATATTTATTCGTATTAATTAATAGGATATTTCATCCTAAAATAAATATAAAATAATTTATTTAATAAGAATAGTTTTGGCAAAAAGGTAACGATTACACTTTGAAAGAGTAAAAATATTTTATATTTTTTAATATCAACTTTTTAAAAAATATTTTATATTTTTGAATAGATGGTGTATCTTTTAAAATATATTCTTTAAAAAACTAATATTATGATCAAAAGTAATTATTTTTAAAATTATACATAATCAATAATTGTCAATTATTTTTACATAACATTAAGTTAAAATTAAATCTAAATTTTGAAAGAGATTAAAAAAAGGGAAATGAAAAGAAAAATCCCTTGAAATATGCAAATGTCTTGAAAAATCTTGTAAAATGTTATAATTCTTTTCAAGTTTTTAGAAACCTTTATGAGATTGATAATTTTAGATGAAACTAGTAAAGTACCCATGCAATGCACAGGTCTTATATTATAGTTTTTATAAATAAGTGCCAATTTTATAGGAAGATGTTTCTCGAAAGAATAACTTGAATTACATCTGATCTCCATATCATCTTATATGTAATGGGACTGTGTAATTATCATCTTGCAAATTAAATATGCATATTAAAGTAAAGCAAATAGTAAAAATTAGATGCATTCTATGTAAATGGATGTAATAGGAAATAGATTAATAAAAATTCATAATTATTTAAATCAAATTATCAAAGACTTTCCTATAATGACATTATAAGTTCTATCTGTGGGGTGATCATCTTTATCAAGAATTAATATTTTTAAACCCTTCCAACTTCAAAATGAGAGATAACAACGTAATTGATTATGGGGTGAGAACAGGTTGAGATAAGTACAAACCAACATAACACATATTCTGACTTTCATTCTTATTAATGGTCATGGCAAAAACCAACATAATGAAAAACTAGGTCCTTATCATTGTAAATAGCAATATAGAATTAGATGAACATACCAATATTAATAGGCGATATGTATACTTTTGTCTTTGTATTTGAACTAGACATTTCTTTCGCTTCAATATGAGACATGTACCATTGCACAACCACATATATATATATATATATATCAATGTTTCACATTAAAATAATTAAAAAACCCACTTTAAGCCTGAATTCATAATTCAAAAGGCCTAACATTGAAATTGAATTTAGAAGATATATAGAGTACATGTCTCCATCATCTTTCACAATACTTTGAAAGTTCAAGTACACAAATTTCTCACCAAGAAGTGGAGAGAACATGTACCTATTTACTCCTTCAACTACAATCAATGTAGGAGTTAATATAATCATATCTCTAAAATAAGAAGAATTATGACATTGATAAGAAAATTTGGGAACGTTGAACTAATAATTGACTTTACTAGGTTATCTAAACCTTCTAGCAACAAATTCAAGTGGGATCTTAATATCCACAGATATTTTTTATTAACTCTAGCCGTAGTTCAATTACCAATTGATAATCCAGTCAGTAAAATCTTGAAAAGCACTAATAAATGCACCACTATTTTTTTGCTAGAAGTCTTATGTTTCTTATTGGTGTAAAAAGTTGACAATTATCCCACATGTACGAAGAGTTAATGGTGAAAAAAAATATTCTCTTGACTTACCTAGAATAATATGAAAGATTTGCTTGAAATCTCAACCAAATATATCTACTTTTCCTCCAAAAGGAAAAAATTATCAGCTAATAGATTGTTTAACTTTAGAATATTCTTTAAGCATATATTAAGACTTGTGTGCCATTAGAGCCTTAACAAATATGTTTATTATATTAACAACTTTAGTTTAGGTTTTAAGAATTACATTGTCTATTATTTTATAAAGGATTAAAAACATAATTACTAGCAAAATTACTCTATTTCATGATATTATTTTTTCATTTACTTATTTTAAATATATTTATTTCTCATTTTCCCAAAAATATATATGCATATGCATGTTGTCCTCACATTTTAAATTTTCTAGCTCCATCATTGGCAAGATTGGATTAACTATCAACCTGGTGCCTAGTCCTTTTATACCAAAACTGGGACCAAGCCAACCTGATATAAAGTCTAGGTTTGACCTTCTTTTGGAAACATGATTATTATCAAATAAATGTAAAATAACAAATAAATTTCATACATTGTCTCCATCTAAAACTATTTTCTCTTGGAAAATAATATTTTTTAAATTATAAAAACTCAATGATTATATATTACTTTAAAAACAAATTTAAAATTTGAATTAAAATAGTATATTAATTTTTTAAATATTTTTCATTATAATAACAACGTAATTTATATTAGGTATAACCATGAAGAAAGATAATCTTATAAATTCAATTAATGTCAATAAAAATTCCAAATAACACACACGCACACACGAATATATCATAGGTAGGGTAGGACCAAGTTTGATTGCAATTTGGTGTCTAGCTTGACTCAGTCTCTTAGATAAAATTGGACTAGTTGGTTATTAAGTTAATATTACATTCCTAACGAATAGTAAAATGTTATTACAACAGTAAATGTTTATCTATTAATTTTTTCATTATCTATATTATTCTTAAATTATGATAAGTGCTGAAATATTATTAAAATTATTTTTATTCATATTTATCTTAAGTTAAAAATTATTGGAATAATGTTTTATTGATTTGAAAATTAGTATTAAAATATTTTTCTAGAAATGTATTTTTAAATAAATAACTTATTAGTATGATTTAAAATTAACCGGTTGTAATTTCATTTATATTTAACATTTAATCAGAAAAGTGTTTTTTAATTTGATAAGAATAATAGAATTGCGGCCAACAACTTTTTTCATTTAATCATTAAAAACAAATTTTAAATATGATTTGAAATTAATTGATCATAATTTCAAATATATTCAACATTTAATTAGAAAAGTAATTTTTTTTATTTGATAAGAATAATAAAATACTTACCAACAACTTTTCTTCATTTGGTTATTAGTGTCTCAAACAAACCATTGTATAATAGGTATGATAAATATATTAAATGTTAGCGAGTATTTTAATTGATTATTCACAAGTATTCTTTTATTGGATGCAGTCTTATTCATTGTATGGTTGGGCACTAAAATTGAGTATCTTCCCGAGTTGAGATTTGAAATATAACATTGTTATGATTATTTGGTAATGAATCTACCTTTTTTTCTTTTTGCAAAATAAAAATCAATAGAAGAAGAAACGTTGAGGTAGATTTGGTATGAATAGATGGAAGACTAAATGAACATTAGCAATATAAATACATGATGAAACTAAAGATAATTAGGATACATATATCTACACAATAAACTCATGGATGATAGAGTTAATCCTAAATTGAATTGTGAAATGATGTCATAGTCAAACTCATGTTCATTAATTTATAATTGGCATAGTATCTATGCTAAAGGAAATTTTAAATTTAAATTGTCAATCTAATTTAAATATCATATATGCTTGAAACTTAAACCTAAAAACTTTTCCCTGAATAATAATATAATTATGTTTTTTTTTTCTTGTTTTATTCATTAGGCATTGGAATGAAAGTTCAAAATCAGCCCCACTAATTAATTGCATAGTTTATATTTTTAAAGTTTAAAAAATCACTACCTATTGATTAATTGAGAAGTTTAGATATTTAATTGCTCTTTTCACAATAATCAATATTCTTTCCTTTAATTATGAAATATTTGATATCATGGATCTCCATCCGAATCCAAAAAAATTGAAATTCAAGTCACAATATTTCATAATTATATAAAATAACTTGTGTAAAATGAATTAGTGTTCAAATAGGATTTTGCTCAACTATGCTTAATCATGCCTCGAATAGGATTGACTCTAATGAGAGTACTTATGTGCAGGAAAAAAATATATCAAATACATGTGATAAAAATATATAACAATCCATACCATTGATGTCATTGATAATTTATTAAGTTATTTTTTAAATTTTATATATTAAATAAAGAAATGTTTTTTTAAAAAAGAAAATTATAATTAGTAATAGATGAAAATTCATGCCACTTTCGCTTGGCTAGATGAATTTTAGGCTACATTTTTAAAACAAATTAGATGTTTCAATATATACATGACGGGTGAAAAAATTGTGAATAATTGGTAGGACTCACAAATTTTTATTAAAATTGTCAAACTGACGTGTATCAAACGAAAAAGGTGAAAATAAAAAATTGAGGAACATTAAAAAATTAAATAAGTGAAATAAAAAGCATAAAGTATAAAACCAAACTAATATATAACCTATTAAACATCAAATTTTTTTTATGACTTTTTAATTTTATATAATATAGTATACAACTATACATTGCATATATATTAGATATACGGTATTAGATTAGAATTGTGTAATCTCACAAAATAATTTCAAAGTTTACAAATTATTTATTAATTGTTCTTTTGAGAAAAAATCCAAAAAATACATTCTCTCCTTGCAATCTCTCATCAAAATGCCCACGGAATGACTTCTAAAAAGTTGTAAAAGTTCGATTACCTACATAATATGTATATATCAATAAGATAAAAAAATAAAATAGTAAGATTTGGCATCACTTTAAATAAAACAATAGATATGGAAACTTACATTAGCATCTTGAAAAAAAAAAATCAATTCAAAACTCTTTGAATTGTTTGATGAAGTTAACTCAGTTATATTTTAAAGATGAATAACTTGAATCATTATATACTGGTCACACATTATAGAATTGCTGGCATGAACAATATTAGTGAAATACTAATTTAATACTGTTTGAGTTCTTGAATGAATTTTTACTTGGCATTTTTGAAACATGAATCATCTGAACCACAATACACCATTCTTTTTTCACTCTATTGATAGTATAAATGGTGTGAATATCATATTCCAAAGCCATAGATAGCATGAAAATTTAAGGTACACATGCTGTAAAGAAGAAAAAAGATGAATTAAACTCTAAACATTATCTAACAAAACAATGAGCTTGAAAAATAATTTAAGAATACTTGATAGCAAGATAAAACTAAAGAGGTTATAGGTGTTTGTCAAATCCAGGGATATGAAATGCAATATTAGCAACCTTAGTTATTTATAATTGGTATAATATACATTAATTTTAAAATAAATTAATTCAAATTAATGCAAAATAAACGAATAAGAAGCTGTAAAAATAAACATATATTAGGTATTAATAAAATTCAAATTTAAAATTCATATTAACTAAAATCGTATTATGGTTTGAAATTCGAAATACATAGTATAAAAATTCATATTAAATATATCATATTATGCAAAGACTGTTATAAAAATAAGCATATATTACATATATATCATATTTAAAATTTAAATTATATTAATAAAATATAAATCCAAACCATATTTGATTAGCCCATGTTTTCTATGGAAGCACTCAGTCGACATATTTAATGAAAATGGTACTATAAAGTATAAATAGACTTGCTGCGATTATAAACAACATATAATTATTTAACATTCATGTTCCTATCATCTCCACGTATCTCTAACATAGTAAGTCTATCTTAACATGCTTAATATAAATAAATTATTATAATGTTACATATATATTTCATTAAATAAAGTTTTAAAAAAATAAAGTTTAAGATATGAAAAATTTCTAAATAGATAGGGTATTGTATAAGGGCATTAAATAAAGTTTTTGAATAGATAGGACAAGTTTACTATAAAATATTATCTTAAACAAGGCAAATAAAGTTTTTGAATAAAAACTTCAAAAAGTTTAATAAAATACCTACTAAGTAATTGTCATTCATTGTCTCCCTATCTACAATATCTAAAATATTGAACAAAATCGAACCCAAGACAATGGGTAGAACCTATCTTAAACATAACTTCACAGTAGTTGAGTACATGAAGCTAATTTTGTATGATGATTGATTATTCGATACAATTTAGAGCACTAGGAGACCTTAAATTTTGAAATTTTATTTATCTTAAATGCCTACAACCTATCTTTAGAACTTATTACAAAAGGCTTCCAATGACTACACAGATCCAATCTTAAATATATTTAATAAGTATTACATATTGGATAAAATTGGATGTAATCCATGGGTTACAAGTGCTAAAGGAAATAAAAAATGACTTACTCCAACATTCAGGAAGACTAATTTAACACCGTTACACTCTTTGAATATATTTCTACCTAACAATCTTTACACATGATGAATCACTCGAACAATAATATGTCATTTTTTGTTGTGTTGATGGTACGAATTGTGTAGATTTCAAATGTAAAAACCATGGATAGTATGAGTAATAGTTGAGAGAAAAATAAACTTAATGTGGTTGCAGGAGTGAGTCAGATGTGGAATTGTGAAATGTAATATTAGCCTAATCTCATAATTTATAATTAAATAAAGTTGAATTGGGAGGAAAAATGAAGGGGTGATTTTTTAAAATCATGATGATAGATATTAGTATTAATTTTTGTGATGATATATATTTAAAATGATCCCAAATTAATTTGAATTTGAAAATCAAATATCATTGATCATATATATTTTGTAAATCATAAACGAAATTAATATTTTTAAACCATGCAATACTCAATGTGTCTATCAAGCCATCAAAATAATATCTTTAAATGTAAATCATTGATGATATACATTTTTGTAAGTCAAAAATATATACTTTACTATTTTTAAACCCATAATCATGCATTAAATATTTAGATAGAAATTAAGTTGACTTTAAATAAATAGATATCTATACTGAGACAAATTTTTTGAAATCATGAGAATAGATACAAATATTTAAACATAAATTTTTTTAAATATTTAAATAAATATATATTAATTTAAATTTGAATTCAAATAAATAAAAATATATATACTCAATCATATGAACCTTGATTTTCAAAAATCTTTAGGATATATGAAAATTTTCAAAAATCATGATGACAGATGAGAAATTTTAAACTAATTTGAATTCAAATATGGTCATATTTGAATTTCAAATAGGTAAAAAATAAATTTTTTATATACGTAAAAAATTAATAATTCATCCTAGCATCTAACTTCAAACTTGAATAATATATATTTTATATATATTAAAAATAATAAACCTTCCTGAACTTAACTCCAAACTTGACTCCAAAGTAAAAAATCATAGAAAAGATATCCCAAATATAGAATTGTAACAATCTTAAAATGAATACGTGGCATCCTCTCATAGCCTTTAATTCTATTTATATATATATATATGATAACTAAAATAGTACTCTTGATTTAAAACAAAAACTAAAAGCTTTAGCCCAAAAACCAAAAATAATATGAGTGATTATTTTAGTTTAAGTAATAGCTATTTTTTTAGTAAGGACTACTTTTTTTTTAAGCTAGAGCTATTACTTTTTATTTTTTTATATTCGAGGTATTTTAGTCATTTTAATAAAATTTAATGTGAGAAAGGTTCTTAGGAACTGAGAGAAGTTATGGCATTTTGGGGGACCTCATTCTTATTTGCATATTTCAAGAAAATTTATTTTTCATTTTCTCTTAGAAAAATATAAATGATAAGAAATGTCCAAAAAGATCACACAAAAAAAAGTACATGATGACTCTCAAAAAGATAACACCATAAAATAAATTTTTTAAGCACAAATTTTAAAAATGGCATATTTTCAAGCGTTCATTAAAATTTTAAATCAGATAATTTATTAAGTTTAAAATCAAAACAACACAAGTACATAAATAATAATAATTTAAAATTATTATTGAATTATATTAATCTAACTACACATTATAATAATAATACAAATAATTTTTATGCTATAAGATTAGTAACAACAGGCAAGTCAAACATAACATCAAATCATTGTTCTTCTACTTTAGTGAAGATGTACTAAGCTAATTATTCTTCTAAAAATAAGCAAAAAATACATTGTAAATAAAAGTTATTAAATAGATAGATATAAGAATAAATTATATTAATATAATTAATATATTATAAAGAAAGATATCGCCATGTTTACTCCATGCCATTAAAGTTATCAATATAAAAAACTTTGGTTTTAAATAAAAATTGTAAGTATTAAAATTATAATTGATATAATTAATATAAGTATAAATTATATTAATATAATTAATATATTTAAAATAAAAAATAATATATATAATATTCGGGACGGGACGGGACGTCCCGATGGTAATCCCGTGTCCCGTCCCGTCCTGAACCTCTTTCCTGTCCCATCCCATAAAGTCCTGTCCTGATTATTTTTCAGCAGAGACAAGACCCATCCCGATATGATCTGGACAATACCGAGCCAATCGGGATGGGTCCAGACTGAACACCCCTAATTTAGAGATAGCTTATATATTTATATATATATCTCTAAAAAAAGTGTTGCAAAATTTGTCTTGACTACTATTATTGTTCATTAAAAATTTAATTTTTAAAAAATAAAATGTTAGAGACAAGTTTAGAGATGAATAAATTTCATCTCCAAACTAGCTATTTCCAAATTTGTCTCTAATATTAATTTTATATTTTTTAATTTAGAGATTGAATTTGAGATAGTTTTTTTAATAAATTTAGAGATAAAAAAATAACCATCTCTAATTCCCTCTCTATATTTCTTTAACATTTCATAATTTTATTTTTATTAATTTAGAGAGGACTGAAATAAATATATTAGAGATAAAATTATTTTTATTTTTCAATGTATCTATTATTCAAAGTAGACATATTTAGAGATAGAGTCATGTTTTTAATTTTTTTAATTTTTAGATTATCAATTTTTTAAATACATGTTTGAAATATATTAAGATGTAAATTAATTTTAAAAGATGTAGAATATATTTTATCATTGTTTAGTGAACTTGTCACTCAATGAGAACAACAAAAATTGGAGGTGTGTTCAAAAACATTTATTTTTAGAATTTATAGAGTCTTTAAAAATGTTTTGCATGTCATTTAAATATTTTTATTATTCTTTCCCTCTTCCTCTAAGTTTAACCATTCTCATTTTTTAAATTTCTATTTAGTATATATTAATTTATTCTATGATTATAATTGATTAAATTTTTTATCTCTTTTGTGTTATTCATATTTTTCTTCAATATTTTTATAATATTTAATAAATTTTTACAAAATAAAAAAATTGTATTGAAAGAAGTTGCTAACAATATTTTATAACAACACATTAAAATAAGAAAATAAAATCAAAACTCCAAAACATATATGAAATTGAATTTTAAGAAGAATTAATAAAAATATTTTTGAAATGGCTATAAATAATATTTATATGACTATAATTAATTATTTTAGTACAAATATGATTTTTAATGATAATTTATACTCCCTCTATTCATAAATATAATGTATTTTTTAAAAAGTTAAATATTTAAAAATGTAAGGTATTTTTAGTCTTTTAAGGTATAATTATTATATTTTTTTTAAAAGTGCCCCTATTGATAATGACTTTATATTTATTATAGAGCATTTAATAGGGATAAAGATAAAAATATAGGGTTAGTTTGAAAGTAGGTAACTACTTTATTAGGGAATAAACTTTAATTAAAAATGCCTTATATTTTTGAATAGAGGGAATATTTATATATACATGTGTTGTGTGTATCAATAAGTGTTCATTTTCTACATAGGAAGGAGAAAATAAAAATAAATTGTGAAGTGCATAAAAATAATTATTTTATTGATATATAGTATAACATAAAATTATATAAATAAAATAATATTTCATTTCTTATAAATATAATAAAATTATTAATATATATAACATATTTATAAGATTTAAAATTTTGAATTTTTTTCTAGATTAAATAAATTTGGTGAAAAATAATTTTTAAATACAAAAATTTATATAAATATATTTAAATTAGATATTTAATTTAAATATTTTGTATTTTAAAATTTATTAATATTCATTAACAAATTTTATATGGTTAAAATTAATTTTCATTAAAATAATTTTAAAATATTAAAAAATTATAGATAAAAATTATTTTTAAGAAAAAAAGGGAAAGATTTAACCATTTTGGGAGTAGATAAAAATTTAATCATTTATTTATTATTATTTTAGAATAATATGAAGAAGATAAAAGTAAAATATATCTAATATGAACTATAATAATATACATTTTTAAATAAATTATATACTTAATTAATTGTAATTTTAAAAATAATATTTATATATTAAAATTTTTTTCATTTTAAGTTTATTTTCCAAACAAAAATAATATTTCATTAAAAATATAATATAAACAGTCGTATAAATAATTTTAATATATTAATAATTAAAAATAAAATATAACATATGTATATCTTTTTAATAGTATAATTATATATATATGTGTATGTAGTTAAGTAATTGCAGGTGCATTTCAATTCAACTGACAAAGAAGGAAGATTTAACACTTTGAAGGTAAGGAGATCAAGGAATCAAATCTTAACTTTGACATATTTTGTAATAAATATGTGATGTGACACGTGGTGGTGGTTAACATGGTGCAAGGTAGTGACATGACGCATGATCTGGCATTGATTGATCCACACATGGGCAGGTGAGTTAGCACGTGCATATGCACATATGGCTAGTGAGGTGTCAAGTGACGTGACATTGATTGATTTACATGTGATAGGTGATGCAGCATTGACATAGTAGTGGAGACTTGAAGAATTTAGTTTTTATTTTTTAGAGGCTATCTTACTATGTCTCTGTCATTTTATATAATTTTTAGAGCATTTTATATCAATAAATTTTTTAGAAAAATTAGAGATGTCATTTTTTATTCAGAGATAGAATAAACCTATCTCTAATCAGTGATGGCTTAAAAAATCTGTCTCTAATTATTTTAGTGACGTCCTTTTTTAAGACATCACGATATTTGTCTCTAAATCTATCTCTACTTGTTTAGAGATGAATTTTTCAATAGTTGGAGATAGATTATTGGGCATTTCTAAACAACATTTTTTGTTGTAAGTGCTCGGCTCAATAAGCCAAAATGGCTTGCGTAAAGTTAAGTTTACTAAGCTTTTGGACTACATGCACAGTTCTAATTCATAGGTATCCTTCTACTCGAGATAATTATATTCATGTTTATGTATACTATATATATGATATTACATATATTAGATTGTGCATGCTAGTCTTTAATATAAGCCTACAGTCTGTTTATGCCCTTTAAAACCTATTATGTAAACAATATATAAAAGGTTTATTATTTTGAGTAATCTTTTTAAATAGACTTTTAAACCAAGTTAGGCCTTACATAAGTTTAAACCTAAGCTATAAAAAAAAAACTTTGCACAAATTTCAGGTCAAACTCAAGTTTCTAGCCCTGAAACCTATTTAGCTAAAGCTTGGTCTGACCTATTTTCACCTTAATAATAATACAAAGATGGGTTAGAAAGGAATAGAGTGCTCAAGACTCAAGAACAAAGGCTGTCCAATTCTTACAAAGGTGAGAGAAATAAAAAGAAAAAAATTGATTTCCTTTTTTTTTAATATTTATGGAGAAAACAAATTTCACCTTGGATGAATTGAGATGAATCAATATGGTATAGCAACTGGAAAACAAAATAAAGCATTTTATGAATTTTGAATTGACATGAAGTGCCTCTCCCCTATGAGAGTTTTCCCTCTCCTTTGTGAGAGTCAAATCTTTCCCTAGTGAGTTTTGTGAGGTTCTTATGACCTGTGCATTTATTGTTATTTGAATGGTGAGTGTTTTATCTTCTTTTCTTTTCCTCTATTCTTTTGAGGGTGTAAGGTAGGGTATTTGTGTGGGTGTGTGTAGTTAGGAGGGATGAAGGTCGTGTAGAGTAATGGTTGAAGAAAAGTGATTAAGGAGATGAGTTTGAATCTTGAAAAGAAGGGAAAAAAAAAAGAGGTACGTTGGTGGGAAAGATGATCACCAATAAGAATTTCAATGCAACTATTGTCATCTTTATGATCAAGAAAGGTTAGAATTTGGACAAAGAAGTGGAGGTGCATGAGATGAAGGAAATTTTTTTTTTTTGTATATTTTTATATAGAGAGTAGCATCATATATGAATAATGAAGGGCTCACCTTGATCTATATAAGGTTTGTTGTTAAGTCTACATATGTGGGAGGAATTCATGGTTTTCAAAGAAATTGGGTTTCATACATCTCCCTTTTGGGTACAATTCTGTGGACTACTATTAGAAGCATTTGAAACTGATAATGTTATCACCCTTGCTAAGGCTATAAGGAAAGTGGTGATGATTGAAAGTCTGAAGGTTGATAATAAACTTATAAGAAATTTTGTCTAAGTATGTAAGGGTTTTGGTGAACCTTAATGCTCCCTTAATTCCTGGATTTTGGTTTCCATGCCTAAAAAAAGGATTTGATGTGGCTGCTTGCTTTGAAAAGTTATAGAACTATTACTATAAGTGAGGAGCTTAAAGAAAAAGAGTATGATAAAGAAGTGGATGGGTTTAGGAGTTAGATGTATACTAGTTTGGTTATAAATTATGACAATAAATTAGTAATCATTGAGAAAGATCGGGTGAAGGTTGAAAGTTTATCTAGGAGAACTCCGGTGAGTCGAGACAATTGGAGGGGGAAGTAGTTGATTGGTAGAGATAATCATGGAAATTTAAATTATGGAAAACGCCCGAATCATGCAGACAAAAACAATAGGATATCCATAAATTTGGTTAATAAGCCATTTATGGGTGTTAGTGAGGAAAATATTGTGGGTAAGGTTGCAAAAAAGGGGAGAATAATGAGCCCAATATCATTACAGATACTTGTGAGGAATTTCCTACTAATTTAGTAGGAGATGAATCTTGACAATGTAATAGTATAAATATTGGAGTAATTAGTGCAAGAAAGTTTGAATCTCCACCTAGGCCCAATCATCCTAAAGCCCATTATTTTCAATTAGCTCATTTAGCCCAAAGCTTTAGAAGATAAATGAAGTAGAGGTCCAACAACATAACAAAGTAGACTTGTCAATAAAGAAAGAGATCTCTTAAGGGCCATTATTCCATTTAGTAGGCTTTCTCCCTTGTCCACAATTATAGTTGGGCTTCATGAAGTCTCACTTAAACAAATAGCTAGAGACTCTAGAGAACTCTCAAATCTAAAAGGTAGGAGATGTCTTCAATTTAGGGAGGATAAGGCTGTAGACACAAGCTCACATCTAAAGCCAAATCTACGAAGGGAGAAACATCATAGCTTTAAATCCTTAAAGATGTAAATTCATCTAAATGGAGGAGCCTCTCTTTCAAGCATTTTGGATGATACGTTGTCTGCACATGAAATTGATTTTCCTTCAAGTTAGTTGGCTCAACAAAATGATGATGCTATCGAAGGTACCTACTCTTTTCAAAGCATTTGTGGTTGGATAGGAGCAACTACTTGTTCACGATAAAATCTTATTTTGGAATTGTTAAGGTCTTGGGATTCTCTTAACAGTTAAGAATTTAAAATATGAATGCTAATAGGTTAAACCCCTAATGGTTTTCTTGATGGAGACTAAGCTAAGAAAAACAGGTGATTTAGAAAGTGAGAAAGAAGTATGGGTTCTCTAAGGAATGGATTGTCAAGCCTATTGGTGTTAGTAGGTGTAATATCCTTACTCATAAAACATCATTAACTTCATAATTGAGGTAATTAGGAGACTAAGCTTGTTAGGGATTATTAAGTTTTCCTAATCCACAAATAATAGAACTAAGTTTCCAATTTAAAATGGGGAAACACATAAACAATTGGGAGAAGTAAGTTTAGAACCATTTACTAAGGGATCCTACACTTTCAACAATTAAATCTATCTCAAAACTCACGTATTGATCAAATTAGAGTTTTGAAGAAATGCAAAAGCCTGAAAATCATATTATTTCAAAACTCAAAATAGTAAAATTGTGTAGAAAATATGACATGCGCCATGGCTAAGTGTCAGTGTGCCACGGCTCACCCGTCCTTGCGCCATGCATGCAATTTGATAGCAAACAACTATTATCATTTAATAGTAGTGGAGTGAATTTCCACTACTTCCCAAATCTCTATCCGACGTTCGATTGAGGTGGTTTCAGTGTTTACACAGAGCTTTCTCTTACCTCTAGCTAATGGTAGAAGTTTCACATTCAAATTTATTTTCTACAAGGACTTGGACACCAAGACCCATTTTACCTCTTTTTCACATAAATCTCACAACAATAATGTCCCAACTGATATACAAATGCCAAAAGCCTACATCGACCACACTCAATATACTCTCAAAGACTCATATAATACACCGTACTCAACCTAATACACATATAATGTAAAATTACTATTCAACCCCAAATTCATAAAATACAAGGGGAAGGAAATATTTACACAAAATAACCATTTTCTTTCCTTTCCAAATCATTTAAAATACTCATGTTCTTTCTTGCATAAGTATTTTAGCCCTATACAAGGTTTACAACTAAAACTCACTAAATCAAGGGATAAAATACACAAGTTATATGCTATAATAATGCAAGTAGTACAAAAATAATCATGTGATTCCTAGTTGGCAATTAAATTAACATTTATACACATAAAACAAAAATGAGAGGCATGCAAAATGATTACTCTACAAATCTTATGCCTCAGTGTGTTTTCCTCGACCTTGATCCAATGAACTAAACCTTAAAAATATTGAGAATTGAGGGGTAAGTACAACCATTCAATAACCAAGTTTCACCTAATCTATACGTTGCATATCAATTGAAAACAGATGCAAATACTAATAAATGATGAATCTAGCCACGGTTCACAAAACTAATAACTATATGACCAGGCTAAATACACATAAATGATAATGCATATTATGGGGTTGCAATAATACCAACCATGTGTCTCGAACATATGCCAGACCATAATATTAACAACCATGTGGCTGAATCTAAATGCATGATTAAATGCCAACCTTATATCCTCTTATTACCTCTGACATGAAGTCGATAGCTATTATGTGGCTATGTCCTTCACGGACTAACCCAGCCTTTCACTTGCGAGGAGTTATTGGGCTAAAGTCAACTCACTCACTTATGTAATTCAATTTCCTCTAATATTAACAACTATGGGATGTCGTACCCTTAATTTAACCTCCTCATGAATTGGTGGAGACTAGTTAGGTTCGACTCCTTTATAGAATAAGTAGGACAATCTTGAATCAATTATGGGACATGAGCTACCTCTCAATTCTAACAATTAATGCTAAGACAAGTTCCCCGATTTCAATGGTCATTGCCAATACCACATGGATTTAACCGTCTACTCCTTTCTTAGGTGAACTCCTGCCAATGATCATCCTATGCATAACTCACATGTTTATGCATTTAGATATACCAATTCATGTCATATAGAATCATATACCTACACTCTATGTACTCAACATACTCAACAAATCACATATCACACATCATAATTCTTTACTTTCACAATAACATGCCATAAGTCAATTTATAAATCACAAATAGATGGCATGCAAGAGGTTTTCATTTTTCAAACTGTTTCACAAGTTCACCAATTTGCTAAAATTTTCATCCATAGATTCTATCAACAAATAAGCTTTAACAAGTAAAATTTCAACAATTAACTTAATTAACATACAACTATAGAAGATAGGTTTCCTCCGATTACCTCAAACCTTTGAGAAGTTAAAGGTTTAACCCTCACAATACCAACTTTCTAAGCTTCTCCTAAGCTTGAATGGTGCCAATTTAAACTACACTATAATCATAATACAAGGACTTTATCATTATCATATTTTTGTGAGTTTACTAACATTAAACTCCACATTCTTTATTCTATCAATCCCATAATTTCAGTACCCATTCATACCCAATAGGTTTACTATGTTTCATTAATTGACATTATCATTATTAAGTCATTAAACGACTATTAATGAGCCATAAACACCACCAACAACCTTATTTATGATGAATTTTAGATATTAATGGTTCCTATGAACCAACTAATTAATGCTAGGTTTCAATACCCTAAATAATTCCCATTATATTCATTTTAACTAATAGGTATGGACCCATAGCTCCTATAGACTGAAAATTACTCTTCTAACTCAAAAATAAAATAAAGAGTCCTACAATTATAATTTACTCAGAATTCTATGCCTCTGGTCATTTTTCCTGATCCTGATCTGATGAACTAATCCTTGAAAATATTGAAGAATGAGGGGTAAGTATAATCACTTAGTAAGCAAGGTCAACCTAGTCTATATAGTTACATATCAATTAAAGATAGGTGTAAATGGTAATAAATTCAAATATTATACACACATAGCCAATATAGCCTCAACCATAACAATAACAATCATATGACAGGACATGTAACATATATCATTTGATTTATCACAAATATATACATCTTGAAGTTATAAAAATAATAACCATGTGCCCTTAAAATACGTCAAACCACAATAATAACAATCATATGGCTGGAACTAAATACATGGTCAATGCCAGCCTTATACCTTTCTATTACCTCTGACATAAAATCGGTGGCTATCAATAGCTATGTTTGTAACTTGAACTAACTTAGGCTATGTTTGGTATGCAGTATTGAAGGGTTGGGTTTGGCATTGGCATTGAATAAGGCCCAATTTAATGTGTTCGGTATAAAGCATTAGCTCTCACTTGGGTTTGTTGAAACCCACTTAGATGGGATTACACAAACCCACCTCTTACCCGATACTGAAAAATTAAACCTGGGTTTGCAATATTTTATGATAATATTATCCATGGTTATAATATTTTTTGGACAAGAGTGCCCTTGTTGAGTTTTTGCCCTGATAAAAGTCATCAGCATTGTAAACCTCAAGTTAGAACGCATCTCCATCGCCGCCGCAAGAGACTCATCCATCGATCTGCCCTGTTGCCATCTCCTTCATCGCGCCTTCAGGTACTATTGCTCCGTCCTTCCCCTTCGTCAATCTTCTTCTTCCATCTTCTTTGTATTTGTCTTTTCCTTTTCCGGTGATCTCTCCTTCATAAATGATTGTTTACAAGTTTTTATCTGCATAATCTTTTAAATTTTTTGAAATTATAAGAGCCAAACCCTTTCAAGAATCCTATTACATCTGTCAAGAAAACAGGAATTAATTGTATAAGAAATAATACAAAATGTAAATGAGAGGAAGATATTGCTTACATACCTACTAAATGATCAAGGTTAGTCTTGTTCTCTTCAAAATCAAGCAACCTCATTCTCATTTTCTTTAGTCTACGCGTCATGAAATTAATAGGTATTCTCTTTATTTATTTAGGTATAAATTCAACTGTGGGTTCAGTGTCTTTTCCTTTCCTCTTTGTATTACTAGTTTAGGATACTATTTTCTATTTTGTAGTTTGTTGAATAAGAGAATTACTACATTTTTTTTAATTGTAAGTTCTTTTGCCAACAAATTATAGGGTTAGAAAATCCTTAAGAATAAATTAAGTACTATCATCTACTCATTATTAAGTGCATCTCCATCTTTCCTTTATTATATGAGCAAAATTAATGATTGTTATTCAGATGATTCAATGATCTAATGAATTACGGACTGAAAAATGTTTATTGATTTATTGATTTACTTTTCCTTTGAGATATTCCAGTTTGTTTGTATGCTTATTTTCGGTGATCTCTCTTTCATAAATGATTGGATACTGTAGTTGTAAATTACATGGTGAACTCCCTGTAAGAATCTGAGTGCATGAAGTAGCTTTCCTAGAAGAAATATGCATTTATGTCTGTGATTTGCATCTGTGATTTTGTTTCATTTCCTTTTATAGTTTTTTAACTAGAAATATATTTTATAGTTATATAGTACTATTTACTATTCATTTTTAGCAGCTAAAATACATTTATTATGATTTTTTTGAAGAGTGTTATCACTGTGATTTATTGTTAACCACTAATTACTTTTATTCCATTATATATGTTAAATATTAATCTTTTATATATTTGTATAATTGGTATACAGTTATAGCACTATCTGAGGAAAAAAGAATACTATTACGTTTGTTTCTCTTTTAGATGAGCATGACTGAAGCAGTGTATGTGTTTTGTATTTGTATGTGTATGACTATCATATTAAGGAGACGAAGAATCAGACATATACCTTACAAAATGGATTTTATTGCTAAGAGATCTTACCTAAAGAGAATGATGTCTAGCAGTGATGTAGCCTGTTACAACTTACTTAGAATGCATAGATCAACATTTGATAAGTTATGTTCTATGCTAACGGATGTGGGTAGTCTTAAACCTAGTAAGAACATGCTTGTAGATGAACAAGTTATCATGTTTTTACATATACTAGCACATCATGTGAAGAATAGAGTAATACAACATAACTTTAGTAGATCGAGAGAAACTATTAGTAGGCATTTCAACTCAGTACTTACTAGTATGATGAGACTTAGAGATATGTTGTTGAAGAAACCAGAGCCAGTAGCTGATGACTTTAGCGACGAAAGGTGGAAGTAGTTTAGGGTAAATATACATGTTATGTATTTATCATTTTTTTTAAAAGTTGTGTGAACAATTTGTATTAACTTTTTTCTACTTTTCTATTTTATAGAATCATTTAGGCACTTTGGATGGAACTCACATGAAGTTAAGAGTTCCTTCTCTCGACAAGGAAAGATACTGGAAAAGGAAAGGAGAGATAACTACAAATGTGTTGGGTGTTTGCTCACAAGATAGTTTCTTTATATATGTTTTGCCTGGGTGGGAAGGGTCTGCAGTAGATGGTCGGGTTCTTCGTGATGCCATAAGTAGAAGGAATGGCTTGAGAGTTCCACAAGGTCACTATTACTTAGTTGATGCTGGGTACACCAACTCTAAGGGATTTCTTGCACCGTATAGAGGGAAAAGATAGCACTTAAGTGAATGGAGAGAAGGGCGACATCCTAAAAGTGCACAAGAATGCTTTAATATGAGACACTCTTCTGCACGAAATGTAATTGAGCGGTGCTTTGGTATTTTGATGTTAAGGGGGGCTATACTAAGAAGTGCATCATTTTATCCCGTTCGAACACATGACTGAGTTATAATTGCTTGTTGTCTCCTACACAACTTAATTCATCAAGAAGGTGTAGATCCACTTGAAAATGAAGTTCCAAAAATGGGTATTAATATGGACGGAATGGAAAACACCCCAATTCAAAACATGGATGCTTCTGATGAATGGGCTACCTTTAGGGATACTCTTGCTAATGAAATGTTCACTACTTTTTCTTCTAATAGGATATCTAGATGAATTAGTTATTTCATTTAAACATTATTGTTTGCTTGAATATGTCAATTTTCTTTGTTTCTTTGAGTGTCGTGTATGGTATGATATAACATGTATTATTGTTATGTCCTTAATAATAATATATTGTCATATTGTCTTATTGTTATTTAAGCTCTTCTCAAGTTCTAACATTTTCTTCTTATAGTTGAACAAACATGTCAAGTAGGTTTGGAAAATTAGACAAGCACATGTGGACACCCAAAGAGGATGAATTATTAATTCAATCCGTGATGGTGCTACATGATAAGGGAGAACTTGTATCTGACAATGGTTTAAGGCCACGTGTCTTAAACACTTTGAAGGACATGCTTGATGGTTTGATACCTGAAAATGGTATTAAGGCCCATCCTCATATTCAGTCAACAGTAAAGAAGTTAAAAATTAACTATGGTGTGGTTTCTGACCTTCTCAATTTATCTGATTTTGGTTGGGACCCTAAAAAAAAATGTGTGACAGCTCCCAAGACTGTTTGGGATGAATATGTGAAGGTAAATTACTGCTGTTAGTTTCTGCTGTTTCTTTCTGCTGTTTATTTGTTTTTTCTGGTTTTTTGCTGTTAGTTTCTACTTTTTATTTGTTTTTTTGCTGTTAGTTTCTACTGTTTCTTTCTGCTGTTTATTTGTTTTTTCTGGTTTTTTTTGCTGTTAGTTTTGCTGTTTATTTGTTTTTTTTGGTTTTTTTGCTGTTAGTTTTTGCTGTTCCAATTTCTACTATTTCTTTCTACTCTTTATTTGTTTTTTTGGTTTTTTTTGCTATTCTAATTTTTGCTATTTCTTTCTGTTGCTTATTTATTTTTTTTCTCATTTTTATTGTTGTTAGTTTCTGTTGTTTCAATTTTTGCTGCTTCTTTCTACTGTTTCTACTATTAAATTAATGATGTTTCTACAATTTCTGCTTTTCCTACTATTTCTTTTTTTTTTCTATCGTAGGTAAACAAGAAAGCTGCTAAGTGGAGAAACAAGACTTTCTCCCATTATGATGAGCTATCCAATATCTTTAGGAAGGATAAGGCAAATGGAAAGGATGCTCAAACATATGAATATATCGTTAAAGAGTTTCATGATCAACATGGGTTTACTTCACCCATAGAAGATACTCTTACTGAGCACATTCCAACTGATTCTCAAATGGATGGATCACATGCCAATACTTCACCATAAGAGAACTCTCAAATTGAGCTGTCCCCTTCTGATGCAATTTTTGATGTGAAAAAGAGGAAGCGAAATAGCATTGAAGCTCAACCTTCCATGCTTGAAGGCATGAAAATGATTGTTCAAACACTAGTTGATGGGTTAAAGGAGTCATCTGAGCGTTTTGGCATACACCTTGATAGAGTTGAATGTGAGAAACGTATTGATCGCATGAGGTCGTCTCTCCTTGTTGAGTTGAAGAAAGTTAAAGGACTTTCCCACCAAGAATGTCTCAAGGTATATGTAAAGATTATTGGTGATGAGAATATGTTGATTGGCTTTTATTCCATGCCTGAAGAGGACAAAGCTGATGTGATTCGCGAAATAACAGCATAAGCTAGTATTAGTGTCACTTGATATTTTGGTGTATCTTGATTTTTTGGTGATCCTTAATAAAGTTACAAGAGGATCCTTCATATATAATATCATGTTTAGATGTCTAATTTTTCGTGTAAGATATGGCATATCTTACTTGGGTGCTTGGATATATGAGTAGCACCATTGACTATATTTGTTTCAAAGTAAGATATGGCGTATCTTACTTCCTTGACCTTATTAATTATGATATGATAAATGACATCCTTTCTTTCATGTTTTATAGAGCATCTATTGGAATTTTATATAATAGTAGTATATATACAAGTATATATATACTAGCTTAATTTGATCATGAAGTTGCAACTTCGTTCCTTGCCCATATGAAAATGCCATCAAATGGAATAATTTTATTAGGAATTCTGTCAATTAGGGCGAAAGTTCTGATTAGAAGGGTGTGAACAGATTAATGGTGGGGCTAAGAAACATATGGAGTACATTTAATATATGTAATAATATATCTATACAAATGATATGATTAAGTATTTTTAAATGCATTTAGAATTAGCTGGTATGCAATACATGTAATAATATATACTATTAATATTAATTAATAATAATAATAATAATAATAATAATAATGGGAAGAGGAAGCATCATATTATTGAATAAATAAAGTGAATAGGGTCTTAGCAGAGACGTGTTTGAAGGCATGAAAGCATCAATGAGACTGATGCAGCATAAAACTTGGAAAATAGAGAATCTATAACTTCAAGTTCAGACTTACATTTAAAGATCTATGGCTGTTATAACTACTTGTAAAATTTACAAAAACTTATGATATAACACTTGCCAATTCCACAGAATCAGAGATATAACCATTAGATTGGAGCCATATAGCTACAGACTTCATAAATAAATCTAAATGCTATATTATATATATACATACAGCTCGTTTAATTTAGATGAGATCAAGTTAATAAACAATACAACAACTTCATATATTTTTGCAGGAGCTTTCTATGAAAGTCCTTCCTTGATTGGGTATCCTAGTTTCTCCTCGTGCTTGGTTTCAATTTAGATTTCACACCTTCTTTTTACATTAAAAGATGCTGTTGTTGGGTTATTTAGCAATGGGTTTCCACGCAGAAGCTCTGCCTCCTTTACTTTTAACTCTAAGAGACATTAGAAGAAATTGACCCACCTAATATTGATGAATGAAGCTGACAGAAAAGGAACCATAAGCACATAACACAATTAAAGGAACCATGAGCACATAAAAGGAACCATGAGCACATAGCACAATTAAAGGGCTAGAGATTCAGCACTACCTAATAAATAGTGCTGAATTTCTAAAGATATTTAATATAAGCGAGTTTTTTTCCCCTTTCAATACTCAACTTTAGGCTATATATAATTAAAAATGTCTAAAAGCCTATATGAAGTTGCACCTCACGCAATATGCTAAATTAGAAAAAGAAGTCTAACGGCTTAGAAGATAGTACAAATATGAAGCTCTGGACTTTTAGAATCTGGTTGGTATGTGTAAAAATCAGTCTCTTACCTCCCCACTTGTGCTCCAATCCATAACAAACCTTGTCCTTCAAATAAAAATCAAACGGCCCCATTTCTTGTAAAAAACCAAACCAAACAAACGACTAGTTTAAGGGTCTTTTGCTTATAAAAAAATCACCACTTGGGTACTTCTCAATCGATCCTAAAGTCAGCTTCAAGTTTTACATTCTTAAATAAATGAATAATGCTCCCCCTCAATCCTTTTACTTAGTTTCATGAGACTATAGAAATTAATTGGCAGCAAAAGATAAATGGTAGCGTTGAGACTCTGCATTTGAAACGGTGCTCTCATATTCCACCTCAGCAATATCTATCAAATCACATTGATTCTGACCTACTTATTGTACTCAGTGACTTGGTACAATCTTAGAAACATAGACAGTGCAAATTATGAATTCACATAAATAAACCTATGCACACAAGACAAATAGTAGAATGTAAATATGTTTTCACTTTTTAGGTATCAAGCAGGCATTTTATCCCAACCCATTCAAGAAAACAAAAAAGAAAGACTATCAGTAGCATACCACAGTGAGACCAAAAGAAGATTTTAGTTACCTTTAGGCAGCTTACTACAGCATTAGTCCAAGTTAATTAAATATTCGATCAATCTTTTCATCAAAAAATTTCTTATTCAGATCTAGAATGAGCCAGAGAAGAACCTGATAAGCTGCAATTGGCAAAAGAGAATTATCCCTCATCAACCTTATGATATCCAAATAAGGAAGACCAGGTTTCACCTGCAGATACATCAACCAACCAAGAGGATATCTACTCCTTCAGATTCATCTTCCCTCATCTCAATTAAAGCCTCTCTGTAATTTGCAGGATTCATCTGATAACTTTACATTGGCCAGCCAAGTTTATAAGCAAAGTTAACATCAATAATATACCAAGATATATGATTGAAAGTTTTAGTTAAACAGAACATATGTACATACGTCTTCCCAGAATAAAGTCAGCATCAACTAAGATATATTTGAAATATTTCTGAGCATTTCAAATATGAATGAATATAGAGAGATTCTTGGTTGAAATTTATCAGAAAAAGATATTTCTAATGATAAATACTCTTAATAGTGTTAAAAATTGCATCTGATTATGAACGAAGACCTACTGAGATCCCAAAGTACACAACCAATAAGGGAAAGTAAAGTAAATTAAAGCAGAGTCTGAAGGCTTCAAAGTATACTTGACACACTCTCCTTGGTTCTTCATTTTCATCTTAGAGGCGCTTACGAGTTGATGGAGCTGAGAGAAATCAGAACGGCGTGAACGAAACCCTTCATAATATAGAGCTCAATGATCGAAAATGAAAGCCGGAGATCTCTTGAGTTCACCATCGTAGAAGTTCATCGGTGAGAAGAAGAAATGACGAGATGAAGGGATGATCACGTTTGGGTTTTTATTTTCTGTTTTTATTATTTTAAAGGGTATCTTTATCTTTTTATAATTTATATTTAAGTAAAAAATAAAATGAAATAAGGTATTCCTTAAACATATTCCTACACACCAAACATAATTTTAAAATTTTATTCCCAATTCTAATCCCAATCCCAATCCCAATACTAATCCCTCAAAACTGAAACTTGCATACCAAACAAGGCCTTAGTTTTTCACTTGTGAGGAGTTACTGGCCCAGAGTTAACTTTTTCACTTGTATATCGGATGTTTCCCAATAATAATAACCATTGGATATCGTACCTTTAATCTAATCTCCTCATGAACTAGTGGAGGCTAGTTAAGTTCGAGTCTCTTGAAGAACCAGTGGAATAATCCCAAATCAACTATGGGATAATGGCCACCCCTCGATTCCAATGATTAGTGCCAAGGCAAGCTTTTGATTCCAATAGTTAGCTGCCATTACCATGTAGATTTACCAATTTACTCTTCTCCCTAGACGAACTCTTATCAATGATCATGCTTTGCACATATTACACATATTATGTATTTCAACTAACAATCATATCATATCTCATCCATAACCCTATATTCTCCACTGTACAACACATACTAGATATCACATTCGTTATTCTCCACATATTAAACATCACATATTCATCATTAATTTCATATGAGAAAATGTGAACATTATTCTCTATAATTCAACACAATTTCACACATTGCCAAATTTGTATCAAATAGTTCTTAGGCACCAATAATTTACAAATAATCTTAGTTATCTAACAAGTAATTGACATAGGTATGCAAACAAGGTTTTCCTATAGTCACTTCAAACCTTTGAGAGGTCAAAGGTTTGCCCTTCAAAATACCAACTTAAAGCTTCTTCTCAAGATTGAATGGTGCCAATTAGGTTAATCTACAATCATATCATAAGGATAACATTATTATCCCATTTTTGGGCAATTTTCAAGATCATAACTTCACATGCTCCCTTTTATTAAAGTTATAAACTCACTATCCATCATACCCAATAGGTTTACTAGGTCCCAACAACTCATATTGTCATTAATAAATCCTTAACCCACCAATATTGGCCATCAAACACTCATAACAATCTTATTTATTATCATTTTCAAGTATTAATGGTTCCCAACTACTAACAACTCACAAGACCATAAATGTGGGGTTCAAATGTTCTAACCAACTCCCATTATTTATGTTTTGGCTATTTGATTTAGACTTATAGTTTATATGGATTGAAAATCACTTTCTCAACTCAAACCCTAACTTTAAGAAATGGAACAAAGGGAAGAGCAAGACATAATGTACTTACCTTGTGAATTAGAAAGCTCCAAACGTCTCTAATGGTCCTTATCCGTATCCTAGCAAAGCAAACCTCATGCCTTTCATTTTCTCGTTTTCTCTCCTCTAGTTTCACTCTATCTTGAGACCAGTATATCAGAAAAATTATAGCGCATGGCACAAAGAGGCCCACCCTTCATTGGATGCCTCTGTTTGCCACAGTGGATGTTCCTCACGCTGCAACATGTGGCATAGAGGACCCTTTTTCAATTCTTTCTTATTTTTTAATGTTCGGATGACCCAATTTCACTTTAGATCCGCATTTAGGCTTAAAATCGCAATCATTTACACAATTTAGACCCCTCTAGCCATATACTACATTAATGAACTTAATTTATTCAATTACACTCTTTTACTTACTTAATCCTGATTAGTTTTTCCAAGATGTTACAACACCTCCTTTGTCCTCTATTCTGACCTCAAATGTAGATGAAGCTCTCATGTCTACCACTGTTACTTCTTCCAATTATGCACCTGTTGTTGGTTAAGTTTTCTTGCTTTGTGGCTTCGGGTTTATTTCCAGTTGTTTGTTTCATTCTCTGTACTGCTGGTTTTATATTTAATGAGAGTTGCTGCAGCAATGTTGATAAAAAGGGAAAAAAAAAAAACTGACATAAGTGTTAATGTCCTTTATAAGTATCCGCAAAAGGTGACTAAATAGACTTCAAGAACATCTTCACAAAAAATATTTTTGGAATCGCTGAGATAAAGATACTTCGATGTTCACATACACGCACGCACGCATCAACTTACGAAATGAGACCCACAAACTATACAATATAATCAATTACGAAATGGTGTGAGAGATCATTCAGGCCCATATAACAATATTACGTGCAATATGGTTCTTAGACTGACTTGTTCAAATCTGAGGTCTTGACAAATTTGAGTTTTCCAAAAGGCAGTGAGAGGAACATACGTTTGTGCATTGTGTGCATCGACTCGTATTCAAGTTTGTCTTCTTGACCCAGACTTTTCCACCCGTGATTCTCCACTATACTACATTGTAATTATAATTATATCGAAAGAAAAGAAAATAAATGAAAAACTGTTTCGTGATTTGTGAACTAAAATAAAATGTTGGCTATATGGTAAGTGATAACTGAGAATTGAGAAGGAGAGGATTTCGTCCATTCTCCTTCTTCTTTCCAGCTCCCAAGGTAATTTGGTAGTTGCATGTTCAAACTTATTTACATATATGCAAGGGACGTGAAACTTCAAAAATATTTATATACTTCATGGGATTTTAGAATATTTAGATAGTTTCTATGTAACTTTAAAGTAAGTATCCCTAAAAATATTTAATCAAATTAAATAAAAGATCATTAACGTTGAAGGAAAAGTCTTGGTCGGGCGGCTAAGCATCATCTTTGCCCGGTGCTTGGCCAAATGTATAGTTTGGGCCAACCTGGAACCAAATTATTAGGGCCGTAGAAAAGAATTTTTTAAAAAATATTTTTTAAAAATATAGAAATATTTATTTTTAAACAAAAAAATTTAATTAGCATCTTTTAAAATATATTTTTTAAAAATAATATTAGAATCAAAGGTAATTATTTTTAAAATTATACATAATCAACAATTGTCAATTATTCTTAGGTAATATTAAGTTAAAAATAAATTTAAATTTTGAAAGACATTAGAAAAATTAAAATGTTTAAAAAATCACAGAAATAATATAATGCATGATAACTTTCAACAAAAATAATACCAAAAATAATTTTTTTTCACAATTTTTTTAAATGGCATATTTTTGGGCTAGGTTGAGCAATGCTCGGCTTGAAGAGTCCACATGGTTTAGTTAAAGTTGGGTGCGTGTGTGTGTGGGGAGAAGGGGTGGGGGTGTAATATTACATTTATTAGATTGTGCGAGTGTAGTTTAAAAAAAAAAAACCTAAGTTTAAGGCCAAGTTCAATTATTTGGCCTATCATTCAAGCAATGCTACTGATGAGTTCTCTATCAACAATTTGATAGGATCTGGGAGTTTTGGCTCTATATATAAAGGAAGACTGTTGTCTGAAGAAGTTGTTGCAGTAAAGGTAATCAACCTTATAATCAGGGGAGCCTAGAAGAGTTTTATTGCCGAATGCAATGCAATCAGAAATACAAGTCATCGAAATTTGGTAGAAGTTATAATATGTTGCTCCAGCATACATTACATGGGCCGTGAATTCAACATGGTGAATGGAAGTTTGGAAAATTAGTTGCATCACGGTCCAGAAAATGCAGATCATCCAAGAGTTTTTCTCCTTGATCAAACAATAGAAATTACTTGTTGATTGTGATTTGAAGCCAAGACTATTATCAATTATCATAGGCACTATTAAACTCTTCATTTATTTTTATTTTCTCCCTACAAAGTCATGCAAACTCAGCAGCACAATTGGAATAAAGGGTACTATTGGCTATGTTCCATCAGGTATCATTTATTTGTATTCCCCCCCCCCACCAAAGTCATGCAAATTCATTACCTTCAAACTCTTCATTTTTCTTTTAACTATGTAAGGGAACTAACGAAATTACCATATTTCAGAATATGGAATGGATTCTGAGGTGTCAACACAAGGTGACATATATAGATTTGACATTCTTATTTTTACAGATGTTAACGAAGAAAAGACCTACTGAAGACAGGTTCAAGGATGGCCACAATCTTCATAAATATGTGGAAAGCGCTTTTCCAAACAATCTTTTGCAAGTCGTGAGCCCAACAATTCTTCCGACAGAATCAAAACATGTGGCAGCATCAAGAGACTTGGAGGAGAACGTGGTAATTAGGATCCATGCTAATGTGGAGAAGTGCTCATGTTATATGTTTAAGATTGGACTTACTTGGTCAATGGAATCACCACATGAAAAAATGAGTGCAGCAGATATTATGAGGGAGCTAAATTCTATCAAAGCGTTCTTTCCTTTATAGTGAGTGCTATATATATATAGTGTTTATACATCACTCTTGTATTTGTTCAGTGGTTTATTTTCACTGCATATATAATGCTCATATTTAAATTTAATTAGAAGTTTAACGTAGGCATTTTAATGCTGTGATTTTACATGCGTTAATTATTCCATTTCTTTTGGGTTTTGAAGTAATTCTAAAATATTTTCAACTATGTTTTTTGTTTGCTTTGATTTATGGCTGCGTCACCTACTCCCTCCGTTCAAAAATATAAAGTATTTTTAGGCTTTTGAGGTATAATTATTGCATTTTTTTTAAAGTTCCCCTATTGATAGTAACTTTATATTTATTATAGAGTATTTAATAAAAGTAAATAAAAAAGATAGAGTTAGTTCAAAAGTAAGTAACTACTTTATTGGAGGTGAGATTCGGTTAAAAATGCCTTATATTTTTTAATAGAGGGAGTATATTTTTCGTCATTGTGATATTTATGAAAACAAAACACCATTTTCTTAAATCCAATTAATGCTTTGCACTATACGTATTGGTTCTCTTAATGTTCAACTAGAATGCTAATTAACGCAGGATTTTTTTTTTTTTAAGAAAAGTATTAGAATATAAAAAAGAAGTCACAAGTCTAAATATTAAAAGATGAATCATAGATACATAAGCTTAGGAAGTATCTAACTCAATGGCTTAAACTATTTTAATAGAGTATACTATCCTTAAACACACTTAATATAAGAAATCTAACATGCTATTATGAACTATTCAAAAAAAAAAGAAAAAGGGGAAAAAATGAAAGAATGAAAGATGAAAAAAATACAACAAGACATTAAAAAAAGAGAAAATAGAGAAGGAGAAGAAAAAGAAAAAGAATTGAATAGACTTAAGACCTCTGAAACTAAAAAAAGTATAAATCCAAGCAAGAAGAAGAAGAAAAAAAAGAAAAAAAAATAATAGAAAAATATTAGAATATAAAAAAGAAGTCTCACATCTAAATATTAAGAGATGAATCATAAATATATAAGTTTAGGAAGTATCTAATCATATAGCTTATGTTATTTTAGTGAGTATACTATCCTTAAGTATACTTCATATAAAAAATCTAACAAAAAAGGGCTTGATTGCTTTTTTGGTTGTTAGATTTTACTCAATCCCTACATTTATTTTGTAGGTAATTTATACTCCGTCCGTTCATTCACACGTGTAAGTTATCTTTAAGGAGAATTTGTGGGTTTTTTTCATAAATTATTTTCATAAAAAGATAAATAACTAATTACTTTTTTTCAATTCTACCATTACACCATTTTTTGTTGAGTAGGACAAGAAATTAAACATGATAAAAATGTTTTTTTAAATAATGTATTTAATAAGAATAAATTGATAAATTTCTTTCTCTTTCAAACAGCATCAATAATTAACTATCTATCTTTTTATTCATTCAGAAGCACTTATGCTTAGAAAGGGAGTGTGAGATTGAAGAGATCCACATGGCCTGATAAAAGCGTGTGGAGCCATTGAAGGCTGACTGCGGTATTGTGGCTCTTGTGTATATCATATGCAGTTTTCTGTATATCATATGTGTTATTATGTAAGGTTATATTATATATATATATATATAAAGACACCCTGTATTATTAATGGATACCAAGTCAGGGTTTCCTAATTTCATTTCAATTATGATTTATGATCAAATAATACTGATATAATTTGTTAGGGGTAAGTAAAATGTGCTGCACCTAACTGGATGGGCCGAGGATACAAAGTGATTGTGTAACGTCTACAAAACAAATACATTTGAATAAACTCCATTGAAGTGATTGTGTTTGATCAGAATTTTATTGAGTTCTATGTATAAAAAAAAGTTATTGAGTGTTTTTTATTTTTTGGAGTAGTTCAAATTATGATGGGAGCAAAGCATGTCAAACAAATTCAATTTTTTTCAGAAAATATTATTTTTTTAAACAAAATCATGCCAAAGTATATATTATATTGCTAATTTATTAATGGATACTAAGCCATCATTTCCTACTTTCAATTAAATACTCACATAACCAAAACAACGATTAACATATCTTGTTATGCACAACATAACCATGGAGTGTTTTCACCATAAAATCATCCGATATAAAAAAAAAAAAAAACACCCTTCATTTGAGTGAGCTTTTTTTTTTTTCTCTTTTCCTTTGGGGGGTACAATTTGAGCGAACTTGGGCTTTGTGGTTTTCATATGCTCATCCCAGCCCAATGACCCATCAGGGGCTTTTTGAAGAATTTGTCCAAGATGGCCCAAAGTGACTAGATGTTAACTTAACCCGGTCTACTTCACATTAAAAATGCATGTGAAAATAAAGTATAAGAGTTGTTGGATTTGGTTCACCTGGCCCATAACAATGACTAATTGTTCTCAAGAACAAGTATATTTGATGATTTAATATGAGCAGTAACAGATTTAATATGAACAAGCTTTGGCATTTTTGAAAAATATTACGTGATGAAGGATCGTCATTGCCCACGTTGCCACTTTGCCAGTTTGATGCTTTGGATGTTTCATCACTTATATTCTATCTTCAGGTAATCTCCCAAAAAAAATTGTATCAACAGAGTTCATGAGTCGTTATTTATTTACTTAATGAAAATATATAAGCCCCGAGAGAAGTTAAAGCAGCAGTACAAACCTCGTACTACTGTTCGTCTTGAGTCTTGATCAAGCCTTCTCGTTGCACCGGTCCATATATTTTAGGAAGAATAATAATATAGAGGTCCAAAAAAGATTAATTAATTTAATTTAAGTCTCAAGTGTTAAACTCCATAAATTTTCAAGTTTGATTTTTAATTTTGCGACTTTATTGTAATGAATTTATAATTTGTATTTCAAATTTTAATAGAAAAAAAATGTGTCTATTCTTCAATCATATTAAAATTTACAAAACAAGTTGCAAATTCATTAAAAAGAAGTTGCAAGATTGAGAGCCGAATTAATTGATTCTTTTGGGATATCTTTGTCATTTGCATAATAATAAAATGTTTTCAACGAAAAAAAAAAGCCAGTACATGATCACAACAAGTTTGTACCTAATATGATATTATTTTTAAAAAATATAACGAAAAGTTAATTCCTCAATCCTTATAGTTTTACCAATTTTTGAATTAGGTCTTTGTAATTTTTTTTATTTTTATTGGATCCTTATAGTTTCCACAGTTAAAAGTTTAAGACCTTCAGTCTATGATTGCTTCTAAATCTGTTAGTCTATGGTAACTAAGGATGGTGTGGTGTTGAATAAGCACTGATTAAGCTCACACCTCAATAAATTTTTTAGCGTGGATACATGACTAGATAGAGATTGCCCGAACCTAGCATCTCTCATCTATCCATCGTCCCTTGTTCCATCTTTCTCCACCCTCATCCTTCCTTCCTCGAACCCCATGAGAGTAAAGAAGCCAATATTAGAGAACCGTGACCTTTAATTGCTCTGGGGATTGGCCACTGTTCTCGCTATCGATTAACTCAAAGGAAATGCCGTTGCTTTCGTTGCTTAATATTGGATTTCTCTTCTTGTAACCCAGTTTTAATACACAGGTCAATGATCGATTCCCTTCCCTCTCTCCCCATTGCTTCTTCCACAAATCACGAGTTTCTCTTATTCAATCTAAATCTTACTCGATCCCCTCCCCAGATATTCCTCATGATTGTTGGTAGCAACAAAGAGGACCATGTTCTTGGAGACATTAGCAACAGATACTGCATATATTTGTTTTCTACTTGTTCTAGGTACTGGAAAAATAGCAAAGGCAAGAAAATTAATTGTTTGCTTCATTAGGTCTGGTTTACAGTAATTTTTTTGCAGAATGTTTTATCATTTTTTATTTCTCCAATTTTGTCTGGTTTACAATATTTAAACTTCAATTTTATCAGTTGCTTTGATTTGTGTTTCAAACTCATCGATGTTTTCCCCTCAATGCTTTCGACATCTTGCGTGTTCTTTCAGAAGTCCTCCCATCGGCGGCGTTCAAACTCGATCTCCCATACTCTTACATGTTCGACAAATCAACTGATAACACCCAATGAAATGTATTTACTTGTTCGGCTATCTCCCTTCTCTTCCAGGAAGCAACTCTCTTCTTCACCAAGTTTTCTTTCGGTCGGTCGTGCGTCTAGAGGAAATGTGCTGGGTATGTTTGGTTTATGCAATACATGTCCAGTCACATGTCTACGTGGAAGAATTTGTCCAATTGTGTGCTTAGTCAATGCTTATTCAGCACCACATCATCCTCAATCACCATAGACTTAACGGATTTAGAACCAATAAACCTTTGACTATGTAAACTATAAGGATCTACTAAATAGAAAAAAAGAATTACAAGGACCTGCTTCAAAAATTGGTAAAACTAAAAGGACCGGAAGATTAATTTCCCAAAATATAATTGCAATTAGAAATATTTATTAAATCAATGCGAAAATAAGATTTATCAAAATTTAATTCTAACAGAACGACACGAATTGTTGTAACAGAAAGTGTTATTTGATAAATCAATTGAAAAGTATGGTTTCAAAAACATAATTTAGTTCAGCAAAAGTGTGGAAAAATAAAATAATCGTAATAAATGTGAAGCTTAATTAAATGTGTCTTGTTATATTTTCAAAGTCTTATAAAAATTATTTTTATTGTATGGGGGCTTAAATAAATTTTCTTCTTCTTGTTTTTTTTTTAACGTGTGGAAGGGGTCAGAAATGAATTTCTAGGGTCATTATTATGAGCATCTAATTGTCTTTTGTGCACGGAATACAATACTACATAATGATATTTTGTCAATTATGTTATTATTTCAGTCTCAAATTATAAGACTTTTAAAGGGATTTCTCTGTCTCAAAATATAAGACACTTTAGGTAGGTTAAAGTTTTATTAAATACATCAATTTTAATATTACCTTTTCTCTCTTTATAATTAATTTTCATCTCATTCTCTTCTCAATATATTAAATGATGGGTATTTTTAAAAGTTTATATTTTTATTTTGAAAAGATAAGATTGTTGAGTATATTTAATAAGGTTTATTAATATGTGAGATTTTATTTAAAAGCATATTATAATTTGATACGGAGGGAGTACTTTATACTCATATTTAATTATTGATCAATGCTAATCCACATCTGAGCTTAGTCAATGTACGGCATGAATTAATTAAGAGTGTCCATTCCATATTGGCGGGCGCATTATATATCATACATAAAAATTTCATGCTGATTCGGGTCACGAATGCTTGTGCCGCATTTATAGACAAAGAATCCTATGAAGTTATACAAAAAGCTACATATGAGCCTTAGCTAAATTATTGATACCAAACTTCCCATGCTTGTGCCGCATTTGTAGACAAAGAAACCAATAATGTATAATGCTGTTCCTAATAAGAGCCTAAACCCAAAGTATCTTTATCAATCAACGCATGTTGGCTTGGATGGTAAATGGTTTTAGTTTCCTGAAATCAGCTCTTGGGTTCGATCCCCTAGAATCATGAGAATAGAGAAAATATGCTTGGGAGAGCCATCTTCTTTGAGGCCTTACAATGCTCGAATTCAAATTAATCAAGGTTGTCCGCTTCAAATACCGAATAGTTATACACAAAAAAAAGTATGTTTATTAAACTGCAATTACCTTAGGAAAAGTTCATATTTTTTTTTTTTTAATTTTTGAGTAGTTTATTATAACTACTTTAGTCCTTTAGTAGATTGTGGTCTTCTCATGTTTGTTTTCATTTACAGTCATGCCTGTGTTGTTCTTCTTCAAAATTTAATTTTTTGCACAAAAATATCTAATCATATCGCATATATGACGCGGAGAATCTTCGTTTAGGTTTGTCTTCTCTTGAGAAGACTTTTCCTCCCATGCATGATCCATGTGGGTACAGTATATAATTAACGAATTTTTACATCTGTCCCCAAAATTTCTCAAGCTCTTTTTGTTAAACTATTTAACGGGAATATACTTCCACGACCTATATTTCAGCCCTGAATTTAGTATATGAAATTAAGTATATTAAGAACTTTATACTTTTTGTGTACTAAACAAAAGAAATTATGGCTTTATTTGGTATTTTTAACTTAGAAAAATGTATATTCAGATAAGATGTGGTATGAAATTGCAGGCAATAAAAAATGTTTTATTGACTTCTACTTCCCAATCAATTCATATTGACTTTGACTTTTAGAGTAATGCTTTGCACGCGAAAGGCTTGTCGCGGAATATATATGTGGCCTCCCATTATTAAGACCAGAAAGCAAGTGTGTGCTTCTTCTAAGTTCCTACCTAATTGCCTTGCACAGAGTTCTCAAAGCATCCCAGTGTTTCTCAACAAAATGAAGGCTTGTTCAGTCAGCAAGTTACCTTCATTTTGGTCCCTGTGCCTTCACTTGCCTCTTTTCCTTGCTTTGATCTTCCCATCTTGTAGAACTGTTTCCTCATTGAGAAACGACACAGATCATTCGTGCTTACTCAAATTCAAATAATCAATATCCGATGATCCATACCATATCTTGGATTCTTGGAATACTTCTACACACTTTTGTCACTGGCATGGAATCACTTGTGGCCGCAAGCATCAACGAGTCACACGGTTGGACTTAGATGGATATCACTTGCGTGGTTCTCTGTCACCTTCCATTGGAAATCTCTCCTTTCTGAGAGTCATTATTCTTGACGACAATGACTTCTATGGAGAAATCCCTCAAGAGTTAGGTCGCTTGTTTCGATTGCAAGTACTTAGCCTCAGCAATAATACACTGAGCGGGGAATTTCCAGTCAACGTGACAAGTTGCTCTAAACTCAGGTACTTATCTTTTGGTGGGAATAATCTTACTGGCAAAATACCAAAGGAGATTGGTTCTCTCCATAATCTTGAAAAACTATTTCTGCCCATGAACAATTTCATGGGAACCATCCCAATTTCCATGTGGAATATTTCTTCCTTTGTTGTAATTAGTTTAGACTTGAATCACTTGGAGGGTAGAATACCTGAAGAAATAGGTCACTTGAAAAGTTTGATAGGATTTGCAGCAGGTGGAAATAAACTTTCTGGTGCAATTCCTTCTTCTGTTTACAATTTGTCAAATCTCATTAACTTTGAGATTACACAGAATCAGATCAGTGGCTCTCTCCCAAGCAACATGTTTGTCAACCTCCCTAATCTTCAAAATTTTCTGCTCGGAGAAAATCGATTCTCAGGTCCTATCCCAGCTTCCATTGTAAACGCCTCTATGCTTCAATGGATCTCCATACCAGGAAATAACTTTGTAGGGCATGTTCCAGATCTTGGAAAATTGCATGACCTTTCATTTCTGAGTGTGGGTCATAATAATCTAGGAAGCAATTCTTCTAACGACTGGGAGTTTTTAAAACCTTTGATCAATTGCAGTAAGTTGGAAATTCTAGCCTTGAATAGCAACAATTTTGGTGGCCATCTACCAGATACCATAGGAAATTTGTCTGCTCAAGTCACACAATTATATCTTGAATATAATCAAATATCTGGCAAAATCTCTCCAGCATTAGGAAACCTCGTTAACCTGAGGCTATTGCACATGGAGATGAATTATTTCACTGACATCATCCCATTTACTTTTGTAAAGTTTCAAAAGATGGAAGCTTTATATTTATCAGGAAACAAACTGTCTGGAGAAATAACCCCTTACATAGGTAACCTTACTCAATTATTTGATTTGGATTTGTCAGATAATATGCTTGAAGGACAAATCCCTTCCAGCATTGAAAATTGCAAAAAATTGCAGCAGCTTGACCTATCACAAAACAAGTTTAGTAGAGCTATACCAATAGAGATCTTCGGCCTTCCATCTTTATCAGTCTCTCTAAACTTATCACACAACTTGCTGAGTGGCAATCTCCCTAATGCGGTGGGAAATTTAAAAACTATTACTAAATTGGATGTCTCTCACAATCATTTATCTGGCGATATTCCAAAAACCATTGGAGATTGTGCAAGCTTGGAGTATCTCCTTTTACAGGGAAATTTCTTTCAAGAAACAATTCCTTCATCTTTGGGCTCATTAAAAGGTTTACGATATTTAGACTTGTCAAGAAATAACTTGTCCGGATCAATTCCAGAAGGTCTGCAAGATATTTCTATTTTAACATACTTCAATCTTTCTTTCAATATGTTGCATGGTGAAGTACCAAAAAAAGGTGTCTTTAGCGATGCAAATGCAATATCATTGACAGGGAATAATGGCCTCTGTGGTGGCATATCAGAGCTAAAACTACCATCATGCCCTGTTAATGACAAGGGAGAAACAAACCATCATAATTTGAAGTTGGTAGTAGCAATATGTTGCGTGGTGGGTTTTCTTCTTCTTTTACTTCCATCTATACTTTTTATTTATCATAAGAGGAAAAGGAGCAAGAAATCTTCTGAGAGTCCACCAACAATTGACCTACTTCCCAAGGTGTCATATCAAAGTCTACACAATGCCACAGATGGGTTCTCAGTCAACAACATGATAGGATCAGGAAGTTTTGGCTCTGTATATAAAGGAAGTCTTGAGTCTTATGACGTTGTTGCAGTAAAGGTCTTCAACCTTCGATGTAAGGGAGCTCCAAAGAGTTTCGTGGCTGAATGTAATTCACTTAGGAATACAAGACATCGGAATTTGGTAAAAATTTTAACATGCTGCTCTAGCATAGATTACAAGGGCAATGAATTTAAAGGTCTAGTTTATGAGTACATGGTGAATGGAAGCCTGGAAGATTGGTTGTATCCAAGTGAAGAAAATCCGAATCCTCCAAGAATGCTGCTTGTTGATCAGATATTAAACACTCTTATTGATGTTGCATCTGCATTACATTATCTTCACCATGAATGTGAGCCACCACTTGTTCATTGTGATCTGAAGCCAAGTAATATCCTTCTTGATGGGAACATGGTTGCTCATTTGAGTGATTTTGGATTAGCAAGACTACTTTCAACTATAGAAGGCATTGCTCCTACACAGAGCAGCACAATTGAAATAAAGGGTACTATTGGCTATGTTCCTCCAGGTATCACTTAATTTTTAGAGACATGAAAAATTCATTACTTTCAAACTCTGCTTTTTTTAACCATTTTGTTCAATGATTAATTACACACACGCACGCACACGAGAACTAATAGGCTTACAATTGAGATTTCAGAGTATGGATTGGGTTCTGATGCATCAGTACAAGGTGACATGTATAGCTTTGGCATTCTTGTTCTAGAAATGTTAACCAATAGAAGGCCCACTGAAGATATATTTATGAATGGTCACGATCTTCATAGCTATGTGGAAATTGCATTTCCGAACAAGGTTTTGGAAGTGGTGAGCCCAACTATTCTTCCAAGAGAATCTGAACATAGAACGGCAGAATCAGGAGACTCATGGAACAACATGATACAAATCCATCCTAATTTGCAGAAATGCTTACGTTCTTTATTTAAGATTGGACTTTCCTGTTCAATGGAATCTCCAAACCGAAGAATGAGTGCTGCAGATGTCATCAGGGAGCTAAATTCTATCAAAAGTTCCGTACCTTCAGGTGAGTACAATAAACTCTTTTATATTTTCGAAAATTCTTTTCTCTATATGAAATTAATTGAGAAAATCACATGCAAAGACCTGATAAAAAACTTATTGGATTGCAGATAAAGATTAATAACAATTTCAATTGGAAAAAAAAAAAAACACATGTACATGTTCTCATTTTAATAGTAATCTATTCTGTATTAGTCCTTATATGTAAATAAGATTCTTGTTAGATCATCAAATGTGATTCTCCCAAATTGATTTTACCTCATTCTTGCCATCACCTTCCATTCATGCTCCCACTTTTTTATATACTTTCCCCGTATATTCTACATATTTTGTCACCTTAATATTTGTCAAAAGAAACTGCTTTTTGTTTTGAATCGAATGCTTAATTCTTTCTGTGCATGTGGGTTCTATCAATGTTTAATAAGTTTCTAATTAAGCATCTATTTTTCTGTAACAATAGAAGCCTTCTGCACTCCTCTCAATTTTATTCTTCTAGTTTTTTTTTTTTGCTTAAAAGATATTGGTATATATCACAAAAGCTATGTCTAGATTGTCTTAATTTCTTACAACGGTTATGTTCTATCTTTTGTTTAATTAATGTCATCGGCATCTCATTTTTGTTTTTATTGTTGTAGGTAATCGAATGTTATTTGGTCCACCTGTTTCAACAAATAATCGAAACGTCAATGGGATGAGCTAAACACTGTTTGCATAGGCATGTCTAGTTTGTAGCCTTGTTTGTATGCGCTTATTTTTGATTACTTGGTCTACACGTGGTCTTCACAAGTTTATAGGCGGAGATCATCATAATGTGCTTTATGTTTGTTTTTATTATTTGTGGTTGGGAGAAGAGCTTCCTTTGTTATGTATGACTAATAATGGTTCCTTAACGATATTGTGTCCTCTATGTTTCATCCTCTTGTTCTAGTATCTACTGTGCACTTTGGGTATGCGGTTTCTTTTTATCAAATAATCTGAAACAGAGCGAGATTTTTTTTTTTTGGAACTAAGAAAATCCATCTGAAATGCTAATCTACATGAAATGACAAAATTATTCCAATTAACATGCATGGTGCATTTTGGACTTTGGTGGGTGTATTAAATATATATATATATATATATATTATGCATAAAAATTTAATGTTGATTTTGTGATGCACTCCTTGTGCCGCATTTATAGACAAAGAAACCAATAATGCTATATACTAAATAATAAAATGCTATATTGATGCGACATTAAACTTCCTATGCTTCGTACGTACGTGACTGATCATTCATAATTGTCTAGCTATGTATTGCATGTGAACTTGACTATTCATTCATATGCTTCACGTTAATCATTAATATCATTATCATTATCATAATTGATATGCTGATTCTAAATCATAAACAATACTAGTTATTTTTAGATTTTGTGTAATACACGACCACGTGATGTCCAACCGTATATGCAGAATCAGAATACGTACAGGTGACTTTTTGCCTAACGAAATATTCTTGAGTTATTATATAACAGTATGTTTATAATCAGGTTTCATACAATGGATGGACATATGCTTGTTTTTTTAGATCATATTAAGGAAAATTTTTATGAAAATAATACCTTGGGACCAAATAAAAAGGATTATAAGATTTTAGGATGCCAAACTTTTAAAGCGTTACTTAAAGATCTTGATCTTTTGCATATATTAATAAAATATCTATATTCACATTCAAATTGGAAATCCTAGAAAACTTAGTTAACATTATTTCAGATTCACTCTTTCCACATTTTCAGCTTATATACATTATTTTTTCAGTTTATATTTTGATATTTTCAAAATTGAAGAATAAATATAAAAATTCTTAATTAATTAAAAAAATCCATACTAAATTTTTGGGATTTTCAACTTAGCTCTTTCATCAGGATTTTTAAATGTACTTTTGTATGTGTTTGTAGGAATTTCTTTTGTTTTCTCGTTTTCTTTTAGGGCTTGTTGTAGCCCCATTTGATATTTCTGTCAGTTTTCTAGAGTTGCTTGACTTAGTAATGACCTTATTTAATGTATGTAAACAAGGATATTAGTTATCTAGTATCAACTTAAAAATAAAAAATAATTAAATTTTAAATCTATAAATAAGTTTTATGTTTGCATTTAGTCTAGGTCAGTGGTGATAATGCTCCAAACTTTTCTAAGTTACTGAATGGAGGAGTAAAACAAAAAAAAAAAAAAACCAACAGCTTGCATGCTTGAATTTTAGATTCACTAAGGCACAATTACTTTAGCTAACAAAATTTTCAATAGAGCTTCTAAACCAAAATCTAGGTTAGGATTAAAGTAAAAAATTCTGACTTCTCAAAAGTGGTTCTGAATCAAAATCTAGGTTATCAATTTATTGTACCTTTTAGAATTTAATATTTTATAATTTATCAATTTATTTTAAATTTTTAAAACTTATAAATAATATTTCATTATCTATATATAAACTGAGAGGATTGCTTGGCACAGGATCACACGCCATTGGATTCTCGCATTGCAGCAGATTTGCCAACCATAAAAGGAAAACACTTTCATGCACTTATTCATTCATTCATTTATTTTTTCCTTTTTACCAGCTGCACTTACCTCCTTTTACCCATATTCTCATTATTTCACAGTGAAAAAGCTCATTCGCCTCCAATAAGTTATTCTCTTTCTTGAATATAATTATAATATATTCATTTCGGTCTAAAATATGTATCATTTTCTGAGTTACGATTGATTCACAACGTAAGATATTTTGAAAAAATTCAATATTATTAAATTCTTTTTATAAATGTCAATTAATTAAAATAGATTAATTTCAAGTAGGAGGTAATATTAAAAAGTAATAACGATTTTTTATTTTTAATGATACAAATCACTTTTAACTATTTTTCTTAATTTATATAAAGTGATTAAAACTATCATTACTTGTTAGTTCTATCATGCATATTCCGTAGGTACAAACAAATGAACAATCTTGTTGTGGGGTTAGACTTTGAAACTGGATTGGACATAAATAAAAGGGCCTTTGAGTTGTTACTAATAGGACTTTCAAATAATTAATAGAACAACCATAATAAGTTGCAAACTTCTCGCTGTCACTTGCAAATATTGGAGGAAGAGTTGTAAATCACCATATTATTCTTGTTTTAAATACTCTCAAGTAATAATGATAAAATAAAATAAATAAGAAATTATTTTTTATGATAAAAATAGTCCTATGACTACTTGCAATTGATTTTAGATAATCTTAGACAACTAACAAAAGTTGATTTAGTTGATAAAGATTTAACCCATAACCTAAAATATCACATAATCAAATCCTACCTCCTGTGTGGGGGGGACCTTAGTGGACAATTTATAAGGAATTTTGTAAGCATGTTTGAGTCTAGGTAAGTTCTTGAGATCCAACTTACTTAATCTTTTCTTTTGAATAAAAAATGGGAAGATTACACTAAGGTTTTATAGAAGAGAATTTATTATCGAGAGGTTACATGAAATTCATAAAATACTCTTAAATCTCAAATCCTGTGCATTTAAAACTTAGCAATGAGAACTTACAATCAGGTAATGGGCATGCACAACTTGCTATATCTGTAAGTTGCTCTCTTCTGTTGATCGAATATTAGTTTTACTTCACTCAATGTACGCAAGCTTTTCTTCTAGCTACTTGGTTGTGTGTCTATGTGTAAGTGTGTGTGTGTGTGTGTGTGTGTGTGTGAGATTCTGAATATAAATTGTTCGACAAGGGAGTGCATGTAGGACCAGTGAACCATTGGTTAGCTTTAGATGAATGGCCATATCATTTGTATGCCAACTTCAACTCATGCTTTGGCAAGCTAATCCAGATGGCATCAGATCACCATCAGGATTCATGAGTTTGAGGCCATGTCCCTCTACTGTGTCACCACGCCTAATTAGCATAATCTTAATAATATTTATCAGTCTGTTTTGTACTGGAGTTGTGTGTCATGTATCTCTTCATTTCAATGACTATATTTAACCTTTGTGCTATACACAGGAGCCTGATTTCCATATTTATGATATTTTCCATGTTGGGGGGTTATAGACAAGGTTCCCTAATTAAGATTGAGCTTCTCTCCTCTACTCTAATGATCCCAAATTTGGAAATAAAGATGCATGTCCTTATGCTTATGGGACTAACCATGATCTCTCCTACAATATTATATGGAAAATTAATTTCATCATTAATGAAAAAAATTAATATTTGTATGCTTAATGGACATATTTATTTTAATTATTAAATTATTATTTTTCACTAATTAATATTTGAATAAATTCATCCCTCCAAGAATAATATATAAGCATTTGGATATCCGCTGGGCAAAATTGATTAATTTGATTGATTTTAAAGATAATTGATTATATTGTGTGATATAATTACTTTAAAAAATTGATTAATAAAATTAATTTTATGCATAATTAAACAGCATAATTGAAATTCAGATAAAAAGATGATTTTTTTTAAAAAAATATAAATTGAAACACGCATATTACATGTAAAAATCAATTATGAACTCAACCATAATTTTCTAAAAAATATCCAAACATCCTAAAACCTCTAGGTGCTCCTTTTCCTTTCTTCGCACCTTCCTAGCCTTTTTTATATTATTATTAAAAGACTATAACACTATTACAAAACTGATTCCAGGTAATAAACGTCGTTAGCAGTTAATTAACTGCTATGTTGTTTTATACAGTATTACGAAAAAAAGCATTTTTTATATGACTCAGTATGTGACGGCAAATGCTCTCACCAAACAAGCTAGGCGCTGAATTGGCAGGCTATTGCATATATATTACTTTGCTTATCAAAAGAACTAATTAAGTCTCAATATAAGGTATCATTTTTTGAAATTATAAAAAGAGGAAGTATGGAAAGCTTCGAGCAATAAAACGTAAAATAAACTCCATTGAAGTTATAAAAAATCTTCAAAATCTTTCCATACGACCGATGTAACCTAAACCCTTATAAAAAAAAAAATACATTCAAATAAAGTGCAATGAAATGATTGTGTTGAATGAAAAATTTATGGAGTTTACACACACACACACACACTCACTCACTCACTCACACACACACAGGATTACGTCACATTTATTAAGGGGGAAAATGCATGTCAAACGAATTCAAATTTTTTTATATTTTGGTTGCGTAACTCAAGTTTCATTATTCATATTAAAAAACGACTATCGTGTGTTATACCTGCCGAAATATATTGGGATCGATCATCACGTAAATTGCATTGTCTTCTCTTGTTTTTCTAGTCACTCATGAGCTTCAATCCAATTGCTATATCTAATTTGCTCTCTTCTTTTGATCTAATATTAGTTTGGTTTTACACATTAGTGTTATTGATATGTTTGATTCTGAATATTGTTGGATATGGGATGCAGGACCACTGTCAGTACGAATATTATTTCATATTCAAAAAAACATATTGTCTAAAATATCTGTATTCACATTCAAATTGGAAATCCAGGAAAATTAGTTAATATTATCACATTTACTCTTTCCACATTTTCAACTTACATCTATACATTATTTTTTCAATTTACATTTTGATATTTTTAAATTTGAATAATTAATATAAAAAATTCTTAATTAATTAAAAATAATCCTTGCCAAATTTTTATGTTTTTTAAGTGTATTTTTGTGGGAATTTTTGTGTTCTCATTTTCTTAGGCCTTGTTGTGTTTTATGTTTAGCCATTTGATATTTTGTCAGTTTTTTTAGTGTTGCTTGACTTTTTTTTTTTATGCAAAATGAGAACAAGGAATTAAAACCTACAATCAATCTCCAAACTATCAGGAATAAAAATTGGCAGCGTTGTAAAGAACACCACATCCATATCTGATTTAAAGCTTCCTTTGCTAATAGATCAGCGACTATATTAGCCTCACGATTGCACCACAGCAGTGCCACGTTCCAGTCTCTTATCATCATCCTTTGAATTTTTGCTATAATGTCATGGTCAGGATGATTAGGTTGCTCCTCCTTTTACAAAATAGTAATTGCTTCTAAACAATCAGTCTCGAGCTCAATGTTCTTCTAGTCCATGTCCCAAGCTCGCTTAAGCACCCATAAAATCCCTCATAACTCAGCATTTAAGCTACTGCCATTTCTATATGATATATGAAGCCTCCTAGGGCCTTCCCTATGTGATCTCTAGCAATACCACCATATCCAGTTATCCCTCCATTAGCTGCACTAGCACTATTAACATTGAATTTCACAGTTCCCTCCCTTAGCGGTTCTCATCTAATTCTTTCACTCTCAAATTCTTTACTAATCAACTCAGGCTTGGACCAAGAAACCAAGGCCTACACTTGAGCTAAAACTGTTGACACCACACAATCCTTCTACTAAAAAATTTTAAGATTTCTACTCATCCATAATTGATGACAAAGAATAGCATACCATATGTCCCACCAGAATCCTCTCAAAATCAATCTTTGAGATAAATTCCATTTAATCCAATCATTAGTGTTATTGGGGGCTTTAAAAGTTATTTTGAGTTCACCTGGCAACAATCTATCCCAATAATTAGACATAAGTTTACAATCTCTAAGAACATGAATGATATCTCTAGTACACTGAGGACACACAGAACATTTATCATCCACATATAAGCCTTTCCTAGATCGAAGAGAGTTAGTCATGAATCTACCTCTTGCACATAACCAAAGGAAAGTTTTGTTGCGTTGTAGAACTAGAGCTTTCCAACCTTCCTCCATACACTCTCACGAACAATACCGTCATTTGAGCAGATACTCTTGTAAGTAGATCTAGTAGTGAACTCACCATCGTTAGACCACTTCCATCTTGGGCTATCATCACTCTAATTGCTTTTAACACAATAGATATCTTTGAGCACATGTCTAGGTAGGTATTCCTTGAACATATTGCTCGCCTATCCACTGATCAACGAGATATACTTGTCAACCATGTCATCACACATTTCTTCTGGCACAGGTTTCAATGTATATTCTAGCAGAGATTCATAATGAGGTATCCAATAGTCCTTCCAAAACTTGACTTTATTTCCTGTACTAATATGCCATGCTAATCCCTTTAAAGTATCAAGCCATGCATCCCTAATCCCTTTTTAAGTACTTGAACCTCTTCTCTGAGTTTCTATCTTTGGAACAACATCCTCACCAAATTTGTATTTTTTTCTCACGAATTTCACCCATAGAGCCTCCCTTTGATACACCAATTCCCATCCCAGCTTCATCATGAAATCTCTATTTTGTCTTAAAGCCTTTCTCAGCCCGAGGCCTCCATCTTCCTTCCTCTAACAAACATCATCCCAAGCTACAAGGTGCATTTTCCTTTGCTAGCTCGTCCCACCCAACACAAAATTCTTATCAATCTTAATACAGGTTTGAACAGGTAATGGAGTAGATTGTATAGCATAAGAAGGAATTGCCACAACTACCGAAGCTATTAAATATGTCTAGCCACCAAGGATAAGGAAGTAGCTTTCCACACTGACAACTAACTATCCATCTTATTCAAGACATGTTGATGAGTATTCTTGGTAACTTTCTTTTAGTACAAAGGAACACCTTAGTATTTACCAAGATCACAAGTAGGAGTAAAATTCAAGAAGCCAGTTATCTTAGCTACAATAGTATGCCCCACGTTTTCAAAAAAGAAAATTATGGACTTAGCACTATTTACCTTCTCACTAGAAATGCTATGAAAATCATCAAGACATGCTTTAATCATACCAACTTGATCCACATTAGCCTCAGCAAAGAGCAATAAATCATCTACAAAAAATAAATGAGATATACCTACCCCATTTCTTTTTAATTTAAAAGGTAACCAATTTTCATTCTCCACTTCCCCTTGTATCATATGTCCTAATTTCTCCATAACTAAAACAAATAGATATGGGGATATAGGATCACCTTATCAAGCCCTATGACAAAATAAATTTCTGCCCCTTTTCTCCATTCCAAAGTATTTGCATTTCAACAATGGAAAGGCATTTAGAGACCAAATCAATAAAATTCATTGGAAAATTCAATTCTGCTAGACAACAAGTAACAAAGTTCTATCTAATCTTGTCATAATCTTTTTCTAAATTAATTTTCAAAGCCATGAACCCTCTCTTTCCCTTGTGCCTCTGAAAAGAATGGATAATTTCTTGAGCAACAATTATGTTGTTAGTACTCTATCTACCCGAAACAAAACTATACTGATTGGGAGTCACAATTTTATGCATAATACCTTTCAATCTAGTAGCAAGAAGTTTAGTAATAGCCTTTTACACCACATTGCATAGACTAATTGGTTGAAAATCCTTCATAGTCTTAGGTATTTCAATTTTAGGAATTAATACTATATTAGTGTCATTAATACGATTCACAGCCTTATATTAGTGTTGCTTGACTTTGTTACATGGTTTTCCTAATGTCTTTTTTAAATCCATGTGCCCAAAGATAATTGTTATCTAGTATATCAACTCAAAAATAAAAAATAATTAAATTTTAAATTTATGTTTTATGTTTGAATTAGTCTAGGTTAGTAGTGGTAACACCCCCAAAATTTTGTAAGATACTAAACGATCGAATAAAAAAAAAAAGTCAACACCTGCATGCTTGAACTTTAGAATCACTCTTAGGCATAACAAAATTTTCAAAAGAGCTTCAATTCTAAACCAAAATCTAGTTAGGATTGAAGTAAAAAAAAAAAAAAACTGATTTCTTGAAGGTGCGAGTCAAAATCTAGATTATCAATGTATTTAACTTTTTAAAATGTAATATTTTATAATTTATCAATGTATTTTAAAAACATATAAATGAAACTTGATTATATATTAAGTGAGATAAATAAGCTGAGAGTATGGCTTGGTACGTACTGGAGCATACACCATAAAAGGAAAAAACTTTCTTGTCCCTACCTTTTTTTACCCAGCTAAGGTTCTCATTATTTCACAATGAAAAAGCTCATTCGCGGCCAACAAGTTATTCTCTTTCTAGAACATAATTATCATACATTTCCTCCCATATGAAATATGGATAACTTTCTATAAGTTATATGGTTGATTCAAAATGTAGGATATTTTGCAAAAATTCAATATTATTACATTCTTCTTTACAAATGTCAATTGATTAAAATAGATTAATTTTAATTAGGATGCAAATTAAAAGGTAATAATAATTTTTTTATCTTTTTAATGATCATACAAATCACTTTTAACTATTGTTCTTAGTTCATATAAAGTGATTAAAACTAGGGAAAAACTTTTATATACACTTAGTTTTATATACTAAAAGTGCTTGTTTTCAATTAAATCAAAATATGCACATCTTTTATAAATTATTTATTATATAAAAATTTTTATTAAAAACATTATTACACATTAAAATTTAATTATGTTGATTTGATTGCATAAAAATATATAAAATATATAAAGCACAGTACTTAAATCTTATGCTTAAAACTATTATTACCGCCATGGTCCTCGTGTAAAACGAGTGTAAGTTTCATTATGACGAACAAATTGACAATAATCTTGTTGGTGGTTAGACTGAAATTGGATTGGACATAAATTAAAGAACTTTTATAAAAGCACCTAATTATTCCTCATAATGCTCCCCCCGTCCTATCGTCCTGCTGGGCACCAATGTTATTGATTCCAAATTCTAATATTAAAATCTCAAATATTATAGGGAGAAATGTCAGTGAAAAAAAGTGGGGATTGAATTTGTTTTTAAGAACTTTGAGACACATGCCATGCATAAACAATATCACAATAAATAACTAATAAAATCAAACAATACATTAATGATAATCCTCTTTTAGAACAACTCATGAAATCAAGAAAAGATCAGAGATACGTCGAGCTCATCAATCTATCGTTATAATAGCGAAGAAAATTAATTTTATTATGGGTCAATTTGAGTTATTGATTCTTTCAAATAGTTAATACAAGAACAACCATAAAATGTTGCAAATATTGGAGGAAGAGTTGTCAATCACCAAACAGGATGAACAACTGTTTATAAGTCCTCCTTTAATATTTACGAGTTCAAAATTAAGAAATTTACAATTAATTCTATATGCTTTTATACAATTTCTTCATAAACGTATAAGTAATAACTAACATTCAATTGATCAAGTGAGAACAAATAGTTTCTAGATTTGGTTGGGGTGAATAATTTTCCACTTGATCCAATATATTTTAATTATATTTTTGTTTTATATACTCTCAAGTAACAATGATAAAGTAAAATATATAAAAAATATTTCTTTATGATAAAAATGTCTACAATTGATTTTAGATAAAGCAATCATGTTGGGGTGGGGCAAAATAGTGGAACTCAGTTATGACTACATGTGTGTGGCTCTATATAAAGGCATATAGGTTGTTTGAACTCCTCACCCTCATCAATTGCATATCACAAGCTAAACAAATGGCTCCAAAAGTTGCATTGTCTTGTCTTGTTTTTCTGCTCTCACTCGCCAGCTTCGTTGCAATCGCTTTATCTGTAAGTTGCTCTCTTCTCTTGATCCAATACTAGTTTTGGTTTCATTTTTACCCATAGTACGCAATCTTTTCTTCTACTTAAATTAGTTTCGACGTGTGTGTGTGTGTGTGTTAGTAGTGTTATTGATATGTTTGATTCTGAATATTAATTGTGTTTCACGCAGGTTCAGTGCCAGTACGTAGTGAGAGTGAAGACAGGAGATCGCGATGATGCAGGAACGGACTCCACCATCAGCCTCAAGTTGACTGACTCTTCCGGCAATGGCTTTACTGTCAATAACCTCGAAGATTGGGGAATCATGGAACCTGGTCATGACTACTTCGAGCGAGGCAACCTCGACATCTTCAGTGGCTCGGCACCTTGCGTCAGCGTTTGTGCCATCACCGTGACCTCCAACGGGGAAGGAAACAAGCCAGGGTGGTACTTGGATTACGTGGAAGTCACCGCCAATGGGCACAAGACAACATTCCCGGTGAGCCAGTGGCTAGCTCTGGATGAATCTCCCCATCATCTCTATGCCACGGTGAACTCATGCTTCGGCAAGCTTATCAAGATGCCTTCAGATCATCAAGATTCTTGAGATCGAGGCCCAGTCCCTTTATGCGACCATATGCTTCATAAGCAAATCTTCGTAATATCTATCTCGCTTTCTGTGTTGTGTGATGTAATGTATGAGTGTCATGTGTCCCTATATTTCAATAACTAGATTCAACCTCCGTGCCCTGCACGCGAGCTTGATTTCTATATTTATAAGAATTTCCATAGCCTGATTGAGCTTCTCTCCTCTCATGATCACACATTGGTAAAAAAAAAAAAAAAAAGAGTACGATCAATTCTTATGGGACCAACCATTCATCTCTCCCACAATATTATATAGAAAATTAATCTCTTAACACAAAAAAAAAAAACATTTAATAGTGACTTTTAATAATTGCCATCAAAAATAACTTTCAACGGCAACAAAATAAGTATCTCTATAAAAAAAATTCAAAACTTAAAAATAATTTATATAATTACTTTTAGTGATAACATTTGTCACTGTTGAAAGTACTTTCTTAAAATAATTTAATTTAATTTAAAATTTTAAAATTAAATAAAGTCATTCAAAAGATGTCTACAAAATTAAATATCTTATTTTACATAAAAAATGAGGAATAAAAGATATATAGGATCAAGAAACAACATAAAAAATAATAAAGATGTGTTAAGTTTAATTATTAAATTTTTTTTAATTTTGCATTATACATAATCCTTTTTTAGACATATATAACTCATCTTATTTAATAATGATCTTATTAAGCTAGTATTTTAATATAATATAATTAAAATCTTAATGGGTGATTACTTTCAATTATAATCAAGCTAAGTTATACAAAAAAACTTACTTGCATACATAATGGTATTGGAATATCAAAGTTGTATAGATGTCATGGGATACAAGTGGCATTGCAGACTACTTAACACATTATATGCACTTGATACTTAGCCTGATATACTCATGATGTCTACTTCATTTGCTAAGTTCTAATGACTCTTTGACAAGGATGTCTTGTAAGCCAAAAGTATAATATGTTTGTTGCCGCTAAAAGTAAACATTTGGTAATGACTTTTAACAGTTGTCATGAAAAAATAACTTAGCGGTGACAAAAGTATTTTTTAAAAATAATTTAAAAATTAAAAATAATTTATATAATTACTTTTGGCAGCAACATTTGTCGCCACTAAAAGTATTTTCTTAAAAAATTAAGTATAACATAAAAACTTAAAATTAAATAAATCATGAATGTGAAATAAATGACATATAGGATCAAGAACCAAAATAAATAATAATGAAGATGTGTTAAGTTTAATTATTAAATTATTTTTTAATTTTTCATTATACATAATCTTATTTTAGACATATATAGCTCATCTTTTTAAATAATGATCTTATTAAACTAGTATTTTAATGTGATATAATCAAAATATTAATAAGCTAAGTTATTCATAAATACTTACTTACTTACTTACTTACATATACATAAATGATATTTGAATGTTAAAGTTGTATAGATATTGTAAGATGTAACTAGCATTGTAGTCTATTTAACACATTTCGCACTTGATGCTAGGCCTGATATACACATGATGTCTATTACGTCTGCTGAGCTCTAATGACTCTTTGAAATGGATGTCTTGTGATTTGCTAATATTTAGGTTTCTATTGTTATGAAAACATAAGTTACTAATAAGATTTTTATATATGAAATATTATTATTAAGAAGAATATGAAAAATTATTCAAATCTACCCTATTGTTATGAAGAAGAGAATAATTAGAAGATAGCTAGATGAAACAATTTTCAAATCTACCTTGATGTTATAAGGTAGAGAATAATTAGAAGTTAGCAAGATTAATCATATTTGGGATCCTTGTAATTATTTTGTATTGTAAAAGTTATTAGCAGTCATTAAAAATTCAAAATTGTTAAAAATGACTATTAACAAATATATGGTTAAAATAATTTTTTGGTTACAATATTTTTTAAAAATAAAATTTATATTTAATAAAAGAAGGGGAAGCATTTAACTTGGAAAATAATAAAAATTTAATAATGCATTTATTACTTTTTGAGAAAAATATGGAGAAGGTAAAAGTAAGAGATATTTAAAATAAACTAATATAAAATATATTTATAAATAAATTATATACTTAATTATTTTAATTTAAAAAATAAAATAAAACTTAAAAAATTGTTAAAATGTATAAAATAAAATTATTTAATATTTAAAATTTTTTTCATTTTAAGTTCATTTTCCTAATAAAGTAATATTTGCTACTGAAAAAATAATATTTCATTAAAAGATATAATATATATATATATATAGTCATATAAATTATTTTATCATATTAATAATTGAAAATAAAATAAAATATATATGTATATCTTTTTAATAATGTATTTTTGATATATATGTATGTAGTTAGATAATATATATTTAACTTCACATATAACAATTATAAGTACATTTTAATTTAATTGAAAAAAATGAGGATTTAAGGTTTGAAAGGTAGAGGTCAATAGCTTAAATCTCGGCTTCGATATATTTCATAATAAATATGTGACATGGCGTATGGTGATGACATGGCGTGAGAAGCACACACATGGCAAGGTGATATGGTGTGAAATGTCAGGTGACATGGCACGAGGAAGCACGCGAGTGGCAAGGGTGACGTGGCATGTGGAGGCGTGCATGTAGTGGGGTGAGGCGCAAGTGACATGGCATGAGGAGGCGAGGACATAGCAAGGTGACATTGCATGAGATGACTCTTTATTTTTATTTTTTTGCAAAAAAAGAAAAGACTTTTGGTTCGTCACTAAAGCTTTTTAGTAGCAACTTTTTGCTGCCAAAAAATTACTACTAAAAGTTTAATTGCTAATAATTTTTTATTACAAAAAACTTAATCGCCTCAAAAAGTATACTTTTATATAAACTTTTAATGGTGAAAAACTGTCACCAAAAAAGCTATACTTTTAGTGATGACTAAGTTATTCGCCATAAAAAACTATTAACTACAAGACTATTGACAATAATCTTTTGCTAATAAAAAAGTTGTTGCTAAAAATCTTTAGCAATCATTTTTGGATTTTTGATAATGACAAAATTCATTTTTTTTATAGTGTAATTAATGAACAAAAGTATTCGTTTGCTTTATATGGACGTGTTTATTTATACTTCGGCAAACGGTCATAGTAACTTTTTCTCTTTCAATGTGTACGAAAGAAGAGGTGCTTTTATTGTAAATTTTTTTTTTTTTTTACCTATGAGTGAAACCTGTTAAAAGATTAAATGCCGACGTTTGTATCCAAAATGTTAACTGAATTGAATATAAAGATATGCAAACAGATTTTTCAACAAAATCACCTTAAATGTAAAGCTATAAAGCATGATTGCACCAAGCTCTGCCGATCCATTTGTTTTTTGAATGATTAATAGAATTACTTATTTTTAAGGCTTTGGAAATCTTTGGTGTAGAAGTGTTTCTCTTTTGGACTTTCTAGTTCAAGTTGCTAGTTTTAGTATATTGATATATAATGTAATGGTCCAAAAATTTAAATTAAATATTTTTCTTTTTTTATTGAGGTTTTATTTAATTAATTTAGTTGTAGCACATGAAGGTAGTGACTTAATAAAATTTTTATTAGTTATTTATATAGAGGTTTAAAGTTTGAATCTTACTTAAATTAAATGTTAGTTTTATCTTCTTATATGAGAAATTACTAAAATGTCTTTGTTTTTATTATAAAAATATAATAAAGACGATGATGATGATCTGGTGGGTCTGTTTTTGAAACATCCCCAACAAGCTTTGGGTCTTGTTTTGTAATTTTCCAATGAGCTTATTATTCCATTCTCTCCCTCCTTCTTGTCGGTTAGAAGCTGTGGAACAGAGTGAGAGAGTGCTTCACGTCTGTCTCTGTTTTTCTTCTCCTTTCCCGTCGCGCAGGCTTCAGTCTTGCCTTGGTGTGCTTGTCTCCTCACCGCCAGCAATTCACCACTCCTTTCCCTCTGTTGTTCGCCCATTTCTATCAAGAGGTAAAGCTAAATCTCTTACTCCATTTCTGCTCTGTGTCGTGGTTGATGGAGGTGTGTGTAAGCGAGTTCAGTTATCTCTTTCTTCTTTCTCATCTGTTGAAGTCCCGTGTGTGCTGGAGTGGTAGCTGATTCTTTTATTTGCTGGCTGAAATTCTGGTCTCATTCCTTCTCGTGCGTGTAACAGGTTGAAGCTCTCCTCTTCTCCTTCCTCGATGCAGGCCACTTGCTGTTTCATATTTGTTGCCATTGTGTTTAGTTGAGGTAGTTGCTGTTTTTATCCTCTTCAGTTCCTACAGCAGCACCGAATGATCTTTTCCCTTCTTTGGCTGAATTATGACATCCCTATGCTTTATTAATGTTGATGTCATGAAGTTTTAGAATGAATTGGAGGTGTAATTGTAGGTAATCTTGCATGTTATTTTACCATGATGCTGAACCGAATTTGGTTAATGAAAGTAAAAGTTTGGAAGTTATTGGAATTGCTTGGTTACTTAACTCAAAATTTTGTCAATGATAAATACATACCCTCAAGGTATTTGTAAAAATATGTGAAGGAAGAATTTAGTAAATTATGGGTTGTTAAGCTTCTATGATATAGCTTGGAGTAGTACAAGCTTTGGCTCAAGTTATTAATTGAAACTATAAAATATAAAAGTGGGAGAAAGGGTTACATAGAATACTTATATCATATTTCATTAAATTTAAAGGAAGTATAAAAAGGGTTGATTAGGTTTATTATGATTTATAATTGAAAATGGAACACAAGAAAATATATATAAGGATAAATTTAGATTTGTCAAATAGATTAACTAACTTAAGTGTACTTAAAACATAATTAGTTAGAGTATTATCTTTAATATTGTTTGGATTGAATTTAAATGTTTGATAAGTGATTGAAAAATTACTTGATAAATGATTTTAGAATTTTGATTTATTTGTTAGGAAAGTGAGGGCATCATTAAAATTAAAGTGACAAGTTAAGAGAAGCAAACTTTAAAATTTTTAAAAAACATTCAAGTAAGTGGGTAGCATTCTGAATAAATTTTTAGTAAAGTGTTTATAAAATTTCTTTATTTAAATTTTACTATTATTCATTTATAAATTGTACAAATATCTTTGTTAATCTTATTTTTCTAATAATTGTTTTGTTAATGAAAATATCTTGATTTCACGAATGATTTATATTGCTAATAAGTAATGATTGAAATGAATATATAATAAATGATATTATTTCTCAAAAGCATTTTAATTACTTAATTCTATATTGATATAACAAGTTTTAATCCAATCATTCATGTATGGAGGAAATGATAATAAATTTAGACAATGAAAAGTAATAGTTGAACAGTGTTTAAAAGTGAACATTTTGAAATTGTTTTTTTTTTTGCTCTATACATGCTTGATTTTATTGAGAGGGCTTGAGTTTAAAATACTAAATGCTAATGGTAGTTCAGTTAGTCCCTAGCATATCATGACACTTGGTTAGCTGGGTGCTTATAGGAGGTGTTAGCGTCTTGCAAAGGCCAATGCACGTGGATCAGAGGGATGATGATTCATGAGCATTATATTCACACTTGTTTTCATAGGCCTTGTGCATGCGCTTGTTTCATGGCTCTTACCATGCTTGTTTCATGGCTTTTAGCAATACTTGATTGGTTACTTACTCTCACGGACTGTGTGTCTAAGCATGATTAGTTATTTATCCTCATGAACTGTGTGTTTATATTTTTTATTCATTTTAACAAAGCTCTCTTAAATTTACATTAAAATTTATCATTCCTACATTAATTTTCAAAATTATTCTACCTAATATGCCATTACTAAAAAAAATATTTATATTCTATGAACAATACAAATTTTGATAAATTTATATTATTCTATTAACATTGTTTAAATTTCATGATTGTATTATTAAGAAAACTTATTCTTTATGGTTAGTTTAAGTATATGTCTCTTTATTTCATTAAATTGTTTTAAATTAAATTTATTAGTACTATCTTTATATTTTTTTATTTAAATATAATTCTCATTATAACGTTACTAACTAAAAATTTATTTGGTCTCAGATATTGTAGGTGACTTTGTGTCTCCTGTGAGTCATTGAGAGGCCCTATTGTTTCTTTTTGAAAAGTGGAAGCATACTATCATTATCCTTTTTTTGGTAAAACTATATATTGTATTATATAATTATAAGTTAGTGCTCAATATATACCATAACTAGATCCTAGTCTATTTTGTTAGTATGTAATTTGCTAGATATTGATAGGTTTTATTATTGTAGAAATTTTATGAGATCCAAATTACAAAGGGGATTCTGTTAAAATTTCTACAAAACATTTAAAAGTTTTTTATTGTATATAACTTATATATCAATAATTGAACTTATAGCTAATCAAGGTTTATGAAATGTGAGCTCATCTCATATTTTATGTCGGTCATACTTTTAGTAACATTGTGTGATATGTAGTTTCTAAATTAGGATAGAGGATGGGTTACTTTTATTTCCTTCTTCAACTTTCATGGGATTTGGATTCAATGACTATACTTTGTACAAAAATTGAATGCCTACTGTATCATTTAAACCATTAAAATTCACATTAATTGTTTCATACTCCACCATTTGAGATTAATCATTGAGTAAGTTTATTTAAAATGTTGATATGGATTTACATGACTCAGATGCAATACCTGTACTAAGTACAATCATTAAATCCAAATACAATTTCATGATGTCAAAATGACAAACCTTTTAAGTATCTTGTTAAAAATTACAATGCTCAAAATTGATTGTTTGTGTCTGTTTAATTTGGAAATAGTTGTTATAGATTTTATCATTGTAACTTCTTTTTTCTCCAGAAATTTATCACATATTCCATATCACATTATTTATAAATCAATCCCATTTTATGTGAAATAATTTCCCTAATGTTATGTTTGGATGCATGTGGATTTGAATTTGGATTTTAGTTAAATCCATTGTTTGGGTAATTAAAAATGTATAGATTTAAATTTGCCTCAAATCTAAATCCTACCTTAATCCCTTTATAATCTAAAATCATTTCTAAACTCTTATTATTTCAAACTTCAATGGAACCTTCTAGCTTCCTTCATGTTTGTTCTTCGAGTTAGCTACTTTCTTGAGACCAGATTGCTAGTGTCAATAGGGACCAAACTATTGATCTTGACTGGGATCTGATGACAAATGCTGACAGTGACTAAACTGCTAGTGTCGAATGAGATTGAATGACTGACTTCAACTTAGATTGGACTATCGGTGTCAATTGACTAGTTCGCCAAAGCTAACGAAAATTAGACTGCTACAACTGACTGGGACTATGCCACTAACTTCAATTGGGACTGGACAGTGGACACCAATGGAGACAGGATGGTCAACTTCAACTAAGATTTGACTGTCGATTTCAACCTGGATCAGAATACAGACACCAACTAAGACAGGATGGCAAACTTCTATTGGGACCTAGACTATCAATTTTAACTAGGATAGGACTGTAGAAATTGACCGAGACAAGATGGCTGACTTTCACCAAGATTGGACCATCGACTTCACCAATTGAAGTTGATCCTCTAGTGTCAATTAGCACCGATAGGTTGATCTTAGTTGAACTCATTTGTCCAGTCCCATTTAATGCCAACGATCTAATCTAAGTAGAAGTCTGTCATCCTGTCCTAAAAGAAGTTGGCCATTCGATCCCAATCAACCCTAACGATTCGATCCTAATCAAAGTCTGTCATCCTATTTCAGTAAAAGTCAACAGTTAGTTCCCAATTAGCCCTAACGGTCCAGTCTAACTTGTTTGTGTAAAATATTTTAGGAGTAAAACCTATACCGTTAGCTAGATAATGAAGAAAGCTTTTTGTAGACATCTAAATCTTCTCAATTGAACATTAGATAGAGAAATAGGGCACATTAAAAGTTCACCCTAGGATGCTATCATTTGACAACATTAATGCCATCATAGCTATGCAATGTACTATGATGTATGCCACCTATGCCATGGTACATAGCACAGAAGGAGATGTACTACATTGCATAAGAAACAAGCCATGTTGCACCCCCTATTTTTTGCAATGCAATCTTATTTTCAACCAAAATGCCATTGCTTAAATCTTTTTTTTTGTATCTTATGCTTCTGTATTTATATTTTAATCTAATTATAGTTTACAAAATGATATTTGTTTATTCTTATAAGTTTGAAAACTTGGGATCTCATTTATGTAAATATTACAAACTTGGTAATACAATTGGGTTACTCCTATGATTACCTGAGTTTTAGTATTAATTGTAAATTAGTAAGGATGACCTTACATCTTGATTGTCTAAATGACTAGGCCCTATAGGTTATTAAAGCATGTTCCATCTATAAAGAGTTTCCTTCCTGTAGAGTAATATTAGAAACCCATTCTGGCATTTGAAATTTTGGAGCTAAAAGATCATCTAGGATGACATACTGGAATGGTATTAGACCAAGTGAAGTCCATTTAAGATTAAGTTCATGCCTATAAAATTTTTAAGTCACATAAAAAGTCTTTTAACTTAGATAAAACTTCATTTTCATGTGATGGCTAGTCAAGAGAAAATTTTCACAAGTAGGTTTGATTAACGACATAGAGGTTTCCATAGCTATTCAGATTGTAAAGATGATGAACAATGAAGAAAGAGTTCTTTATACCATCTAGATAATGGTGAAAATCATTCAAGAGATTTCTAAAGATTAGAGCCTTCATTATTAGTATCATAGAGATAGTGGTCGATGAATAGAGGTGGAATAACAAATACACATGCGTATAAGGCTAAAAGAGACCAAATATACCACAAGATTTCTTTTGGGAGAGGACCTCGAATACAAGGAATGGCTAAGCATAAGGTTTGGATGTCAAAGGATTCTAGTTGTAGATAGATATGAGTTTTTTATAGGAGAAGACAGATTCAATAGAACAAGCTTCTTTTCGCTAGTTGATACATTTTAAGAACACATGTGGGATGGGAATTAGGAGGAAAAGCTAATTTCCTTAGCATGATTTTAAGGATGAAAATGGGTTGGCTATGAAAGGATGTTATAAGCTAGATTTTTTTTTTAGGTTTGGTCAAATAATCTACAATTGTATTATGCCTTCCCTTTATGTGTCAAATTGTGAATTTATAGCTGAAAATAGGTCTTTCCATTGAAAGAGCTGATCTTTTAGGAGTATATTTTTGTTCTAATCAAGGATTTTTGAGAATGACATTTTATCTATTTCTACCACAAAGTTATAGGGGTTGAGATCAAAACTAAATTTTTCTACGCCATGTTTAACTGTAAGAACTTCTTTGTAAGAAATATGCTAATTTGTTTTAGAGAGTTTAAATTCTCTACTAGTATGATCACAATAATGTCTTTTCCCATTTTCTTCTTTAATGAATACTACTCCCCAATAGTTATCATTATCATAGGTTTGCAAAATCCTTTGTCCTTCATTGAAAATTCTAAGAGGTGGAAGATGCTAGCATATCCTTTGTCCTTCCTTTCTTGAGTAGAGATTGTATTTTTTTTTAATTTTTTTATTACAGAATTGAGGAGGGATCCTTTATCATCTTAAGATAATGTATCTATTAAGAGTATTAGAGTTCTACCACTTCGTTCAAGCCCTTTTAGTACTTGTGATCTTGGGTCTACCTTCTCTTTAAAATGAAAACACAAATATCTTTAAGCTCGACAAAATTTATAAAATATAAAAGAATCTGAGCTTTAAGAATAAGGATATATCACTAGGTTGAGTTCAGGCGCTATGAAAAACTCCCTTACTTCATGTCTTTCTACTTAATACTCAATGTCTAATCAGCTTTTCTCAATATTCAAAGGGACAAAGGAAATGTTCATCTCAAAACACAAAACTATATAATAAAAGAAGTCAACAACAAGGAAAGGAACCAAATTCAAAAACCCTCTATAAGGCCATCAATGATGCTTCAATTATGATTATGTCCAGGTTCATAATGATAATTGAAACCCCACTGAAGAGTCCTTGCTCCACATAGCTATACAAAACCTAAGCTCTGATACTAATCTATCACACCCTTAAAATAGAGGGTGACTGGCACCAGAGATGAACTGTATAATAAATCCCCGTAAGCCTCTAATTTTAAATTCATTCCATTTCTAAATAGTAATCAAGTTTATATTGAAATTTTAACATTTCTGATATCGGTTGTTATAACAAAGTTTTAAAATTTTGTAAGAATTTTGACAAAACCCCCTGTAAATAGGATCTTCTGAAACTTTATAATACCAAAAACATTTACAAAATATCATGTCAATCAGGAGCTTAGCTCCTTCCAGCCAACAAATAATATATATATTGTAATAAAAGTCCTAAATATAGCCTATGTGGAGCATCTAACCAAACTTCTCCAAAATAAGACACACAAGCATTTATAGTTACATCAAAAGAAAAATTTAAAATCAATTCTTCATTCAACACATCTATAAATTCTCAAGGGTTAACAAGAGGATCAACATCAACTAGGGTATTTGAGACTAAAAATAATTTTTCAGTGAATAACATCCCAACAATAAATAATAGAATATGAATAAAATAAAAAGTTTGAAATAATTATGTAAGTTAAAGAGACAATAATTTCCATAAAAACTTAATAAACTTCATAATGAAATGGCTCTATAAAATTTTAAATAAAATCTTAAATCATTGAAATATCATAGCAAATGATAATACTACTTGATTTCAAGAAAGCATATAAATGAAATAAATATTTATAAATAAATTACTAAATAAAAATTAATGAAAAATAAAATCACCAAACAATTGGATTTAAAATTATAGGGATTTATCAGAATAATTAACAAAGGTAGACATACAGTCCACGAGGATAAATAACCAAACGTAACTTGAAGCCATAAAAACAAACGTGGATACATAGTCCACGAGAGTAAATAACTAAACGCAGCTTGAGCTACAAAACAAACGTGGACATACAGTCCATGTGAGTAATGTTAAACAAACGCGACTTGAAGCCACGAAAATAAACGCAGGTACGAGACCTATGAATAACAAATGTGAAAACAAAGCTTACAAAACAAACTAGCTAGTCATGACCAAGGCGCACCAACGACTAACAGAACTATCACTAGCAACTAGTATTTTGTATAGAGTCCCTTTCAAAATCAACTTCAAACACATAAAAAAATCACTATTAAATAAAATTTTTATTTTCAATATTGAACTCACATGAATCATTTTCTGTATCAATCTAATAATTTCTAGAATAAAATCCCACAATTGAAGTCCAATCTTGCATTTACTGATTAACTAAAATCATTAAATCTGATAAAGTGAGTTTCACAAAATAAAGTAATTTAAAAATGAAAATAGCCAATGATTTCATTGTTACCATTAAAATGGTTTATATGAAAATGTAATATTTTAGTAAAAATAAATTTGTTTACAAAATCAATTGAAATGCTATCCACTTATTTGAAATTCTCAGGATTCAAATTTCACCTCTCAACTTTAATCAAATTTTTCTTTTTTTCAAATAACCTATAAATCATATTAAAATTTTATTTAACTTTTAGCTGTTATAATAATTCTTTTTTTCTTTTTAACATTCCCACTAATAAGCAACTATAATAAATTTGGAACTTTAAAACCAAAGCTTTACACTAAAAAAATATTCCTCATTAGTATTTTTTCAAGCATCAAATACAAATTAATTCTTTCCAATCCCCTCAAAACAACTCTATCATTTGAACATTTTTCAACAAACTATTAAGCTTCAAGAATTCCAATAATCACATATTATTAATTTTATAGTTAAATGTTCTTTATAACTTTCAAGTCAAATTTACAGATTAATAACATCTAAGCTAACTCTACTTCTCAGCAAAATCAATGAAATTTTAAAATCAGGTTCAGTTATTCTAACAAACATTTTAACAAACATCTTATAAACACTAGTTTTCAAGTATTCCATCTAAGCTCTTCTTTTCCACTTTCACTCTAACAATTGCTTCAATATCAGCCACTCCAAATAAATTAATTTAACTCAACCATAAAAATATCATTATCAAGCTTTAAGACAAGTTTCCAGCTCCATATTTAAATTGTCTCTTCCACATAATAGCACGGCAGCACAAAACCCACAAATTCTACAATTTTATTCACGCAAACACAAGCAAACCACACTCTCACGCACATCAACAGCAGACCATATCCACAGGCACAAAAATAATCAAGAAGAAAGAACCCGAATCTCCTACCTCTGTTCAGTGCAGTTAGGGGCAGAGAAGAAAGTGAAACAACAACTTAGATCTCCATGAAAGAAAGCAAGGAGGGAGGGAATAGCTTTGACGGCTGACCAAGGAAGTAGGAAACTAAACACAGCTCATAAGAAGGGAAAGAAACCGAATTAGCAGCACACATCCAAACTTGCAACAGCACCACCAGCTCTTGCGATTTGGTTTCTCACACCTATCAGTGACCTGAACACGAACCTTGAGAACAGAGCAGCAACTAAAGAAGGTAAACAGGGATGGGAAACGCGATGGAGAACTTGGACTTTGCATAGCTTCAATGAGGTTACACTACAAGAAAAATACAAATTAGCGAGGAAATTTAGTGAGAGATCATTTATTCCTCTCTAAAATACTAAGTTAGTGAGAAAATTAGCGAGAGATGTTGATTTCATAGCTTGACTTAAAATTAACGAGGCAATTAGCGAGGGATTGTCAATCCCTCTCTAAAATAAGAGAATTAGTGAGAAAAATAGCGAGGGATTGTCAATCCCTCTCTAAAATAAGATAATTAGTGAGGGATTTAGCGAAAGATTCTATCCCTAACTAATTACTACAAAAAAAATTACCTTTTAACAATGACTTTTAATTATACATTTAATTATTTTCATTTAAAAATAATAATCAAATTTAAAAATTAACTAAAATATTTATAATAAAATTATTTAATATTTTCTTTATTTTAAGTTGATTTTCATTAATAAAATAATATTTTATTAAAAATATAATATAAAGAATAATTTAAATAAAATATAAATATTTCTAAAATATTAATAATTAAAAATAAAATTTAATATGTATATGTGTGTATTTTTATAATATATTATTTGATATATTTATGTAGTTAAATAATATATATATATATATATATATAATTTATCATATAATGCTTAAAGATACCTTTCAGTTCAACTGGCAAAGAAGGAGAGCATAAAACTTGGAAGGTATGAGGTCAAGGATTTAAACCTTGGCTTTGACATAAACATGATGAATATATGATATGATAAGGAGTAAGTAACATAGCGCAAGGTGAACAATGATGTGTCATGAGTTGTCGCATATGTAGTGGGTGATAGGGTACGAGATGGTAGGTGACATGATGGTTGACAAAGCATGAGCTTGTTGATGACATGTCACAAGTTGACATCACACATAGCGGATGATGTGGCATAATTATTTTTAAATATAAACATATTTAGCGAGGGATTAGCAAGAAAAATACAATTTCTCACTAAATTTAGCGAGTCCTTTTTTAGTTATGAATTTAGCGAGAGACAAAATTCATAACTAAAATGAAATTTTGCTACGAAAAATGGCATTTAGCGAGGAATTCGTCTCTCGCTAAATTCAATTTTTCTAGTAGTGTTCCACTTCTGCCGGAAATCACTAGAAATAGGAGGGAAGAGATGAAGCGCAGAGGAAAGATGAAGAAATGGCTAAATCAAATTTTCTCCCTCCTCACCGATCTTATGCACGCACGCAATGTCCAGCAGTTGATGAGGGAGAGAAGATGAAGACTGAACGCATATACTGACCTTCTTAAACATAATGATGGACAAGGAAAAATGGAAGAGCAACCCACAGGATGTACAGCCACACACTCCACAGCAACGGAAATTACAGAGCAAGAAAAGATTGAACCAGAGATGGAGAACGTTGATGCAAGCAGGAAAAGAGAAGGGAAAGACTTGACCGGAGGCATAACAACGAGAGACCACCAGAAAAATTGAAGAGGAATGAAGGGGGACAGCAACGACTAAGCAAATTGATTCGAAGGGGAATTATTTTTTTCTCTTCTGGTGTGTGCTTCTGACCGAGAATGAAGAATAAAAATCTAAATATTAGAAAATTGCAAAAATTACAAGAGAGGGCATAATATTTTTCTCTAATAACATAAAAGACACAGATATTTTTGGTAATTTTTTCGTAATTGTAAACTAAATAAAATTAACCCATTACTCAAAAGAATTTAAACTCTGGACCTTTTGATAAACTATTAGCATTAATTTCACTAAGTCACTACTTTTCATTTTACATAAAAATAATTTAAATAAGATATAATTTGGAATATATATATATATATATATTTTAAAAATTTAACGTCATTATAGCTTGTATTTATAGAAATAATATTTTTTTGCAAGAACATTAATCATGGTCCTTGCGTTTAATTTTTAAGTATGGCTTTTTTATAGGTAGGTTGTAATTTTGTACTTCCTTTAAGTATAGACTTGAAGAACTTTTGTTGTTTACAAAGTTTATCTAGGGTACAAAGAACTAATTGATAAATTTCTTTAAGAGAGATTTGAGACATATCCCTCTATAAATAATTGATGGCTTGATACAGCTTTAACTGTAACTCATCTGGTAATGAAGCAATGAATGTATGCTTGAGGTTGACATCATTGCAACCATTTATCATGTAGTATTTTTTAGACATTCATTGAAAATGCTTTTATAAATCTCTTCAATCTAGTGAGTTATACTTCATGCATGTAAAAGAATTCTTTTTTGCTTAATTTATCTATGAGATTAAAATTTTCAAGTAATTCCTTATGGGATCATTCCTAATAATGATGCTGCATTAGGAAGTCATGCAGCTTGCATATTTTGGTACTCACTAAGGTGTTGAAATCATTCTCTCAAATTTTCAATCATTCTTAAGAGAAATTCTAGGAGTACTTCTTGAAGAGTCATATTTTGTCATGTCATCTACAAATCTATCCAGGCTTCAAACTCATAAGTGTATCCCTCCATTTGCAAGGAGGTAGATCATCAAAAGTAAACCATGGCCCAAAGGATGGCTTAGAGCTATGAGTGTTAGCTTTGGCTAAATTATCTTCTATGAATCCTGATTCTTCTTCAGAATCCTCTACAACCAGCTCAGTATGAAGAGATTGTACCATGGCGATCTTGGTATCAAATAGATGCTGATCATCCTCAATTTTTGAGTTTTCATATGAGAGTTCAGTTGAAACTAATGAGTTTGAGTCTTCTTCAGTGTAGGCCTATTTAGAAATAACTTTTTTGATAAAAGTAATGGTTCTTAATGGGTCTACTGGGTCTGCTAGGATTTTAGCTTTTTTAGAGGAAGAAGGGTGGCCTTTATTTTGGTGGTGAAGGAGAAGGTGTTGATATTTTCAAGGGTTTAGTATGATAAGATTATGGAGGTTTTGAAAATGATAGAGAGGCTTGGTATTCTTGGGGTTTAGTATAAACAAGTGGTTGAACTAGATATGACTATACTGGTTGCGATGATAGCTTTATTGGTTTCTTTCTAGCTTGTTTAAGGACAGGGTAAGACATTTTAAAGATCTTAAATTATCACTCTCTATGGGATATGTAAGGTTTATGAAGGTGTATGAAGGAAACTAACTTAATGGGAACATAGTAAGATAAATGGGATAAGATTCATAAATGATTTTGAATTGGTCTTTGACTAGGTTTGCTTTTATTCTCTACAATTCTTTCTAGATCTTAGAAAATTCTTGCTCTTTTCTTGTAAAGTTAGGCCTAAAATACCTCTTATCAATATATTGTCTAAGATCTATATCCAATTGTTTTTCCTGCTAGGAAAGTCTTTGAGTATAGACTTTTGACTTACTTATCCATCTAACTAACCTATAAGGACAAGGTATTTGTTTTGGTTGTAAGATGGTCAACCTTGGAGTCAATTATGTGCAAGACTTTATTTTGACTAACAATGTTATGAGACTGCTAGTTAAGAGCTTCTTCTGTTTCTTGGTCAGGCTTAAGTATTCCTTAAAGAGTGACCTCAATAAATGGGAAGAAAGGTCTGCTAGTCACCTTTGTTCTATCATCAGTTTTGAGCTCCAAAGGAGGAAAATCTTTCTCATATGAACTCATCATGACTATAAAGGCAAAGCTTATCTTTCAACAGGTGAGAATGCTGGAATCACATGTCAAGCTTCTCCAACGGGACAAGGTCTTCATGGCGTAATTCTTTTATAAGTTCAAAGAGAGAAGTTCTTTTAGTGGGAAGATTCAGAAGTAGGGTCAATTTTCTTCTAGTTTGTTTAGGTCCATGGTTGTCATCATCATCATCTATTGGAGGACATTTGTGTTGGCAAGGAGACCTATGCTGCATGGTCTTTCTGGTTAAGAAAAAAAAAAATATAAAGATGATCATTAGGCCTTAGGGGCATGCTAAAAATTGGGCCGAATGAGATATTGGGGTCACTTTAGCCCATTATTAAAGAGGACCAATCTGAAATTGGGCTCTATGTATTATTTGCCACGAATGTTACTTCCTCACCGAGACCATACATAATTCCAAGAACTTCATCATTCTCACAAAATTACCAATGTTCTATCAGTTCATTGCATCATCAATATCTCTCTCTCTCACGCACATCATTGTAAGAAATAAGAATGAAGACAGATGTTGCACCTGTGGTTTTGGAACTTGGAAGGGTTATTAATATGCTTAAAATTAATTAATTGCTTGTATCAATGTATCCATTTAAATTTAGGTCTCTTGGAGCGGTTATTATAGATTTTATCATTCTAACATTTTCCCCCAAGAAATTTATCACATAATGGCGTTATATATAAATCAGTCCCATTTTTAATTGAAATAATTTCGCTAAAGTAAATCTAGATTCTACATCTAGCTAGCTTCATTTTTTTCAATGCATCTAATAACTCCAACTATGTGTTTGGCCAAAAAAACTACAACAGTGTGGGGAATATACATGGGTGCACGATAACAAACAAAACTTCTTCTCCTTTCTTCTTAATTAGTCTCTCCATTTCTATTTGTAGGAGAAAAAAGCCATCAGAGTTCTATAAAATCAGTTAAAACTACAATACCTTTTTTTAATTGTATTAATCAAACTTTCATTAATTGTTTCTTATGAGTATGAATGATAAAATTACGAGAGATAATTTAAGAAGTTTACAATAAATACTTATTGAAAAATGTTATTTTGCTTCTATAAAAAAACAAGCTAAAAGTGATGGTTTTTCCTATAAATAAAAATAGAGGGAGTACCTTATTATTATTATTATTATTATTATTATTATTATTATTATTATTATTTATAACGTTGCTTGTTCTAGATGATAAGCCTTGCCATCAACCGTAAAAACAATAGCAAGAATTAGCTTTCATGTCCAACCAAACTAAAAACCATTTTCGATACATATAAATATATGTGCAACGAGAAGCCAAGACTATTACTTATATCACTTTGCATATCAAAATAAATACTTAATTTTCATTATAAGATATCAGTTTTGAAATTATGAGAAGAGGAAGTGTAAATAGCTTCGAGCAAAAGGTGGAATAAACTCCATTGAAGGCATACAAAATCTTTCCATAAGACCAATGTAGCGCCTATAAAAAAATGCATTTAAATAAACTCCATAGAATTGATTGAGTTGGATAAAAAAATTATGGATTTTTTTTATTTGGGATTACGTCAAATTTATTGTTGGGAAAAAAGCATGCCAAGCAAATTCAATTTTTTTTTAACATTTTGAGGATTAATTACGTCAAGTTTGATTATGCATATTGAAAAACGAGTATTTTGTGATGTACCTACCGAATTGGATTGAACATCACAGAAGTTTCACCAATCATATTCGGCAGGTTCATCGCATAGTAAAACTCGTCCTGCTGATCGCTTTCTATATAAAGGCATAATGGTTGTTTGAGCTCCTCACCCTCATCAGTAGCATATCACGAACAAAACTAATGGCTCTCAGAGTTGCATTGCCTTCTCTTATTTTTCTGCCCTCCCTCATCAGCTTCGTTGCAGTCGCCATATCTGTTACTGTAAGTTGTTGTCTTCTCTTGATGCAGCATCAGTTTGGTTTCACCCATGGCACGCAAGCTTTTCTTCTACTTAGTATTGTGTCGTGTAAGTGTGTTTACATGTTTGATTCTCAACATTAATTGATCAAAATGGGACTGCATGCATGCATGCAGGAACAATGCCAATACGTGGTCAGAGTTAAGACAGGAGATCGCAATGATGCAGGAACGGACTCTGCCATCAGCCTCAAGCTAATGGACTCTTCCAGCAATGGCTTTATCGTCAACAACGTCGAAGATTGGGGCATCATGGAAGCCCGTCACGACTACTTCGAGCGGGGCAACCTCGACGTCTTCAGCGGCACTGGCCCTTGCATCAGCATTTGCGCCGTCGCCGTCACCTCGAACGGCGAAGGGAACAAGCCAGGGTGGTACTTGGACTATGTGGAAGTCACCTCCAATGGGCACAAGGTATTGTTCCCGGTGAACCAGTGGCTAGCTCTTGATGAATGGCCACATCATCTGTATGCCAACATCAACTCATGCTTCGGCAAGCTAATCCAGATGGCATCAGATCATTAGGATTCTTGAGTTTGAGGCCCCGTCCCTCTATCGTGTCACCATGCTTAATTAGCACAACAATCTTTATATGTATCTGCTTTTTGTTATCATGTGTTCATGTATCTCTTCATTTCAATAACTGGATTTAACTCCGTGCGATGCATGGGAGCTTTATTTTCAATATATATGAGATTAGACACATGTTTCCTAATTAAGCTTTCTCTTTTCTCCTCCAATGATGCCCCATTTACGAGTAAAGATCCATCGTCATTGCTTGTGGGACCAACCGTAATCTCTCCTATAATATTAGATGTGAAGGTTTTTCATAATTAATGAAAAAAATGTTTGCACGCTTTATGAACATATTTATTAGAAAATGGATCATCTAATTATCCGTTAATTTATTTTTTAAAATAGAGAAGGTTTGATGTTTTATAAAAATAATAAAATGAGAAAATTATAAAAAAAAAACTTCACAGGAATTTATGGGCATCAATTTTAGAGAACTTGCTCTTGATTTATTTTAGTTTGGGCAAACAGTTAAAGTAGCTTTTCATCATCTTTGAATTTGTCAGAAAGCAAGTGCTTCTATTGTATTTCTCTGCTACGAATGAAACTTGTTAAAAGAATAATAAATGTTGAAATTTGAATTCAAAATGTTTTGAATTGAATATAAAGACATACAATACAGACTTTTCAACAAAAATGCCTTAGAGAAAGGGGGAAGTTCTATTTGGAGCGACAGCTTTTTTAGCTATGGACATGAAAATTCCAAAGGAAAAAATTGTTACAACAAAAAGAATATTACTAATCACTGAGACTTTACAAAGAAGCACATATAAGTAGCCTCTTACAGAAAATATCCCAGTAGCTCTATTAATTCATTACATCACCCTTTAATTAATCACTTTATACATGTTGTACATCCCACCCTATCCTTCCTTCCTTCACACTCACACAAAATTCAATGTCATAAAAATTTAAAAGCAAAAATAAAAATTTGTTTAACTCTCACATGTGTTCACTAATAAGGTTTTTTTTTTTAATGCTTTTGTCATGATAAAAATAGAACAAATGTTACGATTTCAGCCGGAGAATGAATATGAATACGTTTGGGTAATCGCAAAATATTTACTTCAAATACAAATGTGAGTTTGGGGTGTCACTTTAGGACATCCAAACATGCTAAAGTTGGTAACTCGACACATTGGGCTCAATTTGAACTGGCCCAAATAAGTCCAAGCATAAAGAAAAGTCCATCTATATAGTCCAATTCAAATCCAAATCTTCACAATTCGGGAAACAAACTTCACTGTGTTAAGGGAAACCCCTGAAGTCATAGAATTTTGTGTGAGAAGACTATTACTGAACGGCCCTTATAATTACAACAATATTGCGTCCACTTATGGTCCATGCACCCTCTTTGTTCTAGTTTGTAGCCTCATCACAACCTTTCGTTCTCTTGGGTACCATATGTGAGATAAATGATAACTCAAAACTAATTAATACTTTAAAGTTGGGTTTAAAGTAGTTATTAATATTATTTTCCATTCGTTAAGTGGTAAACTCTGACAATAGTAACAAACTAGCCAATAGGTATAAAACTATAAGGATATACTTTGGAAATGTTTAAAGTACTGTCAAGGACCTATTCTTGAACGAGAATTGTCAGACTTAAAAGTGAAATAATGGGAGTATCGATGATATATATTTTATATTTTAAAAAGAAATTAAATGACCAAACTGTTTGAACTACGAGTAAATTCATTGATGCATACATTTATTATGCATATTAAAAAAGGAGCATCATGTGATCTACCCACCGAATTGGATTGAACGTACATCACATAAGCTTCACAATGGTAGGTTCATCACAACGTAATAGTGTTTCAGCAGGACACGTGTCGTTCTATATAAAGGCATATAGATTGTTTCAGCTCCTTATCACTCTCGTCAGTAGCATCACAAACTAAACAAATGGCTCCAAAAGTTGCTTTGCTTTCTCTTGTTTTTCTGCTCTCACTCATGAGCTTTGCTGCAATCGCCATATCTGTAAGTTGCTCTCTTCTCTTGATCCAATATTGCTTTGGTTCCACACATCACCCATGGTACGCAAGCTTTTCTTCTACTAATTAGTATTCTAATTCTGAATATTGATTGAAATGGGACCGCATGCATGCAGGAGCAGTGCCAATACGTGGTGAGAGTTTAGACAGGAGATCGCAATGATGCAGGAACGGACTCTACCATCAGCCTCAAACTAATGGACTCTTCCGGCAATGGCTTTATCATCAACAACGTCGAAGATTGGGGCCTAATGGAAGCCCGTCACGACTACTTCGAGCGGGGCAACCTTGACGTCTTCAGCGGCACTGGCCCTTGCATCGGCGTATGCACCATTGCCGTGACCTCCAACGGAGAAGGGAACAAGCCAGGGTGGTACTTGGATTACGTGGAAGTCACCTCCAATGGGCACAAGGTATCGTTCCCGGTGAACCAGTGGCTAGCTCTTGATGAATGGCCACATCATCTGTATGCCAACATCAACTCATGCTTCGGCAAGCTAATCCAGGTGGCATCAGATCATCATCAGGATTCTTGAGTTTGAGGCCCAGTCCCTCTACTGTGTGATCATGCCTAATTAGAATGTGTTGCGTGCCACGTATCTCTTCATTTCAATAACTAGATTTAACTCGATCCGGGTGATGTACGGACCGGACCCTGATTCTCATATATATATATATATATATATATGATATTATGCACATGTTCTCTAATTAAGATTGAACTTATCTCCTCTAATGACCATGTGTGATGCATTATCGTTTGCTTGTTGTGCCAACCAATACCATAGTCTCTCCTAAAATATTAATTATTTGGAAAATTAATTTCATAATTAATGAAAACAAATGTTTGCTTTATTGACAAATTTATTTTATCTTGGACCAACGGTCAAAGTAGCCAAAAAATAAGAGGTACTTCTATTATTGTATTCCCTCTATTTCTTAATGTAAGAGAAATATTAACCTCTAGAATTTAATGCCATTTGAGCACATTCTCTTTAGATTTTTTATTTTTGGTAAAAACATTCTCTTAGATTTTAATATATTTTGGCATAATTGTATATATTTTTGAATACTTAAGTTAGAAAATTTTGTATATTTTTTTGAAAATTAAAACTACGACTCGATTTTGGTATTTTCAAGCTAATTCATTGGTATTTTGGTTTAAAGTTCAGTTGCATTTTCCGGACCCTTGATGACCCTTTTGAAAGTCGTATAGATGAATAAATTAAGTGAAAAGATGATTAGTCACATTAATTGGTAGAATACAAAACATAGCAAAGTCATGACCAAAGTTGTGACATTGTGCATGACTTTTGACATTGAGAGCAAAAGGTTGAGTTTTATTTAGCTAGAAATGTTAGGTCTTAATGCATATATGTTGTTGGCTCAACTTAGAAAGTTTTCTTCACACTTTGAAACACATTTGGAACTTGGTTGTGTTAGGGTTTGGACATTGAAAGAATTGGAATTAAGAGATAGATTGAAGCATTGAAAACATTTGAAGCTTATTTTCTTTTTTTTTATTCCTTTTCCCTTTTATCTCTTATAATCTAAGATCAGTCCAAATATTTTGTGTACTTTTATTTTGTGGATTCTTATAAGAAGCTAAACTCCTTGCTCTAGGATTATTTTGAATTCTCGTATGGATTAATACTAATTTCCTCCTCTCTCTTTTTGTGTTTGATAATATATAAGTGTTTATTTTACTCTTCTCTTAGTGCTTCTAAGTATTTGGCTACCATTTAAATATTGTGTTCACTTAGGTGATGTTTGAGAGGGCTAACATGAGTATAGAACTTGGGGTGAAATAGTGCAAAAACTTGAAATTTGCATAATCAATGGATGATTTTGTTAACAAGATAGAAATATATTTGCCAACCTTGTAAAGCCACATTAGGATTGGTATTTAAAGTTGGGTTTTATTAGTGATTGTAACAAGTGAATGAGTACTTAATTTAATTAAATACTTGTTTATGATCACTTATTTTCATTAAAAACATCTATGAAAGGATAATTTTAGTGTTATAATATGCAAGGGAAAAAATAATCTTAGGTTCCAATTTGTGCTTGAAATTTGAGAATCAATTGTTTTTTTGTCTTCTAATTTTACTATAAGTTTCAAAATGAACTTTATGTAATTATGTTTTGCTCAACTTAATTGAATTTACTTAATCTTTTGCTCAATCATCTTTTTTAAATAAATCTCTGACGAAACGAAACTTTACTCATTTTATATTACTTGTCACAGCTTATGCACTTACGATACAAAACAAGAAAATAAAACTCATATAGTTTAAGAAAGTTGATTAAATGTAATAATATATCTAAAAAACCAACTAAAATACCCTAGTACTTAACCAAATAAGTCTGTATTAGTGTTCTATCTTATGAATGAAAACTATGACTTTATCAGTAGCAATTTAGAACAATTGTGATAGATGCTTATTCAGAAACCAGTGGAGTATTCCCAAGCTATGAATGAAGGGGAAAAGTTCTATTTAATTTAGAGAAGCAGATTTTAATTTATAGACAAGAAAATTCCAAAGGAAAAAAATGTTAAAAAAAGTGAATATTATTAGGAAAGATGATATTTAAGGCCCTCGTAAGAGAATTTATTATAATAAGAACCAATTAATTTTGTATTGAATATTATCATGTGAAAATGTGTATATGTTGTTGTTAAAACCTTAATTTGTTGTTAAGATTCAATTTTTAACAACAACATATTCATATTTTCATAAAAAAATATTGATAAATTATAATTTTATATATTTTTATCCTTTTAATTTAGGCTTTTCAATATTTATTTGAGACTAGTTAAGTTTAATTAGATATTATTTGATTTTATTAGCCAATCTTCAACTTTTGAATTTTAATCACCTAAATCTTGAATTTTAAAATGTAAATGATTTCTTTAATATTTTTACACACTTACTATTTAATTTTATTTTATTTGTGATGACTTTCAGGATTTAATTTAAAAGATATTGATGAAGATTATTTTGGATTAAAGAATGTGGGTATACTTGAAGATTAAGTTAAGAATCAAATTTTATAAACTTTAGTTATGTTTATTTTGGTTTCTTAATATATTTTTCGATTAGGGTTATTAAGGATAGTTTTATCATTTTACTAAATTATAGGTTTTATTTTTATGAAGAAAGGAGCACATAGCCGGGGAAAAAATCACTGGGAATTGAATTGAAAAGGGACGCACAACTTTTAAATTAAGAAGAAGGAACGGAGGTAGGGGATGTGTGCGACGCTTGTTTCGTTTTTCCTTTTTGTGATTTACAAGTTTCAAGCCATAGAGAATTAATTTTTCTGATGTGATCAGTCATAAATTAAACCATAACCCTAAATTGTAATTAGATTGATAATCAAGAAAGATTTTATTTAGCTTTATTTCAATTTTTTCTTCTTCTCTCTACTTTTGAATTTTATATTTTAATTATTATATTAATTACAATAGTTTTACTGCATAATTTTTGGGTTATATATTTTATCTGAGGTTTTTCTTACTATAATCAATTAATATAATAACATAAGAGTAATTTGGCCTAGCTTAAGTGATTATTTATGTTTTGTTTCTAGTGTGATTAATATAGAAGCATTTGTTAAGTTGTGGTTTAAAAAAATTTTTAATTAATCTATAATTTAATTTCTTGTTTGATCCTTGAATAATAATTTAACAAAAATATATATTAAACCAAATTAATAAAGTTAAATAATTTTAATTTATTTTGTGGATAATAAAAATTAACTTTAGGTAATTGAGTTGTGATTGATTATGCTGCCTGTATTTGATAATTTTCTCAGTTAAACTTTAATTATTTAATTTTAATTTAGCTTTTCAATTGATTTCGTCATTAAAAAAAATCCCCACACAATTTCACTTTTCAAAATCCTAATTCAAGTAGTTAATCCTTTGATTTTTAGAGAAATAACCTATTTTGCGTTTTAGTATAAAATTTAATTTTTATTAATTTTGGTGCTATTCGATATTAGTGTCAAATATTCAATGCAAAACTAATTAGCCTTTATTAGGATAAATTTCCTTGAGAGGGCCTAAATGTCATTCATCCATATTTTTACTCACCTGTCACTGAAACCTTAACAGACGCACATGTTAATAGCTTCTCACAAAATCCCAGCAGCTGCATTAACTCGTTTCGTCACCAAATTAATCACTTTATATTGCCATGCAATTCCATTTGTTAAATTTTTAGCTATAGAAATTTTTTGATGATGAAATAACAAACCCTTTTTTTAGTAGCTTATTAAAATTCGTAAAGTCTAAATCATATATTCCCTGCAGTCTTGATTATAGGGCAAGATTTTAAACTTATACTTGGTCAGATCAAATGTAACATAAAATTGTGGTAGTTAAATTATTTTTTTTTAATCTTGCACCTCCTTAACTGTAAGAAGTTGTTGGTATAAGTTTTTGATTTCTATATAACGCTTTATTATGATTTTGGATTTTAATGAAAGACAAAACTGAAAAGTAACACATTTTTCTATAAGTTTAAAGTATTAATTACCACTTTTTAATTAAGAACCCGTAAAATTAATTAACTTTATTCTGTAACCAAGACCGAACGAAGTATATAACAAGGAGGGTAACATCTAATGGTGAATTCTGATGCATTATCTACATAAAATTAGGAGGCCAAGGGATTCCAATGTACCTTTCTCTAATGTCTTTTGCAATATCATGCCTTCCCAACTTTATTTTTCTTTTTTCTTTTGATTATTGATTTCTATATAAAATAAGATAATTTTTGACATTTTGAAGTCCTGAAACAATATTTTTTTGTATTTTTTTATGATTTTTCAAAGAAAAAAGTGTGTAATTTTAATATTTTTCTTTTTTAAAAACCATTAAAAAATTTAAAAGTCCACCATTTCATAACTTTAAAAAAAATTAAAATGTCTTTTATTTTATATTAAAATTAATAATAAAAAAAGAAAATGAAGTTGGAAAAGTGAGACATTACAAAAGACATTATAGAAAGACACGACAGAATTGCCCATAGTTTTAAAAATCAGGAGAGGTTGCTACATGTATGCAAATAAAGTCTTTAGTTTTTTTTTATTCAATTGAAAAAAAAAACAGAAAATTCATATATTTATCATATATCCCATGTACATAGCTTTATTATTGAAATGATGAGATACACGTACGACACAGAACACACAGGAACAAAAGACAGATACATATTAATAAGCTTTTGCTAATTAAGCATGGTCACACGGCAGATCAGAGAGAGAGAGAGAGAGAGAGAGAGAGAGAGCGGGCCTGAAACTCAAGAACCCTAATCTAATTATGACGACGAGCAGGGAGGCACAAGTTGACGGTGAAGGGGTAACCAAGCCCCAGCCAATAGGACACCGGGAAGCCAACCTGGGTAGCTATGCCAGGCCCTTTGGTGGTGATTTCCACGTATTCCAAGTTCCAGTCTGGCCTGTTCCCCCACCCGTTTGTTTCCAAATATATTTTGCAAGGATTCAGACAAACGTTTGAGAAACTGAACAAGTCCAGGTTGCTGCGTTCAAAGTACAGGTGGCCTGGTTCCATTATGCCAAAATTTTCGAGGCTGTCGATTACAAAGTTCTTGCCGCTGTGATCAAATACTTGGAGTTTCACTTTCGCATCAGTTCCTGAACCATCGCCAAATCCTGTCTGAACTCTAACCAGGTACAAGCAACTTTCCTGCATCCATGCATGCACACTCCCATTTAGATCAGTGTTCCAAATCAGACATATATAGATCACACACACACACAACTAAGTAGAACAAGAAGAGAACATGGAAACTTACAGATGTAGCGATTGCAGCGAAGCTGATGACAAGAAGAGTAGACAATACAATTCTGAGGGTGAGAGCCATTTGTTTAGTTTGTGATGGTACTGGTGATGAACGAGAGGAGTGCTGAAACATCCTATATATATGCTCCTCCGGTCCCTTGTAGTAACCTTCTAGAAAGATTTTTTCGGTCCAGAAGCAACTTAAAGGTATTAATTACGTTTTTTTCTTTTAAAATTACTCTTTTTTAAACTCGTTAATTTTGAGAAAGGAATGAAATGCAAATTTATTTATATTTCATTTAAATAGAGAAAAATTGAAAGTTTATTTTATTTTCAGATAAAATTAACAACTTAATGACGTTTCCTTGATTGCATTAAAATAGTTAAAGGTATCTTGTAAATTTATATATATCTAGTGGTGTATCTACTCACATGCACGTGACCTTCATCTCCCTTCTTTATTATTATTATTTTTAATCTTATCAGTTTCAATCTTTCATTCATTGATCGATTATGAATATCTAAAGGTTAAATATTATGAGTCATATGTGTATCTAGCTATATTAATTAGATTAATTGAATTATTTGGATTCATGAATGATGAAGATAAATCAAGACTCTTTAAGAAATATGAAATTTTATCTCCTTAGACTTTATCTCCTTAGACTTTAGACATTGTGTAAAAGAAATTACTATTTCAAAATAAATAAAAATCCAAGATAATCATGGCTTAAAATATATAAATTCTTCAATTGAAGCTCAATTTTGTTTAAGAAAGAAAAAAAATCTCACTCGGTTTAATTATCAAGGAAAAAACAATTTATAAAGAGTAGTTGGACCTCCATTGAGTCAGCCCCGTATTTTAGGATATGTTTGTGGAGACAACAAGTATATTATCCTTAATATTTTATATTTTGGATATGGTGACCTTTAATAAATATACATATTTTCGTTTTTTTTTTTTGCCGTTTTAGTTTCCCTTAATGGTCCAATTACTTTGTTATCCATTATATTTATCCGATATTTTAGAACTTCGGTTCCAAAAGTACAGCATGATATCCTGAACCTAAATGAATTAATTATGTATTTGAATTTGAATTTGTATTTGGTGAGTAACTTAAATATACTTACTTAATGAGTGTATCAATTATGGGAGGGAAACCTCTTCATTTTTTTCCCTCCATTTTTCCCATCTCAACCATTCATATTGTTTTATTAATTTTTTAAAAATTATAGAATTATTGAATGGTTGAGATGGGAGAAGTGGAGGAAAATAGAGATAAAAAAATGGAAAGACCTTCACCCATCAATTATAGCTATTGAATTTCATCATTATTTGAAAAGTATTATCAATATATAGCCCCCTCTAAAATTTGAGACTTAATACTTTTTAAATATTATATAACAAAATTCCTGACAGTCGTTCTTTAAATCAAATTGTATGTGCGACACTTATTGAGTGAGTATATTGAGACCATTCATGGAATCCAAATCCATCAAGTATATAGGAGGAAGAAAGGTATTCTCAAGAAGATAAATTAAATCACCAAAACAAATTGGTACTGCACATCACAATGCATGCATATATAGATATATATATATATATATATATATTTATATATTTATTTATTAAATTGACCATAATAATACCTAAATTCATTACAAAAGAAATGACTTTTGGTAGTAATTTTTAGCAATGACAAAAAAATCACTACCAAAGGTCCACTTTTGACGGTGACAATTAAAAGTTATTGCCAAAAGTGGACCATGTCGAACCAAAAAGTTGTAACTAAAAATAATTTTGGCCGATAACAATTACTTTTGGTAGCAACTATCAAAAGTCACTACTAAAAATGATTTTGGTGGTGACTTTTAATAGTTATCACCAAAAATAATTGTTATCAGTCACATTTTGTCACTGTCAAAAGTATTTTTATAAAAAAATAATTTAAAAATTAAAAATAATTTATATAATTATTTTTAGTGATAACATTTGTTGTCACTAAAAGTATTTTTAAAAATTTAAATATAATTTTACCATATATGAAATTATAAATTAATATTAGAAAAATTTTTAAATTATTTCAAAAATTTAAAATTACATGAAGTTATTCAAAAGATATTTATGAAAGTAAATTTCTTATTTTATATATAGAATGAGAAATAAATGATATATAGGGTCAAGAAACTAAACAAATAATGATGAAGATGTGTTAAGTTTAATTATTAAGATATTTTTTAATTTTGTATTATAAATAATCTTTTTTAGCAAGGTCTTAAAAACTGAAACAATCATTAAACTAATTGAGGTAATAGTTTACAGGTAATAGTTTAGTTCATTGATCGAACCATAATCAAACTGATAGTTAATAAAGTAATATATTTCAAATTTTATGTGTTAAATAATACCATGATAAGTGAAAATAAATTTAATAAATTTTAATTTAAAAAGGGATAAATAAATTAAAATACAAATTATTATTTATCTATATGTTAAGAAAATTTTTACTAAGATTAAAAACATAATCAAAGATCAATAAAAAAATCTACATTTCAGATAATAATTAAAATGGTTTATGTTTCCAAACTATGATTATCAACCATTTTTTAGAGGTCGATTTAAACAGAAATTTAAAATATTTTGATCAAGAAAACATATAGATTAATACTATGAAGTACAAATATGAAATGTATGCTTACATTGTTAATAAAAAAGTCATGGACATTAACAAAAAAAAAATATCACGAAACATAAAAGGAAAAAAAAAAAAAAAAACAAGTGCAAACAGTGAGCTAAGAAGAAGAAACAATGGACATCCGTGTGCAGCGGCATCACATCGCTTGGAAAGAAAGAGGGGGATGGCTCATGCTCGCTATAAATACAAACAACTGGATGTGCGAACCTGTGCGTGGGAGGTGCTCAGCGATCATGCGCGTGGGGATCGAGTAAATTATTTTTGTTGTCAGTGTCAATTTCTTTTTTTTTTTTTTGGTGCCTGGTTTAGTAAGCGGAACCAGACTCGTTTTTACCAGTTATTTTGGCTGTTGACCTATTTATCCGATCTTTGACTGGTTTATTTTTTGTCCGTTTATAAGGTTATACCGGACCGGATTCATGGCCTCCTCTCGATTCAATCGATTGAATCGGCTGGTTCAGTTCAGTTTTTAAAATATTATTTTTTAGACATATATAATTCATATTTTTCAAGAATGGTCTTATTAAGCTAGTATTTTAATATGACATAAATAAAATCTTGATGGATGATTACCTTCAATTATAATTAGGCTATGTTACACATAAATACTTACTTACATACAAATACATAAATTGTATTAGGATATTAAAGTTGTACAGATGTCACGAGATGCAAATAGTTGCAGACTACTTGACATATTACGTACTTGATGCTTAGCCCCGATATATAGATGTATTTACTCTATTTGCTGAGCTCTAATAATTTTTTGACAAGGATGTCCTGTAATTCTCCCTAGCAAGTGTTTAGATTTTCATTGTTATGAAAAAAGAAGTTACTAATAAGATTTTTTTAATAGATTATTACTAAGAAAAATATGAAAAATTATTTAAATATACCTTGTTATAAGGTAGAGAATACATAATGGTTAGCTAGAATAGATCGATCACATTTAACAAATTTATTTTGCATTGTAAAAGTTACATTATTAGTATTCATTGAAAATTCAAAATTATTTAAAATGACTATTAACAAAATTTATATGGTTAAACTTAATTTTTTTATTAAAATAATTTCTTAAGATAATTGAAAAATTGTAGATAAAATTTAGGGGGAATTACAACTAGGTCCGACATAAGAAAATTAATTATTGCTAGGTCTATTGATAACTAAACTAAACTGCATTGATAACTGATTGTGTTTTCAATACAATTTAATTCAGTTACTAATGAACCTTGCAGTAATTTATTTTCTTGTATGAAACTTCAATGTAATTATCCCTAAAATTTATTTTTAATAAAAGAAAGGGGAACATTTAACTTGAGAGAAGATAAAAGTAAAATATATTTAACATAAACTAATATAATACATATTTATAAATAAATTTAAGATTAATTATTTTCATTTAAAATATTATTTAAAATGTTTATAAGAAAAATTATTTAATATTTAAAATTTGTTTCATTTTAAGTTCATTTCTCTAACAAAAATAATATTTTCTACTAAAAGAATAATATTATATTAAAAACATAATATATATGTATAGTCATATAAATTATTTTACCATATTACTAATTAAAAATAAAATAAAATATATGTATATCTTTTAATAATATATTATTTGATATATGTGTATTTTAGTTCAACTGACAGAGAATGAGAATTTAAGACTTAAGAAGTAGAAGTCAAGAACTCAAATCTTGAATTTGGCATATTTTGAAATTTGTAATGAATAAGTGATGTGATTCTCATTGGCAATGTGACATAACGTGGCATGAGGAGGTACATACGTGATAGGGTGACGTAGAGTGACATGTCAGGTGACATGGCATGAGTTAGCTCTTATTAAAAGTATATTTTTGACAGCAATTATGTTTGCTAATATAAAAAAACTATTAGTGACGGGATCTTTTGTGACAATTTTTTAACAATGAAAAGTTGCTACTAAAAACTTTTAACTGTGACTTTCTTTTTGGAGTGGTTGCTCTTGCCACTTCAAATGAACCAATAAAATTAGGTTTCTAGCACTTGAAAAATGCACGGGGAACAACAAGATGTGCAATTTGATTTATATTTTGTATTGATGATAAGAAAGAAGACTAGTCAAAATTGTCATTGCTTTTGCGAATTCTTGGGGTACTCTTTGTGCCTTCAATTTGTGTAGCTCAAAAGTCCCCTCTTTAGTTTCCAGATTCATGCTTCATGGATGAATAGCTAGGCCTTCTTGAGTAGAAAAAGTTTTAAGCATTTTACAATAAAATTATTTAAATGCCACTGTTGCAAAAAAAAAAAGTTTACAGAAGGTCTAAAACACTTTTTATTGAAAAAGCACCCCAGAAGGTCTTGCCTACCAGAGCAGTTCTTATGAAAAAAAAAAAAAATTGGTACAGAAATGTCACCGTTGATTAATTTCTTTCTCCAATTTTCTGCACATGGATATTTCTTCTTTTCCTTTCTAACTATTCGGCCCAAGACAATTAATGTTGTGTTGTAGACTTGGATCCTTTGCGATCACAACATTAACTGTAGAGAACACAGTTCCATTTTCTTTATTTAAATTCAATTTTTGATTATTAAAATTATTATATTTAACTATTAAAACATTAGAAAAAAATCATATTCAATTACCCAGAATTTTTTTAAAAAAATTATGGTTAGTAATTTTTCAGAAGTTATTGACATCTTATTATTATTATTATTTTCTTGGTCCAGATCTTATTATATTTATTTAGTAGTAAATTTGAAAAAATTAAATAATAATGTACATATTAAAAATAATTAAGATTTTATCATTTTAAACATAAAATATGACCTTATAAATGATTTTTTACCAAATTTTTATAATCTCGTGTAGAAAGAGGTTAATGCAACCTTTTAACAATGATAATTGTGACTATGTGGAATCAAAATCCATCTCTAATGTATTTTAAGTACATTATAATTAATTCTTCATTTTAGCACAATGAATAGACCACATCAATGAAGTAAATGTTAGACTCCTCCCAACTAATTAAATTGCTATATGCCCAGGAGTTGATATTCATCAAATCCTTAACTACTTGCTTTTAAGTCTGTCAAGAGATCCTACCACGCATGACAGTTTAAATTGGTACCATCAATTCATTTTTATATATGTTCCAAAGAAAAGAATGTGTAGATTTTAACTTCCTAAAGGTATAAATTCTAATACTAAAGTTTTTCCCTTCATTTTATTGTAAATCATTATAATTTCTTTCCTCACAACTTCCAACTTCCAACTTTTTAATTAATGAAGTATCTATGTACAAAATTACATTTCCCACCGTTATTTAGAGATTTCTTATAGGTGAGAATTCCACTTATCTACATATATATATATATATATATATGTATATGTATATGTATATGTATATGTATATGTATATGTAAATGTATATGTATGTATGTATGTATGTATATATACTAGAGAAAATTTGTAGTTTACATCAGAATTGATTATTAGGGTTTCAACTGGTAATTAACAGAGCACAAGTGTGCTCTACATTGCAAAGAGCTCCCGAAGTAGCCTCGTGTGTTTGTCATCTATGCCTCTTCGCTTGGTTCTTTTCTTTATTTTGATCTTTCAAAATCTTGCAAACATGCTTATTCATTGAAATGAGAAAATTCATATTATAAAGATTTTTCTAATTAAACATGCTCACACAATGGTACTGAGAGCGAGCCTCAAACTCAAGAAACTTGATCTAATTATGACGGCGAGCAGCGAGACAAAAGTTCACGGTGGTCTGATAGCCAAGCCCTAGCCATTTGGACACTGGGAACCATACCCTGGTGGCTATGCCGGGCCCTTTGGCGGTGACTTCCACGGATATCACGTTCCACTCTGGCCTGTTTCCCAGCCCATTGATTTCCAAATACAAGGAGCAAGGGTTGAGGCAAACGTTTGATGAAAAGCTGAACATGTCGAGGTTGATATCCAAGTACAGGTGGCCCGGTTCCATTATGCCAAAGCTTTCGAGGTTGTCGATGATAAGGTTTTTGCCGGTGCTGTAACGATGGAATTATTTCCTGAACCATCGTCATAGCCTGTCTGAACTTTCACAAGGTACAGGCAACTTTCCTGCAATCATGCATGCACTCCCATTTCGATCATTATTCGAAATCACTCACTCACACACACACACACACACAATACACGCACACACGCAACTAAGGTTATAAATGTTTGGTTTTTGGTCAGTTTGACAAAAATTCATTTAATAAAAAACAATTTAATAAAATTTAATTATTTTTACGGGATTTACATTTAGATATATTTTTTTAAAAAAAGAAGTTTAATAAATGGGTTTAAATTATAGATAATAAAAAGGACTTGAATATTATATGTGATTTTTGTTAAATGTGTAATAAACAGAACTATGAATAATATAAAATTCTATAGGTTGAGTAATATACTTAATAAAAATCTACCACTAATTTTTAAGTGTTGGGAAATATATGATGAATAAATTTAAAATAATATAAAATTTGTATTATTGACTAATAAAAATAAAAAAACATAAACAAAGCTTGATATTTTTAAAAAAAATTATTTAGATACTTCTATTTTCATTAAAAAAATAGTAAGGGGTGACAGGAGAGAAAAGAGGTGGTTAAAAATTAAATTTTAATTTCAACATTTGAAATGATAAAACGCAATCCTCGGTCCTCATTAACTTTTTGAAAATGGACTTCTAGTGCTCACATAAATAGACTTTTAGAATGCACATTAAAAAGCTACCTAAAGTCCCAAGGAATATTTGCCAAATGACTTTAGATGAAAATACTTTGGAATGTCAAGAGAACATAGAAACTTACAGATGTAGCAATTGCAGCGAAGCTGATGAGTAGTGAGAGTAGAAAAGATACTACTCTGAAACTGAGGCCCATTTGTTTAGTTTGTGAGGGAGAGGGGTGCTGAAACATCCTCTATATTTATATGTATCTATGTATATGCGCACCCCCCCTCCTTTATATATATATATATATATATCTTTTATTATATAAAGTAGTGACACACGAGGGGATTACGTGGTGGTCCTAGTCATTTTAGTAATCTTTTTTTTTTCCTTATCAGACTTTTTTTTTTTGGCAATCTTTCATTATATATATCTTTTATTATATAAAGTAGTGACACACGAGGGGATTACGTGGTGGTCCTAGTCATTTTAGTAATCTTTTTTTTTTTCCTTATCAGACTTTTTTTTTTGGCAATCTTTCATTATTTCATCGATGGATTATGAATCTCGAGTACAAAAAAAAGAAATTTTCTCAAAGTTATTGAAATCCTCACAAAAACAAAAACTTTAGTGGGAATGAATGTTTGCATCAAGAAGCAAGTTTGAGAACGACTCTTAAAGCTCATTTGGATTTAGGTTGGGTATAATTAATTATGAAAACAATTAATTTATATGATTAATTTTAATTATAATTGATTATGTTATAATACAATCTGTTTGGATACTATTTTTTTTTTAAATTATTTTGGAGGAATAACAGAAAGGTTCCAAAAGAATCAATTAATTCAAGTTAGGTTTCAAGTGTTAAATTCTAAAAATTTGCAACTCAATCTCTCAATTTTGTAATTGTGTTATGATGAATTTATAACTTATATTCCAAACTTTAATAGAAAAATTAAAATTTTATATTCTTCAATCATGTTAAAATTTAAAAAATAAGTTATAAATTTATGACAACGTAGTTGCAAAATTGATAAATTAAGTTACAAATTTTTGAAGTTTGGCACTTGAGATCTAATTTAAAATAATTGATCCTTTTGGGACCTCTTTGTCATTCTCTGAATTGATTTTAACAGAATAATTAATGCTTTAGCAGTAAAATTGATTCCTTTAATCAGCCTAAGGTAGCTTATTTGAAAATGCAATTCTGCTTCAATAATCAATTATCTCAATTTTTGGCTGTTTGGATAATTTTGATTGAAATAGATTATTTAGCCCAAATAATTGATTACTTGGGGTATCCAATCAGGCTGTTACTCTCTTAGGATAATCATGTTTTATTTTGAGGAGAAGAGAATATTTCCTTCTTTATGTGAATCACCGCAGAGAGAGTTTTGCATGTAAATCTCTAAAGTTATGAGTAATTTATGTACCAATTTTAATAAGATTAATTGAATTAATTGGATTCATGAATGATGATTATTGATGAAGAATCACGACTCTTTAAGTAACGTGAAATTTTATATTACTAAACAGTATTTAAAAAAATTACTATTTCAAAAATAAAAATACAAGATAGTCATATATAGCCTAAAAGATATAGAGTTCATCCATTGAAGCCCAAATTTTTTTTTTTGGGAAAAGACTCTCTATATGATCGCTATGAAAAAATAATGGGAGAATTACATCCAAGTCTCACTCAACATAATTAATTACTCTTAGATTCATTAATAATTAAATGCTAATTAAACTTATTGTAAGGTCTCACTCAATACAACTAATTATTTTTAGGTTTATTGACAACACAGCTCAATTATCATTTTTATAAGCTCAGTTATCAATGGACTTATAAATAATTAATTGTGTTGAGTAAGACTCTCTGTAATTCTCACCAAAAACAATTTATAGTGTAGTAGGACCTCCCCGCAATCAAGTACCCACTGCCTGACGGTGAAACACACAAATCAAAGAAAATAATTGATGCGAAGGGAAATAAAATAAAAAATTATGAAACATTGAGAGTTTACTTTATTTCTCATTTTTCATTTTTTAAAACTATTTTAAAAAACATTTTCACCAAGTCAATTATATCAGTACTACTTTATATTTTAAAGTATCTAATTAGGTTTCTTGAGAATATATCAATTTTGAAATAATGAAAATGTATAGTGTTGAAATTATTGAAGGTTTAGTGGCAATTGAAGAGGGAAAACCAATTAAGAAAACATTGTGGTAATTAAATAGGAATTTTTGAAGGATAAGTGTTAAAAATGGCAAGTCTCTTTCTGATAAATTTTAGATGGTCTAATGGAAATTGAGGAATAAAACTAGGGAAAAAATAAGGTAAATAATGAAAGCTCTCATAATAAATTTTTAAAAAATAATGGTAACTGAAGATGAAAACAAAGTATTAATTCTTTTTTTGTAATGGATTTCCACAATAGTCTTGCTTGTCCGTGAGTTAGAAACACTCTCTCTCAAGATATTGTATTCTTTGTTTTTACTATTGTATCTGTATTCTATTTTTATTTTTAATTAATTATGAAAGGAAATTTAATCTAAAATTTATATATATAAAAAAAACTAAGGTGTGTGCATGCACATCGTATGTGGATTGAGTAAATTAGTAGACAAGATAAGAAAAAGGAAAAATTACACCTTGGTCCCACATAAAAGATTTAATTACCAAGAGGTTCCATGAAATGTATAAAATACTCCAAAATGACAAATCATATGCATTAACAACTTGGATAAAAGAATTTACAACATGCATATGAAAATGACAACTTATAATAACAAGTTGTAAGTACAATTGATTTGGAATTTGAAAGTATTTTTTACATTTTGTGGAACCTTTTGATAATTGAATCTCTTCTATGAGACCTAGGTATACTTTTTCAGAAGAAAAATAAGGATTGATTTTGTGGCCATGAGTAGCAATTGGAAAATATATGTACCAATATATATATATATATATATTCTATCACAACACACATGCATATATATATATATATATATATCTACATGCACGCACACAGACCCATACCACGCAAGGATGACTGCTTTTTTTATTTGTTTTTTGGCTTAGAAGTTCTGGATCACCAGATGAACTGCTCGCAATATATATATATATATATATATATTTGGACAATTTGAAGATCTAAAGCTTATATGTTTGTCTTTTTTATATAAAACATCAATTAATTGAAAAAGAAAAAGTTAATAATACATAAGGTTTTACACGTTTACCAGACTTAAGGGGAGGGAGGAATTAAGGAAGGAGCAATCTTGGATAATATATATTTAGGGTTACAGCAGTGAAAAAAACTTGCTATTTCATGAATATCTTGTACTAGAGCCAATTGAGAGTGATTCTTGACGTGTGAAGGGCATCAATGGAAATAAAAACGTTATATATTTAATTTGTTTACTATATGTGGCAGGTGGCATCCTTCCCATTATATTCTTATCCTTGAAGTTTTTGGATTATTCGTCTGGATATATATTGTCCTTATGCATCCTGTATATAATTGTGATGGTGATTGATATATAGAAAAATAATATGATGGGAAATATGAGCTCCACTATCACAAGTGTAAAAATCTCATCTTATAAAATCGGATCATTTGATGAAGGCTACGAAATTAAATACTAAAATAAGTGTAGTTAAACGTCAATGGACGAATATGCACGTTGGATTTATAAAAAACGAGACTGAATTAATAGTTAAATGTGATTTAATTAATGCAAGACAACATGCACCATGATGGTCATGTGACCTAATGGCATGCCATTCGGTCTTATTGGTGCTAGATTACGGATTCCGTCCTGCATGCCATTTCTTGTAATAAAAAAAAAAAAAGACAAGTTATAGGGCAGAGAGAGAGTATTATTTATTTTTTTGGTTATCTAAGGTATCCTTACAGTGGGCAAAAGTGAAACTAATCCCTCAAAGAATCTGACCATCATATTTAAGGGATTATCCTCTTCTAATAGATGTTTTTCCATACACACCTCTAAGAAATCAAACCTTAAGATGAAGATTAAGGAACCCAAATCGCTGCCATTTGTGCCACACCTACTTGGTGAGAGAATATTTATTTTGGTCATATTTACAAGCCATCTCAACACTTATTGCGTCCATCTTCACTCTTTTACCTCTATTAAATATTGGGAATGTTATTAAATGTTATAGTATTTTACTTTTAAAGTATGTATTTTTAATAGATGTAAAATTGAAAATTTGTTGAATTTTTAGGCACAATTAATAAGATTTAGGGTTTCCCTTGATTCGATTGAAAATTCTAATTAAACAGGACTTATATATAAATTGAACAAAGGAGAGTATATATTAACATAAGATCCGTGAATGGTGCCGGATGAAAACCATTAGCCTCAAGTTATCCAACTCCTGCAGCTTTAATTAGCTTTTTGTAGGAACTACGATGCTTGTTCTTGTTATAAGCAATTGAATAGGAAAATATAATCCTGGAAGCCCCTCGAGCAACATCATTGCAAACAAGGCCAAAAAGAATCTGAATTTATTTTGTAGGGCAATGTGATTGAAGTGCAAATATTCTTTGAGATCAAATGACAATAATGTCCTTGATAAGGAAAATTAGCATGCCCAAGACACTCAGACACCCAAAAGCGATTAAAGTCATTTTCACGAAGCCATCTTGTTAAAATATAAATTTTAGTTGTCAATGAAATTCAACACAATTGCATCTAAAGTCATTTTCTTCTTCAAATATTTGCTTGTCAAAATTCAAACTCGCGACAGCCAGATGTCCAACACTCATATTTTATATTTCATATTTGGCTTTGACAATCAAATATTTTTTGGGCATAACTTGAAAAAAGTAATTCAATATCACATGTGACAACCACATATTTGTTGACAAAAATATGAACTTCAATCGATTCTGAGTGACAGAATGTTTTTGCGCATCTTAATTTTCCTTTCCAAATAGGGGCATTTGTGTCATTTGATCTCAAAAGCTATTTGTACTTCAGTCTGGCCTAATCCATTTTCTGTTGAACCTTATTTGCCGTAATATTGCTTGAAAGGCCTTGAATGATATTCCCAACTTCAATCGGAGATCTATTGTTTGACATGCAATTCTATTGTCAAAAAGCAGGCACAATGCTTCACCACGCGAAGCCAGAGCAAAGTTGGGTTGGAAATTTTAATGAGTATGCTCCCACCTTTATATAGGACATTTTTAAGTACTTTTGGAATATAAATGGAGGGAGTTAAGACAATTTAAAACCTTAATTTTTTGAAAAGAAAAATTAATACAATCTTCTAAAATTACCTTTCCTTAAATACTGTTTGAGCAGAAGGAACTAACTAACTATATTATTGGATAATCAAGTAGAAGGAACTGGATTCTCCTTTAGACCAATAGTTCAAACATGTGAATAGACATAGGATAATTATATTAAAAATAATTTATTTCGACCCTTGTGTTATCAGTATACCTGAGAGCTCCAAAAAGCTTTGATTCCCAAACTTGATAAAATGAATTGGACTAGTGGCTCGGTGAGGATTTATTTAGGGGATAGAAGAGTGAAACTCAAGTTTTCACCACATGTGTCGCTCTATATAAACGCATGCACATAGGTTTTTTCAACACTCCTCGCCTTTATCAATATATAGCATCTATAACAAACTAAACAAATGGCCTAGGAAATCTTGGATGTGCATTGTAAAGCTAGTGGACAAGAAATTAATCTAGACAAGTCCTGCAATTCTTTTCAGCGAATACTCTAGATGATTTGAGGGGTGAGGTGAGGAATGGTCTTAAAGGCCCATAAGCTAATCAACTAGGGAATTATTTGGGTTTACCTATACTCTGAGGGAGGAGTAATGTGGTAACATTAGCATTTGTAAGGAATAAGGTGGGTTTGAAAGTTTAAGGGTAGGAGCATAAGTTACTTTTCTTCTCTAGTAGGGAAGTGTTGATTAAGGTAGTGGCAAATGCAATCCCTATATATCCAATGATGTGATTTTGAAGACTTGCAAAGAGTTAGACAGAATTATATTTGAGCTTTGGTGGGGTTTCAATGAAGAAGGGGGAGTCAGAATTCATTGGAACAGATGGGAGTTGTTAACTACTTCAAAAATATAAGAGGGTGGTGGGTTTCAGGGATTTTAAAGAATTTAATAGGGATTAGCTACAACTTCTTGGAGTGTGATTCAGAATCCTGATAATGTTTGGAGTAAAATCCTTAAATCTATTTCCCTCAATGTAGTTTGCTAGATAGAGAAAAAAAAGGAAGGGAAGCTTCGTGATGTTCGAGTAGTATACTAGAAGGGAGAGGGAACCTATTGAAAATGTTGTAAGGAAGGCTGAGAGTTTAGGATGATGCGGGGATCTCAGGGTTGTGTAATGGTGCAAAGTTAAAGAAGGAGGGTGCACTAGAAGAGTTGAAAAATATAAAAGTCAAGAATTTAATGAAAGGAAATGTAATGAGTCACACATCAGGAAGCCTCACAAATGATATGGGGCTTATAAGTTTAAGAGGCTCTTGTACTCAATAAGCTAATCTTTTAAAATAGAATCTTCCTTACAATAAGATAGGCTCTTTCACTTAGTAAGCTAGTTTTCCTTTGAACTTGTGCTTATGATATTAGTGCTCTTATTGAGAGGTTAAAATCACTAAAAGGCCATCGAGGATGTCAGCTTTTAATAGGATGGCATTATCATGAGTCCCATATTATAGAGTCTTACAAGTGATGTAAGGTTTATAAGTTTGAGGAGCTTTTCCACCAAAGACCTAGCAAGCTTGTCTAATTGTTGCAATGTCTTAGGGTATTTGGATTGTCTTTTTAATGGACAAAGAGTGGATGCAATAAAGATGATTATTAATATTGCTTCTACCTTAGTTGAGGAATGTAAGGAAGCGAGGAGGAAGGAGGATGCAATGGCATGTCACAACTTAAACAAGAAAATGCAAATATGAAGAGATTCAACATGTTCCAGGTATTATTTATGCAATTTACAATACAAGAATAGAGCAATATAGAAGGAAAATAGCAAGAAAATACTAGAGAGAGATGAGAGAGAATTGATGACTTCCAATATTTTAATGAATTTAATAGTATTTTTAATGCAATTGGAAGTCATTTTCTGGAATTAATTAGCAAATATGTGATTAAATGGATAAGTATTTGTGATATTTGAGGTGAATAAAGTCCAAGCAATTGTTGAAGTTAGTGAATCAACTATGGCATTAAATCTGAGTTTTATTCATATAGGGAGGCCCAACTTATGGGCCCAAAGCTGATAATTTTGAAGCCTACAAGAAATTGAATTTTGCCCAGTGATGCTGCAGCACCAATTTTGGATGTCGTGACATCAAACTAGTTTTTAGCAAAATGCACAGCTTCACTTAAAATCATGTTTTAAGGGTTTCTGGCTTTCAATTTCACAGTAGTTCATCTTCAACCAGTAGCTGCACGTCTAGGGAGCATTCTAAGGTGGAGAAAGAGTTGGAGAAGTTTGAGGAACACTTGGGTCTTGAGATTTGTGACAGAAATCATCCTTCCTAAGCTTTCTTCTCCCTTTTCTCTACATTTTAATGTATCTTTTGCTGAATATTGATGCTTATGCTGTCTTAATGGCTGTTAGTGGCTGAATTCGTTTGACCTAGAGTAACTATGAACTTGTTGGTGGATTAGAGCTTGTTTTTACCCATTGTTTATGCTTAATATTAATTTTGGTTGCTCAATCTTGCATTAATTTGTCTATTTAATGTTTGGCCATCATTAAATATGAATTTGAGTGTTGGGGTTTTTTCTTGACAAAGGGGAATCTCATTTGGACCCTTAGATTGAGTAATATGAGATTAGATTATGATCTAATTTGTTATTAGGATAGAAATATACCTAATTGCCTCATATAATTAAATTAGAGTGAGTTGGTGGATAATTTTGTTAGAAATAACATAATTAATTTGAGAGAGGGTTATTTGAGGTTCGAAAAGCCCTTATAGCCATTAATACTCTATATTAACAAAATTAGCATTAAAATTAATTAATTGGGTAAAAAGCAAGATCTATAAAGCTAGCAAGGGATTAGTGACTCTAAGTTGCATTGGACATTTATGGTTGTTGGATTAGGAATCTCATTGCATTTTATTCATTTTACTTTTTAATTTTTGCTTAATCAATCGCTTCTAATTAGTTTTGCTTAACGTGAACAAAAATGGGAACTTTATTGTCTAATTGCTATTTTGCTCGAATCCTTATGGGATCGACCTTGACACACTATTATATTGCACTTTGACCTGTACACTTACGGTGAAACATTTTGTATGCATCAAGTTTTTAGCGCCTTTTTTCGGGGACTCTAGGCAATTGGCGATTAGCATTAGAGGATCCTGAGTAGTTTTCGCTTAGGCATTTATTTTGTTATTTTGTTTGTTTGTTTGTTTTATTTATTTTTCATTTTATTTTTATTCAATTCGATCCTTGATCTTTTCTTGTTCTTGTAGGACTATTTTGCATGCCACGCAGGGCTAAGTTGAAAAAAACACCCGTGAGAACAAGGAGTCTCAAAGAAATCTTGGAAGCTAATTCACCTCACACTCAACCTCCAATTGGTGAAAAGTTTACAAACGAAGAGATGGCTAAGGATGAGAATGACAAGCTATGTGTCACTGATTTCTTGGGTAGACAAGTTAGAGGATATTAGTCTGGGATTAAAGTGCCTGACTTCCAAGCTAATAACTTTAAGATTAAGCAAACTATACTTAAGATGATTGAGATGAATGGGCAATTTGCGGGAAATCAAGATGAGGATGCTAATAGACACTTGGTTAACTTCATTGACATTTGTGACTCATTCAAGCAAAATGGAATTCCTCAAGATGTCATCCGTCTTCGACTCTTCCCTTACTCTCTATAAGGGAAAGCTAAGGATTGGCTCAACAATTTAGATAAAGGTAGTGTCTCATCATAGGAAGAAATGGAAAGCAAGTTCAGATCTAGATTTTTCCCACACAACAAGATGGTTGATTCTAGAGCTAACATTCTCAATTTTAATCAACAGTTTGGTGAACATTTGTATGAGGCTTAGAAAAGGTTCAAGCAATTGGTGAAGCAAAGTCCAGGGCATAATCAAGAGAAATAGGTTTTGATTCAAGTCTTTAGTAGTCGGTTGACACCAAAATCCAAGTCTGAAATGAATTCAGTCACTAATGGTGGGATTACAAAGCAACCGGTGAACTATGTCTAGAATTGTTTAGATGATCTTGCTACTGATTACATTCAGAACTATAATGACAGAAGATCGGGGAGACCACTAGAAAGAGTTGCTGATGACTCTTCATCTTCTCAAGTGGTAGCTATGCTTCAAACTCTAAGTAAAAGATTTGATCGCTTAGAAGCACGTGTTGATCGGAACAATGGTAGGCCTATGAGAGCTCATGCCATATATGCTCAGTGTGATTATTATGGAGATGCACATGCGACTGACCAGTGCCATCTATCTCAACAAATTAAGACAGTTAATTATGCTGGGAATTATCGTGGTAATAATCAAGTCAACCCATTTTAAACACTTACAATCCTGGGTGGCGTCAGAATCCTAACTTTTCTTGGAGAATAAATGCAACCCTCAATCAAGCTTCATCTTCTGGTGCAAAGCCAATCATTCCTCGGGTTTTCCTCAAGTTGAAAAGCAGTCCATTCCTATTTAAGAGCCGAAAGTTGACTTAGAAGATATGATGGCTAAGTTGATGAGTTCTCAGATTAAGAGTAATCAAGAACAAGCAGCTATTAATGCTAGAGTTGATTCATCCCTTAAGAATCTCGAGGTTCAAATGGGGCAAATTGCAACTGCTGTGACTGCACTTCATAAGGGAGGATTGCCAAGAAATACGGAGATTAATCCTCGTAGAGATGGAAATGAGGAGTGCAAGGCAATTACCTTAAGGAGTGGAAAGCAATTAATAGAAATTTCCTCTCCTACACTTGAGTCTACACCTAAGCCAGAAGTTGATCAAATTGAGCGAGAGGTATTTTCTACACCTCCTAAAGCTAAAATTGGGATTGTTGAAGATGACATTGGGAAGGAGTCTTCAAAAGAGGTAGTGAAACCATCTAAGAAAGAGGGATTGACTAGTGATCATCTTACTTGGGTACCACCCTTACCATTCCCTTAAAGATTTCAAAAGAAGGCATTAGAGGAGCAATACAAGAAATTCTTGGGAATTTTCAAGCAATTTCATATCAACATTCCTCTCATTGAAGCTTTAGAACAAATGCCTCAATATGCTAAATTCTTGAAAGAGATGTTGAGTAAGAAGCGAAGATTGGGTGAGTGTGAAACGGTTGCACTTACTGAAGAGTGTAGTGCTATTCTCTTGAACAAGCTACCTACCAAATGCCATGATCCAGGTAGCTTCTCAATTCCTTGTGTGATTGGAGACAAATTTCAAGGTGGGGCGTTATGTGATTTAGGCTCAAGTATCAACTTGATGCCACTTTCTGTGTTTAGAAAATTGCAACTTGGTAAAGCTAGTCCCACTTCAGTGACTCTTCAATTAGCCGATAGAAGTTTGGCTTTTTCTAAAGGTAAAATTGAGGATGTTTTGGTCAAGGTTGATAAATTTATTTTCCCCATTGATTTCATTGTCTTGGATTGTGATGAAGATAGAGATCTCCCACTTATTTTTGGTAGACCATTTTTAGCTATAGCACGCTCTAATTGATGTTGAGAAAGGAGAGATCAAACTTAGAGTGAATGATGAAGAAGTTAGCTTCAATATGCACAAAGCAATGAAGTATCCTGGGGAATCTAAAATTTATTCTAGAGTGGATATTCCAGATGAGGTAGTTTGAGAGACTTTGGAGTCCTTTGCTGTGAAAGACTCATTACATGCTATATTATTGGGAAATGATGTGGTTGAAAATGATGATATTGTTAAGTGTAAGAAGTTTCTTCAAGCATCTCCTCACTATCTCAATTCCAAAAGGGTATTTGAATCTTTGGAGCTAGAATCTAGACAAGCTCCATCCCTCAAACCCTCAATTGAGCAAGCACCAACATTGGAGCTTAAACCTTTGCCACCTCACCTCACTTATGCTTATTTGGGTGAATCTGAGACATTGCCTATTATCATATCTTCTGCTTTATCTAATGATCAAAAAGAGAGGTTACTAAGGGTTATTCGAGATCACAAGCAAGCTTTAGGGTGGACAATTGCAGACATCAAAGGTATAAGTCCATCTATTGTGATGCACAAGATTTTGTTAGAGGAAGATCATAAGAAGTCTGTTCAAAATCAGATAAGATTGAATCCTGTGATGAAAGAAGTGGTCAAGAAGGAAATACTCAAGTGGTTAGATGCTAGGATAATCTATCCCATTTTTATAATACATGGGTTAGCCCGGTACAATGTGTTCCTAAGAAAGGAGGAATGATAGTGGTTAGCAATGAACAAAATGAGTTAATTCCGACCCGAACAATCACTGGATGGCGCATTTGTATGGATTATAGGAAGTTAAATGATGCCACAAGAAAGGATCACTTTCCTCTTCCTTTCATTCAAATGCAATTCAAATTGCTATAGCTCCTAGAGGACCAAGAGAAAACAACGTTTACTTGTCCTTATAGCACTTTTGCTTTTAGAAGGATGCTATTTGGTCTTTGCAATGCACCTGCCACCTTTCAAAGGTGCATAATGAGCATCTTTTCTGATATGATTGAAGAAATTATGGAGGTGTTCATGGATTACTTCTCTGTTTTTGGAGAATCTTTTGAGAATTGTTTGTCAAATTTGACAAGAGTCTTAAAAAGATGTGAGGAGACTAATCTAGTGCTTAATAGGGAAAAATGCCATTTTATGGTAATTGAAGGTATTGTTCTGGGTCATAAAGTCTCCAAGAAGGGTCTTGAGGTGGATCGGGCTAAGACTTCAATCATTGAGCAGTTACCACCGCCCACTAATGTGAAGGCTGTGAGAAGTTTCTTAGGGCATGCTGGCTTCTATCGTTGGTTTATTAAGGACTTCTCTAAAATTTCAAAGCATTTATCTCACCTCCTTGAAAAAGACACTCCTTTCAAATTCAATGAAGATTGTACAAAGGCTTTTGAAGAGCTTAAGAGTCGATTAATTTCAGCTCCCATCATTGTGGCTCCTAATTGGTCACTACCATTTGAAGTTATGTGTGATGCAAGTGACTATGTTGTTGGAGCTATTCTTGGACAAAGGCATGAGAAGATTTTTCATCCTATCTACTATGCAAGCAAGACTTTAGCTGGAGCACAGTAAATTACTCAACTACTCAAAAAGAAATGCTTGCTATTGTTTTTGCTTTTGAGAAGTTTAGAGTTTATCTAATAGGTGCTAAGGTTGTAGTTCACACTGATCATGCTGCTATTAGATATCTTTTAACTAAAAAGGACTCTAAACCTAGGCTCATTAGATGGGTTTTGTTGTTATAAGAATTTAATGTGAAAATTGTTGATAGGAAAGGAACTGAAAATCAAGTTGTTGATCACTTGTCTAGACTTATGCATAATTCTAGTTGTGATACTAATATATTGATTGTTGAAAATTTTCCTGATGAGCATTTGTTTACTGTTAGCACATGTGATTTGCCATGGTATGTGGATATTGTTAATTATCTTGCATGTAGAGTGTTACCTCCTCATTTGAAGACTTTTCAAAAGAAAAAATTCTTGCATGATGTTAACTTTTACATTTGGGAAGAACCATTTTTGTTGAAAAGATGTGCTGATTTGATCATTAGAAAATGTGTTCCTGAAATAGAACAAGAAGCCATTTTACATGCATGCCATGCATCTTCATATGGGGGACATTATGGGGGGCAAAGGACCGCATCTAAAGTTCTTGAATCTGGATTTTTTTGGCCTTCTTTATTTAAAGATGCTCACCATTTTGTTACCAAGTGTGATAGATGTCAAAGGACAGGTAATATTTCAAGGCGACATGAGATGCCTCAATCTGGAATTTTAGAAGTGGACCTTCTTCAAGAGGCAATCAATATATACTTGTTGCTATGAAGTATGTGAGCAAGTGGGCAGAAGCTATGGCTTGTCAATCTAATGATGGCAATACTGTGATTCAGTTCTTGAAGAAGAACATCTTTACAAGGTTTGGCACTCCTACAGCTATTATCACTGATGAGGGAACTCATTTCAACAACAAGCAATTCAAAGCTCTCTTGTCAAAATATGGAGTTCACCATCAGATGTCTCTTGCTTATCATCCACAAACCAATGGCCTTTATGAGCTAACCAATAGATAGATCAAGCGGATACTTGAGAAGACAGTGGGATCTACTAGAAAAATTGGTCGGACAAGCTAGATGACGCTCTTTGGGCATATCATACTGCTTTTCAGACTCCAATTGGGATGTCCCCTTATCGCTTGGTATTTGGTAAAGCTTGCCACTTGCCTCTTGAGTTGGAACAAAAGGCTTAGTGGGCAATTAAACAACTGAATATGGATTCTAAGCAAGCTGGTGCCTCAAGGATTTTGCAATTGAATGAGTTAGAAGAGTTTAGATACCACACTTTGAAAGTGCCAATTTATATAAAGAGAGGACTAAGCGATGGCATGACCAACATATCTTGCATCGAACTTTTGAGCCAGGACAACTAGTTCTTCTTTTCAATTCTAAACTAAGTTTGTTTCCTGGGAAGTTGAAATCTCGATGGTCGGGTCCTTTCAAGGTGATTTTTGTTGCACCATATGGAGCTGTGGAAGTTAAGGATGAGAAGTCCGGGGATCAATTTAGAGTGAATGGTCAAAGACTGAAACATTACTGTGGGGGTGAGGTGGACAGGCAGACAACTGTTCACCATTTCTCTCAGCTTCCTTGATTTATTTGCAAATTCTTCTTAATTCTTTTTACTTTTATCTTGTGTGTTGTTTGGTTTTGTCTTCTTTGATAGTGTATTACTTTATTTTTCTTGTAGGATGTTCAGTCTTGGGGTGTTGAATTGTTTGAGCAAGTCAAGTTGAAGCAAAGCACAAATTAAAGTAGAGCATGGACAAGTTATTTTCAGGGAGATCTCTAAACTCAAAATTTTTCATTATCTATTTTGGATTATGTGAATTTTGTGGTTGAATAATTGTGGATTGGATGTGTTTGATGAGGTTGAATGCAATTTCTTTAGGATTTTGATTTTGGTTTTGTGTTTTGTGTGTTACTATTTGGGTTGTTCATAGTGAGGAGATATGATTTTGCTAGCTGTGAAATTTGTGTGCAAATGTTGTGACATCTCATTGTGTGTACAAATGAATGTTGCAGCATTTTTGCATTCGGGTAGCTCCAGGTTGGGTCTCGAGAGCAATAATGCCGCGACAATGCTTTAGTGTGTTGTGAGAATGTTGCAACATTTTTGCATTCGGGTAGTTCCAGATTGGTCCCGAGAGCAATAATGCTGCAACACTCTTGCAGCTTAATGTTATGATGCTACGACATTATTGGTCTCGGGACAAAGTTTGGCAAGAAGCTACTGTTACAGTGAATAATAATAAAATATATATATTTATATATTTTAATTTCTTTTAATTCAAAATTTAAAAATTATATTTTTTAAAAAAATTTACAATTTTTTTCTTTTTTCAGTTCAAGTTTCAAATTTTAAAAAAAATTCTAATTTTAGTTATTTTAATTAATTACCATATAAAAAAATTAAGGTTAAATTGAATTCAGTTTTTTTTTTCTCTTATCTAATTTTCTTGCAATTAAAAAAAATAAAGAAAAACTGGTGCCTTTTATTTGATTTTTTTATTTAATATTTTTTTATGTGTTAAAAAAAATGTTCAGCTGTGTTTTCGAACCCTATTCTTTCTTTTTCAATTCCTCCTTCTTCTTCACTTTGCTGATCACTGCTCACCGCCGCACACACCTCACAGCCACTTTCATCACCACCGTGCATCTGCCAGCTTCCATCTCCCGTCACGCCGTGAGCTGCATTGCTCCTCTGCTGCAGAGTCTTCTTCTTCTTCTTCAGCTTTATGGTGGCTATTTTTTTCAGCTGTGAATCACCACCTTTCTCCATCGTCTAGCACCGCCGTTTGTAGCTCTCCTTCTTTTATTTAGAAATCTTGCCTCTCTATCTTCGTTTATTTCCTCCATTCTCTGCTTTATCTTTTCCTCCATTGCATCCACCTCAGCCTATTAGCTATTTTCTTTACCACTGTGAATCCGTCAGCTTTCATTTTCTGCCTAGCCGTGAGTTACACAGCTCCTCTACCACAGTAAAGCATCCCTTTCTTCTTCGCTATTCTTCACTGTGTTTTTTTTTTACACCATCAGCGTCGTATCCCACATGATGAGAGGGAAAATAGCAAGAAAACACTAGAGAGAGATGAGAGAGAATTTAGAGAAGGGAAAAACAAATCACATCATCCACACCCCTCTCACAGGCACTCCAGCCCCTTACATAACGTCCCTACTCTTTTAACTTCACTTAGTTTCCACATGATCTTCCTAGAACAGTTACTATGTTCCAACACCAAAGGGCTCTCATTCTCCATACATGTAGAATCATTGGCGTCCTCTATTATCAGCCCATTGTTAGTAGTAGCCCAACTACCCTTTTGTGATATTTCAGGTCCATATGTCAAGATATCCTCCCCTACGAGCTGGACCTTATCCTCAAGGTCAAAGGAAGGAAAATTAGGCTTGAGGGTAGCATCATCCTCCTACATGGCATCCGAAATTCCATCCCAGTAGATCAAAACTTGGGGGACCTACTTTGCATCTCTGCGAATAAAGTATGAATCTAACACTTTCTAACGGTGCTAAAATAGGTCCTTTTGGTTTAGTCAACAATGATAATAAAAGATACGAGTCTATAAAAGTTCCAAAGCATCGCTTCAATAGTGAAACATAGAAGATAAGGTTTAGTCAGGCATGAAGGGGTAACTCGAGACAATAAGCCATAAACCCAATTTGTTGTAGAATCTTAAAAGGTCCAAATTACTTCATGCTAAGTTTCTAGTGACGATGTAGAATGATAGAATGCTAACAGTACAGTTATAGCTTGACTAAGACCAAATCACTAACTTTGATCAGCATATTTATTCATACATGCCTTGATGACAACCATAATGAGTGAGTATTGGTGAGCCAATGTCAAAGCAGTTATAAAGTCCATCACAACAGAGTCCCAAATCAAAGAAGGGACTAGTAATGGGTTGAGTAATCCTGTTGGTGACATTTGGGCTATCTTCCCATGTTGGCATGTCAAGTATTGTCGAACAAAAAGTTAAACATCTTTTCTCATAGAAGGCCAACATAAGTTGGCTGCCAACTTATGAAACATGCGTGGCACACTAGCATGACCTCCAAGAAGCGAGAAGTGAAACTCCTGTAATATTCACTGCATTAGATCTTTATCTTCATGTGGTACTACAACAAGATCAACGAAGTACAAAACATCTTTATGAACACTATAGCCAAGCATATCCTTAGGATTTAGTTCCACAAATGACACTATTTGTTGTAAGCGTTTAGAGCAACAACTCACCTCGACAATGACATCAAATAAAGGTGATTGAAATAGTTAGATAGACATATAAGTGACTCGTGATAAAGATTTGTGGCTAAGTTGGTCTTCCCTAGTCTATACTCAATTGTGAAATGTTATCCTAAAAGCTTAGGGAGATACGAGGCTTGTTCAGGGGTTTGTAAATCTGTTTATCCAAATGCTTTAGACTTTCTTGATTAGTCTTGATTACAAAAGAGTGACCGAATAAGTGGTGGCAGAACTTAGCAATAGCCTAAGTAATTGTGTCACACCCCAAAACTCATGGTATGACTGGTATGAAATATGAGGTGAACTCATAATTCCATAAGCCTTTATTAGCTAGAGGTTAAGTTAAAATATTGATATAAAAGTTATGTAATAATAAAATTCATAAAGTCTTAAATATTTTATAGAAATTTTAATAGAGTCTTCCCTATAATTTGGACCTTAAATTTTTTTTTTTTACAATGGCATAACCTATCAACCAATCCAACCAAGGAGACTAGCTTCACACTAGCAAATTACATATCAACAAAATGAAACTAAGATATAACTATAATATACGTGAAGCACTAAGTTAAAATTACATAAAACAATACATTTACATTAAAATAACCAGAACATGCTACCACTATCTAAAAAGCGATACTGCCCCTCAATGATTAGCAGACAAAGGTCATCTACAATATTTGAGACTAAAAAAATTTTTAGTGAGTAGCGTTTTAATTTAGATTATAAATCATAATTAATTATAGATAAAATGTGATAGGTAATAACTAATAAGTTTGGTTTAAACAAATCAAGAGAATAATGAAACTTATTTTAATTAATAATGAATGATAAGTTTGCTCAATAGTATAACCATAAAAGTAACAATAGCATTAAAACCAGATAAGTTTATCAAAAATTTCCTATGAAATATATATATGTATATATATATATATATATATGTATGTATGTATGTATGTGTGTGTATATATATATATATAAGATTTCAAATAATGGTGTAATTAAGAAAAATTCCTTTAAAGAAACTAATACAAAAATGATAAGTTTTAAATCTAATATAAGAGGGCTTCATCAGAATGAATAACAAGCGTGGACACACAGTTCATGAGGGTAAATAACCAATCAAGCATGGACACGCAGTCCACAAGGATAAGTAACCAACAAGCATGACTTAAAATCACAAAATAATCAAGCGCGGCTATAAGCCACGAACAAGCACAGTCATAAGCCATGAAACAAGCGCAGCATGAAGCCCACAAAATAAGCATAAGTACAATGCTCATAAATATCCATCCTTCCATTCCATGTGCGTTGGCCTGCGCACAGGACTAGCACATCATACAAGAACCCTACTAGTTAGATGTACTATGGCGTACCAAGGGCTAACGAAATTACTATTAACATCTAGCTATCTGAACTCAATCTCTATAATAAAAATCAAATGTGCATAGAGCAAGAAAGAAATTTTAAAGTTTTTATCTTCAACCATGCTATTTGATTATTAATTCCCACTGCTCAAATTCATTTTTCAAATTAAACATGAAATTAAATAATTAAACTGCAATAACATAAATTATTGGTAAAATCAAGACATGATAATCAATAAAACAATTATTATAAAAAATTTGAATTGAAAAGGATATTAATATAATTTACAAGGGAATAATATTAAAATTCAAATAAAGAAATTTTATAAAAAATTATTAAAAATTTATTTGGAACGCTATCCATTCACCTGAAAGTTTTTAAGAATTCTAAAGCTTGACCCTCAAATTTTCACTTACTTCATTGATGCTCTAAATAATCTAGCATGTAATCCAACAATCCTTCTGTTGTTACGATTTCCCTTCTTATAATAAGCAAACAAAATTTACATCCAAGTTCTTCAATAACTCTTTAAATTTTTTATTAACCCCCCAATAACTTCTATCAAGTAGTTCAACAATGCTTGATAGTATTCAATTTCAGCCACAAATACAACCTTTATTCCAACTTAACAAAATCATAATTACCAAATAGTTTAACAATTTTCCTATAAGTGATACACGATTTCAATAAATAGTTCTCAACCTTACAACTTATATATGTAAAGACATATAATTCTTCAAGTTGCATTTATAATTCCTCTATGCTCTAATATGAAAATTAAATAGTCATATCTCCTTCAAAGTTCATCTTCAAATACCTTAAAACATAATATAAACCAAATCATAAGCAACTTCATAATTTGCAAATAATAATTTAGATAGCACTGTTTTCGTTTGAGTTTCAAGTATACTTTAGCTAATTAAACTGTTTGATAAATCTTAATTTATTCTTATATCTCCTTATAACTCATCCATAATTATAAACCATAACAAATCATGTCAATTATTCTTATACTTCCTTTAAACGTAATAAAGTATTATATAAAAATCCTATGAAATCTGTGCTCCTAATTGGTATCTTAAAATTTCAACTATTAGCTCAAGCCACTACTTAGGTACATTCCTTCAAGCTATATTATGACAATTTAGCATCATTCTCTCAAGCATTTCTACGAACATCTCCAACGCATTCATCACAGTTCAGTTCACAATAAGCATTCAACCAATTTAACCAACTACCAACATTAATTCCATCATCAATATCCAGCTTAACATCAAAATAAAATGGTGTATAGTATCAAGCAAAACAGCACCTTAATCTCACAAGTAAATCGCAACAGCAAGAGTGAAGAAGAGAGCAGAACCATCGACTAGAAGAGGAAAGAAATCAAACTTACCACACGCACACACGCGATGCCAGCAACAGAGGAAGAAGAATAGATAAAACTGAACACGCAAGCACGCACCACCGATAGCCACTCACGTTGACGCAGAGTAGAAAACAGTGACTGAAGAAGGAAATTCAGCAACCCAAATGCCTTAATTGTAGCTGAATCTTAACGGAGAGGAGAGTAGCAGACAAACCCACAGTGGCGACGAGGTACAAGTTGACAACGAGCAAAGGAAACTCAAACGAAACAGCAGTGCCATCACTATAATCAGCACGTGAACGACGCTCTGTCATCACAAAACGGCAAGGAAATGAAGAGTAGATTCAGCCAACCAATCTGTGAGAAACGGACGAACAACAGAAGGAGAGGAAGTGAACAACTTTCCGGCGAGGAGAAGACATGCACGCTAATGGCAAAGCTAACGTCGGTGCAACGGGAAGAGAAGAAAACAGAGAACGAATGCGAACGCTCTCTCACTCTGTTCTGCAAATCCAACCGACGAAGGGGAAGAGAAATTTAAATAAAGAGGACCATGGAAAAATTACAGAACAAGACCAAACTTTTGGAAAAAATTACATAATATACCCCGCCAAATTTTTATTACTGCTATTATAATATTTTATTATTTATCTATTTATTTATTGCACAAAAGGAAGGGGCTCTTTAATGCTTTCTCTATATAAAGAAAATAAATTAATCTTTAGTTTAAATAAGATTTGAATTTTAGACCTTTGTACAAATAGCTAATGCAAATTTTATTATTATAACTAAAATAATTAAATAAAATTTTAATAGGAAAGGAAAATTATTTAATATAAATTTTTGGGTCATTATGAATTACATATAATTCGCACACATAAGCCGACTCAGCTTGCATTCGGGGACAAATCTGCTTGGAGAAGTAGGCAACAGGACGACCATCCTAACTAAGCACTGCTCCGATTGCACAACCTGATGCATCTGTTTCAACCACAAACGGTTCAGTAAAGTTTGGCAATGCCAAAACAGGGGTTTGTAGCAGAGCTTGTTTGAGATTCTTAAAGGCTGTCTCTGCTCCTGTACTCCAGAGGAAGCCATCATGTTGTAACAGCTTAGTCAATGGACTAGCAACCTTAGCATACTACAGGATGAAGAGTCGATAATATCCAGTGAGCCCTAAGAACCCACGCAATTGTGAAACTAACTGAGGTACTAGCCACTGTTGAACAGTCGCAACCTTCATTGGGTCCATAGCTACCCCTTGAGTAGACACAATGTGCCCAAGGTACTCTACTTGAAGATCAAAGGCACACTTTGATTTCTTAGCAAATAGATGGTGCTCAACCAGTTGCTACATTACTTGTTCCAAATGAACCAAATACTGGGGCCATGACGCACAATACGCCAATATATTATAAAAAAAGATCATTACAAATTTATGTAAACAAGGTTTGAAAACAGAGTTCATTAATGCTTGGAAAGTAGCACGGGCATTGGTCAAGCTAAAAGGCATCAGACGCCATTCATACAATCCTTGTTGTGTTCAGAATGCTGTTTTGTCCATCTCATTAGAGTGCATTCAAACCTGGTGGTAACTGGCACAAAGAACCAATTTTGAAAAATATACAGAGCCACCAAATTCATCTAGATGTTCATCTACAGTGGGCATCGAAAATGTATCCTTCGCTGTGACTTCGTTTAAAGCTCTGTAATCAACACATAGTCGCCATGACCCATCCTTCTTTTTAACAAGAATTATTAGACCAAAAAATAGGCTGGTGCTAGGTTGTACAAACTCATCTCGAATCAATTCATCGACCATCTTTTCAATCTCAGCTTTCTGGATATAAAGGTATCACTAAGGATGAACTTTCACTGGTCTTGTGCCCTGTTGGAGAGTAATTCGATGATCACAATCCCGTGTGGGTCGTAACCTGTGGGGAGTCTCAAACACTGAGTTGTATTTATCCAATAACCCTTCCAGATCATGAGGAAGGTTCTCAAAAGGGATCAACTTATCACCCTCTTTGACCCTCATGAGTTACAGAAAGAATATTGAGACAACAGCCCAACATCCTAAAGACAGTGGAAAAGATGATCCTGTGCTTGGGTGCACAGAATTTTCATTAGTCCAATTAGTGTTATAAGTTGGCCTTGATCCAAAAATTTAATGGTAGCATTACTATAGTCTGCCGTATGGGGCCCGAGAGTTGCCAACCAAAAGGACTTAATAACGACATTTGAGCCTGCAACCTCCAACACAAAGGCAAAAATGTTGATGAGATGTCCATTGATATAGATAGGTTAAGTTATGTACCAGGCCTAATCCATTCATGATGTGTCCATTGCCTACTAACACCCGCATGGGCCTGATGGGTTCCACCTGTAGGCGTAAATGAGTAACAATTCTTGGGTGTATGTAACTGTCAGAGCTGCCACCGTCGAGCAACACTTGAACCCTTGTTCCTATAATATTGCCATTAAAGCATATAGTCAAATTGCAGCCAACTCCATTTTACGCTTGGAAGGAAATGTGGTGAAATATGGCCTCAACTTTTTTAGGATTTTCTGATGCTGGAATGGGTGGGGGTTCTGGGTCATCTGGTTCATCTTCATTTTGAATCCACATAAATTGTTAATTGGCACACTTGTGGCTTGGGGAAAACTTCTCATCACATGCATGACATTGGCCCTTTTCTCGCCTAATTTGCATCTCAGTTGGAGTAATCTTACGAACCTGTGGTAAGGGAGGTGGTTGAGGAGTAGGGAGAAAAGGTGGGTGAGCTAAGGGTTTTGAAGGATTTTGACCCACGAGAGGCGTAGGGCTCACTATAGAGATAGGTCATACTGCTAAAGATTGTGGTCCTGACAATCCAAATAAACCACCCTTGCCCTTCGTGTTCGTTGGACGTGGTGCAAACTTATCATTAAAGAGTCTGGCATACCCCATTGCTTGCAAAAGATTGGATGGCAACCGTGCCAATACTTCATGTCGTAATTCCGGCTTAAGTCCCCCTACAAAGCAGTCAAGTAATGAGTCCTCTGAGATCCCTTCGATTCGGTTAGCCAGAGCTAAGAATTGTTGGTGACATCCCTCGAAACTATTAATTTTGTATAAGTTTGAATAGTTGCGCATGCAAATGTTCAAATTGTGACAGCCTGAATCGAGTCTCGATTTCTCGAGTTAAGCTCTACCATGTAGTAATGCGATTTGAACATGGCAACATTTGAAACCATGATACAGCTATCCCATCCATATGCACGGAAGCAACGATGACTTGTTGTGGGGTCAACAGCTCATAAAAAGTAAAATACTGTTCTGCCTGGAAAATCTGACGATGGGGATCAGTGCCGTCAAGCCTTGGGAAATCTACATTTATCTGCCTCTGTTGGAAGTTAGTTCCAAAAGACTCCCCTCTCAAGCTCGAGTTTCCTCCTCCAAACAACTGTCCCTTATCAATGTTGTCCATCATATGCATCAAAGCCTCCATGCTGCTTTCCATTTTATCCATTTGGGGGTTTGGTACTCTACTGAGTGCTTCCATAGTGAACTCGATCAGGTTGCTCGTCAAGTTAGGATGACGTATAAGGTCACCCAATGCGGTCTCCAAGCGCTCCAGACGAGTTTGACTAGCATTCTCTATCCGTTCAACACACTCACGCAAGCTCTGCATATCCTCGCTAAAACTTTGCATGTCATTCTGCAACTCACGCAAACGAGTATTTTCAGCCATGATATATCAACACCTCTCAACGAAAACACCTTTGTCACAACTTAAACAAGAAAGTGCAAATATGAAGAGATTCAACACGTTCCAGGTATTATTTATGCAGTTCACGATACAAGAATAAAGCAATACAGAGCGAAAATAGCAAGAAAACACTAGAGAGAGATGAGAGAGAATTCAGAGAAGGGAGAAACAAATCACATCATCCACACCTTCTCACAGGCACTCCAGCCCCTTACATAACATCCTACTCCTTAGCTTCCCTCAATTTCCACATGATCTTCCCGGAACGGTACTACATCGCAGCACCAGTGACGGATCGAGAAAAATTTATTAGAGGGGGCAAATTTTATACTAAATATAAATATTAATTATTTTGAAGAAAATATAATTCTAAATATTAATAAAAATAATATATAAATAAAATTTATGATAATTTTAAAAATATATATTTGTCATTTGCATCATAAATTTATTTTTATAATAAATATGAGCAAAAAATATTTTTAAATACGTATGCTTGATAATTTTAAAGAGAGTGTGGAGCAATTAATTTTTTATGGGGGGCAACAATAATTTTAAAGGCGAGCAAGTGTAATTTTAACTAAGATAAAATTTTTATTTTTCTAGTGAGGGCAATTGCCCCCTCGTAGAGATACGTCTTCCGCAGCACCAAAGGGCTCTCATTCTCCACAGGAGGAGAATCATTGGCGTCCTCTATCATCAACCCATCATTGGTAGTAGCCCAACTATCCTTTTGTGATATGTCAGGCCCATGTGTCACATGGCACAATGATTCTTTGATCTTTGTGATCAGGATGCATGCATGTGATACGTATGATTGGCTTGTGAATGATGATGAACCTTCCCAGCTTCGCAGGTGAAGCAAGCAAAGACCAAAAAACCTAATACGTCCCCTCGTCCAGCAGGGGCACCAATATTAGATTGCTACTTGCCAGGTTAGGTGGTAGGAAAAACAGAGGCTGCTCGGATAAACCACCTTAAGCGGTTTCTTTTTTCTGGAACACACAAGTCAACCAAACAAACAGCCACGTTTCTTCAATATTAGATGGCTAGTGGATAAGAATAATATAATGTCTCGGCAAGTCAAATCACAAGAGCGGCTCTTAGGAACAGTCTTCTTTGGCTGCCGCAAGTGCTTCACAACTCGTCCATGGAGACACGGTAAAATGGCGAACTTAGTATAAGATGACCTTCACGGCTCGGAGTTCTGGATCATCAGACGGTTCCTCTCGAATGTTCTCTGTGAAGATCTCTTGGCTTGGTTCTCCTTAAATCCTCTAATAATGTTTCTTTCCATGTTAATTTCCAATGATGCTATTGCTTTTAGTTTATGTTATTATTTTGGAACTTACCTCCGTACTCTTAGTTTTAAAGTAATAAATTGACATGCTTACCCAAAAGAAAAAAGAAAACCACTTTCCTTCACCTTCACCTCTCGTTAATTATTAATATGTTCGGTCAACAATTAGTTATCCTAACAACAATGTTAGCTCTCTCACTTGGCTCAGTTGGAAGAGTTTTGAGTCCTAGTGCTAATATGTTTGTTCATATTTATAAGTAAATTAAACTTTCATTGCAAATTACTTTTTTTTTTGCTCTCCATTGAATATTAAAAAAATATATATTGTTAAAGCATGTATATTTAATAGGGATAAAGTTAAAATTTTTTAAATTTTTAGATAGAGTTAATGAATTTTAAGATTTTTTTAATTATGATAAAACATACTTGAAATGACTTATAAATAAAATGAGAGTAGTATGTGTTCTTAATGCCAAAATAAGATAAAAATATTCATTTTAAACCTTGAAGGATAAGATCGAATATGCTGCTGGAAAAAGGAAGAGGAGGCGTTGACAACTTGAAATCACTATTATTAATTTTAGATTCTTTTCTAAAACAAAATTATTAAAAAAATTTAATGTTTCTTTTGATGTTATTAAAAAATTATTATTATCTTTTAAACAATTATACTGGAAAATTATTATAGCTTCATTTAAAAAAAAGTAATAATTAAAATTGGAAATTTTATCTTTTACAATTATTTATAAAACTTATAAAATTTCTGTCATTATTTTTTAAGACAAAAATTGACTTTATTATGATTCTACACAGACGAAAAATAATAAAAGTAATTACTCCCTTTGCTCCTAGATATAGAAGGTCATTAGGAAATTTGTGTTCTTTTATTTTCTATAGTTAGATTTGTAAATGATGTATAAGCTATGTTTATCACTTATCATACTCCAATGTAGATTAAAAAAGATATATATTATGATAACAAACACATATTTTAGGTTAAATAACTAATTTCTTTAACACCAAAATATATAAATGATAATTAGATCTCTCAAAATATTATAATTCCTCTCAAATCCTTGAGTACCTTTCTGACATTATGATTTTAGGTTAAAGGACTAAATTGTCTCTTTTTGAAAATAACTAGTCTCAATTACAAATTTTGTCTAAACAATTACAACTTTTATTTTGTGAATTAAAAAAATTAAACAAGAAATCACAACTTTCCATATGAATTTGTTTTTATCATTGAAGTCCAAATTTTGAAAATAACAAGTTACAATTTTTAGTCTATGAATTATAAATATTAAACAAAAAATCACAACTTTTCACATAAAATTCTTTTATCATTGAAATTTAAGTTTTGAAAATAACTAATCACAACTTGTGTTTAAGTAATCACAAATTTTATTCTAAGAATAGCAACTTTCCACATATAATTTCTTTATCATTGAAGTCTAAATTCTGAAAATAACTAGTCACAATTTTTTTTAAGCAATCACAAATTTTAGTTTTTATTCTATAAATCACAAATATTAAATAAGAAATCACAACTGCCAATGTGAAAATTTTTAAACAAGGGGCAATTTAGTCATTTAACCTAAAATTATTAATGTCAAAAAGATACCTAGGGATATGAGAGGAATTATGACATTTCAAAGGGATTTGATTGTCATTTATATATTTTGATGGGATTTCAATGTCATTTTTCCTATTTAGAATTGCAGAAATAAAATTGGGAAGAGAGAAGCAACGGTAACTTTAAATTCTAAAAATCTTCCGAACTTGTAAGACCGCAATTGACCAAAGTTTAAAGCATGTGCCAATATTTTCTGAACATGAGGGAAGGCTAAAACTTATGATGGGATCTCCCAATTGTGTAAATTATCTATCAATGAAAGGCTGCCTAAAAAGGTATGATAAGATAAACAATAAAAAAGGTAATAGATTGCCAAGTAAGGTAAGGGAGATGTGAAGGGCAAGTGTTGAAAATGAATAAGACCAGGCTACCACGTAATCAGAGAACGAAATGTTTTGAGTTTTGACATCCCAATTTGGCTTTCATCTTTCCATCTACTTATCCGTATCAGTTGGTACCTAATTAATGTAACTAATGGATATACATCCATAAGATTCAAACTGTTGACTTTAAAATTAATGAATGTGATCTTGTCAATGAATTCATACATATATAAGTTGATGATTGTTATTTATTTAACTTTTTTTAGAAAAATTTGCCTCTTATTATAATAAAAAAAAATAAAAGAACCGACTTTCCTTCCACTTGGTTGTCTACTTGTATCTTATAAATATAGGTATTATTAATTAATTGACTAAAAAATTGATGAAAGAGCACTATTTCCAACGAAAGCTCGTGCTAGTTAATTAAATGTTTTGGACTCTTGTGTTTGATGACTCCGCATCGAAGATTATGTGTGGAATGCTCTTTCCGACTAGCATAGTCCCATTTCCAACTGGCATAGTCCCATTTTTTCTTAAATTTTATAGTTGTTAGATATACATCATTTAATAATATATTTTTTCTCACCAGTATTTAATAGAGACAAAAAAGAAAAAATTATGATAAAAATTTAACTACTAAACTTATAAATTGAATAAAAAAAATTCTTCTTTCTCTACTTTATAATATGACTAGAGGGAGTATATTGTTATAAATGACACCAGTGATGAACTGGCTTTAATTTGTTATAATTGAAATCAGAGATGAACTGCCTTCTTAGGTTTTTCTTCTTTGTTATTTATTACAATTTGTACTTTATTTTATGGTTATTATGATTTTATTATTATTGGTCAATAATTTTTATTATCTTTCAGAGCTGCCAGGCACTCCAAATCTACACGTGACTTTGGATGTGAAGTCATTAAACACCCCAGTCCAAAACATTTGATTAGATAACTACAAGCTTTCGTTATTCATAATTTTTTTTGATCAAAATGATAATATAATTTCTATTAGCGACTTGTCAACTAGAGACAGTTAACGTACATCTTCTGCGTGTCTACATCAGGCATCACATACCAAATATATAAAACAAACTTCTTGTGTATACAATGAATTTGATCAATCTAAGGGAATACGTAAGAAATCATGTTGGGGATGGATCAAGAGTGAAACTCAAGTTTTTACCAAATGTATAGCTCTATAAAAAGGGATATAAGTTGTTTCAGCTCCTCACCCCCATCAGTACAATCACAAACTAAACAAATGGCTCTCAGAGTTGCATCGTCTTCTTTTCTTTTTCTACTCTCACTGCTCATCAGCTTTGTTGCAATCGCTAAATCTGATGTGAGTAATTACTCTCTCTTCTCATGATCCATCATTAGTTTCACCAATTGTACGTAAGCTTCTATTCTACATAGTTTCACCATTTGTACTAATGATCCATCATTAGTTCTCCAATAGTTGTGCGCATATGTGTGTTTTTTAATTCTTAATATTCGTCGAAATGGGACTTCATGCATGCATATATGTAAAACCATCAGTGCAGGTACATTGTGAGAGTGAAGACAGGAGATCGCAAAGATGCAGGAACGGACTCCATGATCAGCCTCAGGTTATCATCTCCTAGCAATAGCTTTACCGTCAACAACCTCCGAGATTGGGGCATCATGGGACCTGGTCATGATTACTTTGAGCGAGGCAACCTCGATGTGTTCAGCGGCACGGGTCCTTGCCTCGGCGTTTGCGCCATCACCGTCACGTCCAATGGCGAAGGAAACAAGCCAGGATGGTACTTGGATTACGTGGAAGTCACTTCCACTGGGCCCAAGGTAGCTTTCGTGGTGAACCAGTGGCTAGCTCTTGATGAATGGCCATATCATCTCTATGCCAGCGTGAACTTATGCTCCCGCGCCCAGCTAATCAAGATGGCATCAGATCAGGATTCTTGAGTTTGACTGCGCTCTCTCTACTGTGAGACCATGCTAAATTTCTGAAATCTCAATATGTATTCGGCTTTTGTTGGTGTGTTGTGTTTTATGTAATGTATACTAAAATCTGAATATGTATTTGGCTTTTGTTGGTGTGTTGTGTTTTATGTAATGTACGTATGTCTTTGTCGTGTGTCCCTTCACTTCAATAATAGCGTGCCCTCGTGGTGCAAGCTTGTCTAGCTAGCTACTTGGCCTCCACCAATCAGATGGCGGGCGACTTGTTTAATTTCTTCACGTATGCGAACTGGCTTTACAAACGCTATATCTATCACACAGAATATATCGTACTCGTTCCCTAGGATCAATTTCGGATTTCATGCGGAGTAGTTTCACAGCAAGCTAGAGATCTCTAATCTGTCTTTCTCTAGTATCCTTTACAATGTCTCGATTTTTCAATTTTATTTTTCAATTTTCTTTGTATCATTAGTTTTTACATGAGACATTTCAATATCTTGAAGTCTGAAACAATAAAGTTTGTTATTTTTTATGATTTCCTTAACAAATATCACAATTACACCCTTTTATTTTTTAAAATATCATACTAAAATAAAAAAATTTACTGTTATGAAACTCCAATATATCAAAATATTTTTTATTTTATCTAAAATTTAATAATAAAAAAATAAAATTGAAGAATTGGGACATCACAAATGATATCAGAAAAAAAGAACATTAAAGTCCTTAGCCTATTTACACTATAAAAAAAATAATTTTTGACGGTAACTTTAATTTGTCGTCAATAAAAATTCACCAAAACTATACTTTTGGTGATGATAATTAAATATCTTTGGCAACAAAAATTAAATGCCTTGTGCCACCAAAAGTATGGTAAAGTCACTGTCAAAAGTATTTTTATAAAAAATAATTTATATAATTACTTTTGGTAATAACATTTGTCTTCAGTAAAAGTATTTTTAAAAAATGAAATATAATTTTAAATTATATGAAATAATTTATAAAGTTATGATTTAAATTATTAAAAAATTTATTTTGAATTATTTTAAAATTTTAAAATTAAATGAAATCATTCAAAAATACTTATGAAATTAAATTCTTATTTTATATACAAAATTAAAAAATAATAATGAAGATGAGCCAAATTTAATTATTTTTAATTTTTTATTATTCATAATCTTTTTTTAGACATATATAGCTCATTTTTTAAGAAGTATGTTATTAAGTTAGTATTTTAATATGATAAATTAAAATCTTGATAGGTTATTACTTTCAATTATAATTAAGTTAAGTTATACATAAACTATTACTTACATATAAATACATAAATGGCATTGCACCGTTAAAGTTGTACAAATATCATGTGATACAAATTATATTATAGACTACTTAACATATTGTGCACTTAATGCTTAGCTTAGTATACACATGGTGTCTACATTTTTTATTGAGCTCTAATGATTTTTGGACAAGAATTTCATGTGATTCTGTCTAGCATATTTAGGCTTTCATTGTTATAAAAAAAAAGAAGTTACTAATATTTTTATAACTAATTATTACTATGAATAATAGGAATAATTATTCAAATCCACCTTGCTATGAGGTAGATAATGGCTAAATGTTAGCTAGATTGATTATATATATATGAGATTCTTGTAATTATCTTATACTATAAAAGTTATTAGTATATATTCATTAAAAGTTTAAAATTATTCAAAATGACTATTACCAAAATTTGTACGGTTGAAATTAATTTGTTATTAAAATATTCTTCTAAGATATTGAAAAATTGTAAATAAAATATATTTTTAATAGAAGGGGAAATATTTTTCTATTTTGAGAGAAGATAAAAATTTAATCATTTATTTTATCAATTTTTGAGAAAACTATGGAGAAGAAAAAAGTAAAAGATATTTAACATAAACTAATATAATGCATATCTATAAATAAATTATATACTTACTAATTTTCATTTAAAAAAATTTAAAATTTGGTTATGATGTTTATAAGAATATTATTTAATATTTAAAAAATGTTTATTTTAAGTTCATTTTCCTAACAAAAATAATATTTATTGATAAAAATAATATTTTATTAAAAATATAATTTAAATATTCATATAAATTATTTTGTTGTATTAATAATTAAAAAAATGTAGTATAAGTATATATTTTTAATAATATATTATTTGATATATGTATATGCAGTTAAATGACATTATTTAATTTTGCACATAATAATTGTAAATGCATTTTAATTCAACTGATAACGAAAGGAGACTTAAGGCTTAGAAATAAGAGGTTAAAGGTTCAAATCTTGACTTTGACATATTTTGCAACAAATATGTGACGTGCTGCATGATAGTGGCATGGTGCATGATGGTGGCTTTAAGAGGTGATTTGAGGAGGCGCACATGTGACGGGTAGCATGGCACACGAGGTGGCTTGAAAAGGTGCACACATCGTATGAGGTGACAGGGTAATGTGTCACAAGAGGGCAAGTGATATGGCATCACATGATGTACATGTAGCGGAATAATATGACACAAAATAAATTATTTTTTTAAAAAAAGTTTTAGTGCAATAAATGTCACCACTAAATCTTTTTGGTGTCAAAATATTTTTGGTGGTGATAATATTTATCGTCATCAAAAAAAACTTTAAGGATGATTGTTATAGCAGCAAAAACTTTTAGATGTGACTTTTAAACTTTTGGTAGCAATTTTTTTGTTGCTGTCAAAAATCTATTTTTTTTCAGTGTTATGGCAGAAGACGTACGGTGGGAAATAACATTTTTTTTTTTAATATTGCAAGGAGCGCTTTTACATCCATGAAACAACCGTTAAAAAATTCTCACTGGTACAATCCATACTTTGGATCGAGTCTCATATATTAGAGGCAGTAGTTGTTATGGTTTTGTTTTCAATTTATTTTTTGTTCTATTTTTTTTAATTAGAGAGACAGGCACTAATGATTTAAGATTACAAGTAGGGTCAAATGCGTGACCTCCCACTCACGAAGAAGTTTACATGTTATTAGACTAGTCACTAGACCATCGTTTTGTATTTGTTCTAGTTTAGTTTGGGCTGCAGCCTCATTCTGTACCCAAAAAAGAATCACTGCCTTTTTCATACTTTTTGAAGTCTCGTACATCGACTACTCTTTTTTTTTTTTAATTCATTTTAATGATCAATATTAGTGCTCGTTAGTCAAATGAAGGATAGGTATATATTTAATGTTCAATCATATCTTGAAAAGTATTGTTTTTAATAAGAGAACACATGTAAGTGATAAAAAAAGACATAATAACAATTTTCACACTTGACAAACAATATTATTCTAATAAATGATTTAGGAAGCACAGTGTTCTTTAAAAAATAGTTAAGGGAAAAAAGTGTTATTACATGCACAAACTTCGGTTATGAATGCATAACAAATGCACACAAAGAAAACAGAAGGAAGCAATTTAATGCAGAGTTATCAACGATTTAACACACTCTGATTCAAATAGGTGGGAGAACATTGCACAAAAATCCAAACATATTACACATTGGGACCCAAGTTTTTTTCAATATTATAATTGTGCCCCATTCTATAAACAGGCTCATGTTTGGGCCTGAAGTGTGGATAACACAACAGAAACAAAGAGGAGAGAAAAAAATGCCTTAAAGAGGACTAATAATATCCAAACAGAGTTTCTACAATCTTGAGGGAACTCCTTCAAAATTGTAGACTTTAAGTTGATGCTACTTTGCGATAAATGTGCATAATGTACTATTGGCTTCTCTGTACATGTGCTCATCTGTAGCCATTCAATTTCTCATTAAAAGATTTTTGATATCTCGCACAGTGTACGAGTTGAAAATTGAGTGCTTACTGTCATAGATGTTCATGCATGATTCCATGGATATAGCCCCCATAAAACTTGTATACAGATTAATTAACCTTCCTGAATCCATGATGACAGCAAAACTATAAGCATTCATGTATGAGCATATATGGCCCATGCGTTCCACCTTCATGTTTGAAGTAAAGTTTAGTTTCTTTGCAAAGCCACATCTCTATGCATGGGAGAGGAACCTCTTCCTCATTTTCCTTTCATTATCCTTGATTAAAATTCTCAATGGTTTTGATTTAAAGTGATTGTTTTAACTTTTTTACTTAAATCGATATTAAATCATACTTTTAATTAGAATTGTTGAGGATCCTTCACTATATGGTGCTGTGACTTTTCATACTATTTTTAGGCCTTGGCTCTTCAATAACCAACGAGCTACCACTGTTTTAAATCCTTCCGCTGTAATTTTATATTTTCATAATCTATTGTATTTCTTAATATTTCCACTTATAGTCTTTAGAACTTAGAATGCACATTCTTTCTCTATGTCTTTATTATACTTTTTATTGTTAATTATTAAACGAAATCTAATCTATTTTTTTTTAAAAAAAAATCTTCTCTAAAAAATTATACTATCATAACATACATGCATGTATACACACAATGATGACTCTTTTTTTGTCACGCGATGAACTGCTCGCATTTTTTAGGACTATTTGAAGAGTTCAACCTAATACATTTGTCACTCTACGGGGTAGGTGGCATCTTCCATTCTTAAGTATTCTTTTATAGTTAGACATATTGTCCTTGTAAATCTTAATTAAAAATCTTAATTTTTCAAAAAAAAAAAAACATGACAGTCTTTCAAAATTACCCTTCCTCAAATACTTTGAGTAGAAGGAACAGTATAGTGGACGATGGAGAATAAGGAACTCGATTCTCATTGAGGCCAACAGTTCGAATCTTATGGATAATAAAGGACAATTATATTAAAAGGGAAAATCATATTGAAGAATTACTGGAACACATTAATTATGAAAAACGATCCAAGTATTCTGAATTCTCTCTAAAATCCCTGATGTACCACATCTGAAAATAAGATTGAATGAGAAAAAGAAGATGACCCTTATGAATTTCAACTGGTATAAATAATTTTTTTTTATAAGCATGCATATGAAAAATGACAAGTGAGTATATTGTTTTAACAAGCATATACATAGAAAATAATAAGTAACCATAATACCTTAACAAGCATGAGTGTGGAAAATTACAAGCATGATGTTTTAATAACAAACATGATAGCGTGGGAAATGACAAGCAGGGTATTGTTTTGTCAAGCATGCATATGGAATATGACAAGCAAGCATACCGTGTTAACAAAGTGTGAAAGATAACAAATGTAATATTCTAATAAGTAAGTAAGGGAATTGCTTTGATAAACACACATATGAAAAAGGAAATGATAATTGATGATAACAATTTAACAAGCACCGGGTGTTGGAAATAAAAAAAAAAACACACTTTAATGGAAAATGAAAAATATGATTATTTTTGCCTTTTCTCCTTCAACCTTGATATTAGGTACTTCAGAAATAATTCATAATGCTTTTGATTCTTTTTCGCAATTAATTAACATGCTCCATTAATTAGCCCTTCAATACGATTTTCCCATATTAAAATAATGTATTTCGACCTCTTATGTATACATCTATTTATCAATACCTGAAAGCTCCAAAAAGCTTTGATTCCCACGTGATAAAATGAATTGGATATTAGGGGCTCCGTGAGTAATCACGTTGGGGATGGAAGAGTGAAAAACTCAAGTTTTGACCACACGTGTGTCACTCTATAATATGTTATGGCTTGATATATTACAGCTGAACATCTCTGAACCATCAGTCTAACCAGTGAATAATCGTGGCTTGCAAGCCTTTCCAATTTGTTGTCCAATTCGATTTTTAAACATTGGCATGTAAACAGTTTATGTTAAGATAGGATACGTCAACCCACTGATCTGGATGAAACCATCAACCTCAAGTTAATAGGATACGTCAACCCACCCTGGGATGAAACCATCTACCTCCAGTTATACAACGCAATTCATGCATCTCTCGCTTCTTGTAGGAACTTGGTGGATGCTAGGGCCGGGCTAATTAAGATGTTTGGGTGTTTTTACAAGCATATTGTATGAACTTGAATCACATAAAATCGGAGGTCTATAGTTAGAAAAACGACTAGTGGAAGTTGGCAATTTTTGACAGCAATTCCATAAAGAGTAGGCCACAACATGACATTATATTCTTAATTAATGATATACTTCCTCCATTCATGTAAGATGTTATCAAGTACTTTTTGAATATTAATATAGTAGTGGCAAACAAATTATTGTAGTAGGTAGTTAACACTATTTGAAACCTTACTTCCCCCTCCCCTCACCCTCAAAAACAACACAATCTTCCATATTACCCTTCCTCAATTACTTTGTTTCACACTATAAGGGCATTTTGGGCAATGCGTGATTAATGCATCATTGTTTTTCTCAAAATTAACATATAATATTTTTAAAAATGAAGTTAAGAAAAAGCATGTTTTTATTTTATTTTTATTTTTTAATATATATTAATATTGTTTTCTAAACTTTAATTTATTTTTCCACAATTTATCCATGACCTATTAATTGGGCCTTCCTTCAATTGTAGACGTGACATGGAAAGATATACTTGGGCCTTCCTTCTTAATTTATTTTTCCACAATCTATCCATAGCGAAGAGCTTTCACATGTAGCTTCCAATTCCAAATCTTGGAAAGTCAGGAGCTTAGGCCTCGCAAACTACAAATTGTGGTGTAAATTAAACAAATACTCATGAGTAATCAACGGGTAGGATCTAGTAAAATGGGCTAATTTTGCAAAACATGGCAAATTAATAGTCGAATATTTATTGAAAAATATCCCCATATTTTAATACCTAACTATTCCTCAAACAATATTACTTTTAATAGGAGAATACTTGCAAACAATACAAAAATACTCATGACCATGTTTTACTTCCATGAACTACTGCATTATGCATATATTTTATAACAAAATAAAATTGACAGGGTCAATATTTTAAGGAAAAAATCACCAAATTTTTGAAACACTAAGAACTCCTAGATAAAATAATAACCCATTATTTTTGCCAATACATTAAAGTATAAATATTTCTTTTTTTCTTTTATGGAAAAAGTGTATATATTTCATCAAATTCGCCAAGAAGTTACTAAGATACTAGTATAGTTGATGAGATAGGTTTGTGGTTGGACTACTGTCTGGTTCTCATATTTTGATCCATATTTAGTGAACTGCATAAGCATAGATATTTGGAACATTTGGCTCACTCGGGGCCATGAATATACATTGTACTCTATGAAGTATTTCTGTTTACAAAAGCCATGTTTAGTAGGAAAGAAAAGTGAATAAAAAACTGTATTTTTTTCATTTGACTAAGAAAAGATAAATAAGAAAGAAGGGAAATTAGAAGAAAAATAACACATGAAATCCAATGCATTCCTATTGAAATATTATAAGTGATTAGTGTTTAATCACCTAATTAGTTGATATCCCTAAATCTATATAAAAGGATCACATCACATCATTGTGTTTAGTTGTGAAATTAAATGTAATCCATCAAGGTTAATGCCCATAGTTTGGGGTTTGTGCATCACCCAAGTAGGTTGATTTGTGGTTAAGGTAAAACCAGACCAATTATTGAACCGATCAAAGCATTGATGTAGGGATCAATGGTTCAACTGAGATTGAACCAAGGTCAAATTAAAATTAAACCGGTCATGATAAAATGATATAATTTAAACAAAAAGCATTAATTTCCAATACATTTGTCCATATCCAATACTTAATATCTCACGCAACATATAACAACAATCCTAACAAAAGCACAATAAACATTTCAATATTCATTCTTACAATCCTTCAATAATCAAAAAGTCTAAAGTTAATAATTTCAATCCAAATAAGCAATAAAAACAATAACTTTAATATGCAAACTATAATAAAAACAAATACACTAGATTACCCAAAAAAACAAGGGAAAACTTTAATGAAGATCCTTGGACCATACTTATTTTAAAATCAAAGTCCCTAAATTTTTAAAATTCACTACAATCCAAGGACTAATTTAATATTAAATTTATCAGGAAAATGACAAATTTGCCTCTCATTTAAATTTATAGTATAACTTTCCTACTTCACATAGTCATTGTGATGCTTCATTTGTTAATTTACTTATGAAATATTATCCATTGCCCTACTTAATTAACTTGTTTTATTTTAGGTATTTAAATTATCTTAAGACAAATTATTGGTCCACATACTGTATGTTATTCATTATTTATGGACTGTTATTCATTACTCATTTTTATTCATTGCTAAACTTTCACTTGATTTTATTTCAGAAAAATGAACAAGTAAAGTGAAAAAATTAATAACATTTCATAAGTAAATAAACAAGTAAAGTAAAATAGTTTTGATATTAATTTAAATGAGGGATAATTTT
>NW_026555341.1:35760071-35903521 GCF_029017545.1 Prosopis cineraria | reverse complement strand
TTGAACCAATCAAAGCATTGATGTAGGGATCAATGGTTCAACTGAGATTGAACCAAGGTCAAATTGAAATTAAACCGGTCATGATAAAATGATATAATGTTAAACAAAAAGCATTAATTCCCAATACATTTGTCCATATCCAATACTTAATATCTCACACAACAGATAACAACAATCCTAACAAAAAGCACAATAACATTTTAATATTCATTCTTACAATCATTCAATAATCAAAAAGTCTAAAACGAATAATTTCAATCCAAATAAAGCAATAAAAAAAATAACTTTAATATGCAAACTATAATAAAAACAAATACACTAGATACCCAAAAAAACAAGGGAAAACTTTAATAAAGATCCTTGGACCATACTTATTTAAAATCAAAGTCCCTAAATTTTTGAAATTCACTACAATCCAAGGATACTAATTTAATATTAAATTTATCAGGAAAATGACAAATTTGCCTCTCATTTAAATTAATAGTATAACTTTCCTACTTCACATAGTCATTGTGATGCGTCAATTATTAATTTACTTATGAAATATTATCCATTGCCCTACTTAATTAACTTGTAGTTATTTTAGGTGTTTAAATTATCTTAAGACAAATTATTGGTCCACATATTGTATGTTATTCATTTATTTATGGACTGTTATTCATTACTCTATTTTACTTATTCTTGCTAACTAAACTTTCACTTGATTTTATTTCAGAAAAATGAACAAGTAAAGTGAAAAAATTAATAACATTTTATAAGTAAATAACAAGTAAAGTAAAATAGTTTGGATATTAATTTAAATGAGGGATAATTTTATTATTTTTAATAAATTTAATATTAAATTTAACCCTTGAATTGTAGGATTGTAGTAAAATTTTAAAATTTTAGGAGTTTTGAATTCAAAAAGGTTTGGGTCCAAAGGTCTTTATGAAATTCTCTAAAAAAAGAAAAACAAATAGTGCACTAATATCATTTAAAAACAAATTATATGTCCTAAAAGTTGTCTTAAATATTGTAACTATACAGTGTAATGCTTTTAAAATATTTATATTAAAGAGTAGTAAAAGAAAAGGGATAACACGTTTTCTGAAATTGAATACATGCAAAATCAATTATGGACCCTAAATCACAATTATCTCATAAGTTACTATTACCTGTTTTTCAATTCATTTTTCAATTATACATTTCTAAAAATTTATTAAAAATCATATAAATTATTTATAAATTATATTTTTTGGTTCATAATTGAATTTGATATAATAAGAGGTGTTTGTATATTTGTAAGAAATTATAATTTTAGTTTCATAATTAATTTTTAGATATATAATGGGTATTTGAATATTTTTGAAAAATATAATTTTAAATTATAATTAATTTTAATATATAATATGAGTGTTTGATATATTTTCATAAAATTATTCCCTCTAAAATTGTTTCTAAATGAAATCCGGAGAAAACCAATTATTTCACGATTCTAAAGATGAAAAGCAATTCTTTCATGCTTCTCAGATAAAAATCAATATTGCGTATTGCAGGACAAAACACAGGGTTTTGTCTTCGTCATTTTCTGTTTTTTTTTTAAAAACCTCTATCAGTTTGCCCCCTGTCTTCTAATTTTCTTCTTCATTTGTTGGTTTTCTCTTCACGCATTCACGCTGGCGACTGTGTTTTCTTTTTTAGGTGAAATGTATTTGGAAACTCTAGCGGTATTGTTCATTCTTTTCATCGGGTAGATCTTTAAGTTTTTCCTTGCATTTTTTATTTGCTGTCTGTGTTATATGAGATCTTCTTCTTCTCTTCTTCTCATTTTCCTTCTCTTCCTTACCTCTTCCTTGCGTCTGATCTGGTATTTGGGAGGATCTTATAATTTTTTTTAGAAAAAAAAGTTGACCAGTTGGGTTGCACACAGGTTACCCCTATTTTTTTCAATCCCACTAGTTGTTACCAATGGGAATTAGTCTGAGTGATAAGCGATTTGATTCTACTTAAATAAAGTCTCAAGTTTAAGCCTTGTGTATGTAGAAAAGCCTTCCTAGAAAACTCACCCATCATAACCAGGTACGCAACATAGGTCAGATCCAAATTAGTTAGGGCAAAGCTTTGGATACCAGGTGGGCAACCAAAAAAAAAATTCCACTAGTTCTTTTTCTAATTATAGACTTCCCATATTTTTCTCATTTTTCAATTTTCTTTTCCCTCAATTTTTCAATTCGTATTTCTTTTTCAAATCAGCCAAGCAGTAATAAATGCTACCCTCTCTGTTTTTTATTGTCAGAGAAATTATCATTTTTTACTTAATTTTTTATAGTAAAAAAATCACTTATTTTAATAAACATTTATTATATTTTTTTAAAATTACCTATCATAATTTAATTAATGATAAATAATTAATGCATGATTATCTTGATTAAAATAGGCATTTTAGTTTTATTTTTTTTATTTTCAGACATAATTATTATAGTTAATTAATTTTTTTAAATTTATGTGATTTTTTTCTCTTATACGAGGGAGAATATTCCAATCCAATGATATGTTTTTGAAAATACAAGAAAGTATGAATAAAGCAAATCTTGTTTATACTTCATTGGTGCTCAGTTACCTCAGTAATTAATTGCATCGAGAATAAGTCCCAATAAGAACCGACGCCTAATTAATGTACCTGGTGATCGATCGACGATCATTCCTGCACTTCAGTTGGATTAATTTGGATTTGAATTCTTGTCTGATTTAGTTATAGTTTGTCCGTACAAGAATGCCATAAAAGTAATAATAAATTAATAATAATTAGTGGAAAATTACGAGACAAAAGAGCAATGCGTTTGCATCCACATACTCTAAACTACAAATTAAATTACCCAATTCAAGTTTTGACTTTTAAATAATAAAACAAAACTCAACTAAGATAAAAATTTAGGACCTATTTAATTTCTATATCCATTTTTGTTTTCAAAATCGTTTTGTAACACATTTTTTAAAATTATTTTTCAAAATAAAACAAAATAAAAATTTATTTATTTATTTATGTTAATTTGAAAATAGTTTAAGAATTAAAATAAGTTAATAGTGATGGTTGTAAATAATTAATGATTGATTTATAATAGGAATTAATTAAGGTAGTGTGTTTCAAAAACAATAAAAATAAAACGAAAAAAAATTTAAGGTATTTTTATTTTTTATTTTTAAAAATAAAAAATGAGAACAATTTTAAAAATAATAAAATATAAAATATTAATCCAGTTTTTTTTTCTTTTTAAAAAACAGAGAACAGTTTTTTACAATGAAAACCAAACATGCCCTTAACCTCCCACCAACTCAATTCAGGTCTATTAAACAAATCAATTGAACGGTTTGTTTGTTTTTTTTTTTTTGGGAAAAATACCAAACCATTGGAAACGATTGAAAATTACTCCCTCTATTTTAAATTATTAAACACTTTTAAAGTAATTTTTCCATCCCAAAATGATTAAGGTTTCATTAAACGTATTAATTCTAATATTATTTTTTCTCTCTCTATAATTAATTTTCATTCCTTTTCTTTTCAATGTATTAAATTATTGATATTTTTAAAAGTTTATATTTGTGTTTTGAAAAGATAGGATTGTTAAGTATATTTAATGATGTTTATTGGAAGGAAATGGATAATCTGAAAGTGAAAATCTGTAAACTTTGTGATGGTCGTATTCTTAAGAAAGAGAAATTTTTATGTCATATAAAAATTTATAAAATAGAAAAATTATATAAAAATAAAATTTTTAAAGAAATTTATGGATTTTAATTTCAAATATTTTGCTTCCCATTTGCAGACATGTTTCAAAGATTATTATTATTTTTTACTGTGTTTTTCGGTGTATGTATAATACATAGGTTTTGCCGATAGGGAATAGATAATTCCTCTCCTAAAAAATGTTGAAAACAATGGGAGGTTGGAAGAGCCTACTACCTACCTAAAAAATTAAAATAAAAAATATAAATACATTAGAAAACGTGACTTTTATTGTGTTTATTTCATGTGCGCCGCCCATAGTGCCCTCCGCACGGCCCCCATTGCTGAGAAGAGAAAGGAGGAGTGACTTCGTTATCTATAAAAAGTGACTGAGGGCGTGAGACACGAAAAGCAATGGGTTGAGGAATAATTTGTAAAAATTGCAACTCAACGCCCAAGTATTTAAATAATTACAATTACAATTCAAATCATTTGCTTTTGTTTTTTTTTAATTTTGAATTTAAAATTTGAAAATTTTTAAATAAATTTTGGTCTTTTCTTTATATGGGAACTTGTCTAGTTTTGACCCATTTTACTGGTTGTTGATTAGATTTATTGGTCTTTGATCAATTTTTTCAAGGTATGTTTGATTGCAGGGTTTTGAAAGGGAGGGGAGCCCTTCACTTGGTTAAGAAATTTTGGAAGAGAGGGAAGCTAAAATAATCCCTCTCCTCCCCTCATATTGCGCCCCTCCAAATTGAATTCTTTTTTAGGGAAGTTAATTTTTTTTGATTATTTTACCCTTATTTATTTTTTAATATTCTAAGTATACTTATAGATAAAAAAAACTTTCATATCAGATTGTATTTCACTCCTAAGCCTCAATTGAACTCATTGGATTTTTTTTAAAAAAAAGTTACATTTCATCATATTTTATTATATATATAGTTATTTATTTTTATAAAAAATTGTTATCATTTTATTTTTTTTCCACATATTGACAATATGATAGGATGAGAGTGAATTTTTAAAAAATTATACAATTTAAATTGAAGTATAAAATTATTTTCTACAAGAAAAAAAAATAAAAAATTTTAAACTAATGTATGGGGATATAATAGTAGATTAGTTATTACATCCCCTCTCCTCCCCTTCAACAAAACCACAAGATAATATTAAAACCCCTCCCTTCCCTCCCCTCCCCTCCCATCCATCACCTCCCCTCTCTTCCGCTTTCTCACCTTCGAACCAAATACACCCTTACTATCAACTTAGAAGTTATATACATTGGACCAAGAGTTAGTTTTTAATTGAACCAGTTGATCTGATTAGGTTTTTAATTTAAGACCTTGTTATGGTTATAATACTCTAATGTAAATGATTAAAAAAGGAAGAATACTTTATGCAAAGGAGAGCCTTTTTTTTTTCCTTACAAATAACTAATTTATTTAATGTTCTCAATATATGTAAATTAGTTAACCATCAGTTCCTACGTTTAGGACAGAGAAATAAAATTAGTTGTTACGAGAAGAAGTAACGGTTTTAACTTTTAACTATAAAAATTTTCCGAACATAAGAAAGCAAGTGACAATTGTTAAAATCATGTGCGAAAATTTTTGTATATAAGAGAAGGATAAAACTTATGATGGAATCTTCCGATTCTATAAATTAAATTATCTACGAGTGAAATGTTGCCAAATAAGTCTGATAAGATAAACAGTAAAAATAAGTTAAACATTACCGAGTATTCAAGTAAGGTATAGGAGATGAAAGGGGCATTTGTAAACGTGAATAGGACCACCAACTAATCAGAAGGAAAGATTCTGACAATATCCCACCTGTTTGGAACTCATTTTTGAATTCTGCATGCATATTTACTTTTGTTGAGTTGTTAAGTATGAGTGAATCTACCATAGTGTGGAGAGAAGTCTCATATCAAATAAAATTGAGATAAAAATGAGATAAATATAGATAAGTAAAAGACTCATAAATTCAATGTTTATAAGGTTTTGGGTTAGAAGTGATGCCCTTCCTTGTATTTACTTCTATGTGTCTTCTTAAAACTGGTGGGTGGCCCAATTGTGTTTTCACCTAGTCACCTCTATCAAGATGCATTTTCTCTCCACTATCCATATCAACTATTGGATCAATTTTTGAATGGTTGAGATTTAATGTTTCATAAAATTATTATCATAAATTTTACATTTTAATAATAATTTTATGAAACATCAAATCTCAACCATTAAAAATGAATCCAATGGTTGAGATATAAAGTGGAGAAGAAATGGAGAGGAAAAATTAGAGAGAAGCCGGGTCCTCGTCCATAGGCCCAATAACTTGTCCATAAGCAATGGCCTTAAAATAACTACTGTGGATATCCATTACCTTCCTTCAACTTCATTGTCAACTTGTATCTAACTAGTTATTAATTGATTAAAATAATTAATAAAGAAGACTCTTCCCAAGAGAGCTTGTAGGTCGTTACTCAGATATTTTGGGCTTTAGTGTTTGATGACTTGGCATAAATGAGTTTGATCCATGAACTAATGGACTACGTATGATATCATGTTGGGGATAGAAGAGTAAAAACTCAAGTTTTCACCACACGTGTGTCACTCTATATAAAGGCAAGCATATAGGTTGTTTCAGCACTCACAGTCATCAGTAGCATCTATCACAAACTAAGCAAATGGCTCTCAGAGTTGCATTGTCTTCTCTTCTTTCTATGCTCTCCCTACTCATCAGCTTTGCTGCAATCGCTACAGCTGTAAGTAATTACTTCTTTTCCTCGATCCTTCATTAACTAGTTTCACCAATCCTACGTAAGCTATTCTTATACTTAGTATTGTGTGTGTGTGTGCTTGATTCTGAATATTGATCCAAATGGGATTGCGCGCAGCAAAACCAGTGCCGTTACATAGTGAGAGTGAAGACAGGAGATCGCCAGGATGCAGGAACGGACTCGGTCATCAGCCTCAAGTTAACCTCACTTACCGGTAGCTTTACCGTCAACAACCTCCGTGAATGGGGGCATCATGGGACCTGGTCATGACTACTTCGAGCGAGGCAGCCTCGACATATTCAGTGGCATGGGACCTTGCCTCCGTGTTTGCGGCATCACCGTCACGTCCAACGGCGAAGGGCACAAGCCGGGATGGTACTTCGATTACATGGATGTCGCCTCCACGGGGCCAAAGGTCGCGTTCCCGGTGAGCCAGTGGCTAGCTCTTGATGAATGGCCATATCATCTCTATGCCAAGATGAACTTTTGTACCGGCGCAAAGCTTAATTCCAAAGGAGGGCATTGGATCTGGATTTCTTGAGTTGGAGCCGCTCTACTGTCTCTCTACTATTGTGTGACCATGCATGCTTAAGTGGCAAAACCTTAATATGTAATATTTGGTTTTCGTTGGTGTGTTGTGTGTTTTGCAATCTACGTGTACGTTTTTATTAGTACTGTATCATCAGTCATGTGTCTCTTCGATTCAATAATAATGCGGCTTCGTGTTCATGGTGCAAACCTATCTACTTGAGACCTCCACCACTTAGATATGGCTGGCCACATGTTTAATTTCTTTATTGCGGAAGAGAACGGGCATTCATTACAATCAATTTCCGAATACATGGTGGTAGTACGGCAGGCCGGGACAGCAACTATAATATTTTTAAAAAATCAAAGCTAGGAGAATGATGGATTTGGATCCAATGAATGGCTGAAATCCACTCATTTAATTAGTATCTCACATTGCATGATAATAACTGTTTGATTTAATCAATCAGTTATTTGATATTTTTCATATTATAGTAAAAATGTATCAAATATCAAGTGTTTGGAGGGAATTAACAACATATGTAAGAAGTATTCTGATTGTGGAGATTGTTTTGAATTTTTTGAGAAAAACTATCTTGATAATTTTAATTTCTAGTATTGATGATATTCATCAATTATAATTAAAACATTCATTGAATGGATAAACTTAAGCCACTTATTGAATTTAAATCCAAAGTGTTTTTACATCTATGAAATAACCAACCGTTTAAAAAAAATCAGTACAATCTCATATGTAGACTTTTTTTTCATTAAAGTTAACATTAATGTCCGTTAATCAAAAACAACATTAATGATTCTGAAATTTGAAGGGCAACATTATTCTAATAAATAATTTAAGATGCACAATTTGCTCCTCGAAAAAATATAGTTAAGTGTCTAAAGTGCTCTTTTATCCTAAATCTTTCAAAATGTTGATTTTGCCTATTCTATTGTCCTTTGAAGTGGAAGGGATGTGAATCCTTCTCTTTTGGGAAACAAAGAGGACTAGAGCAAAAGAGTCTTAAAGAGGATCAAAAAGGTTCAAACAAAGAAAATTTCTACATTCTTGAGGATACTCTTTCAAAACTATAGTTAAGTGTCTAAAGTGCTCTTTTATCCTAAATCTTTCAAAATGTTGATTTTGCCTATTCTATTGTCCTTTGAAGTAGAAGGGATGTGAATCCTTCTCTTTTGGGAAACAAAGAGGACTAGAGCAAAAGAGTCTTAAAGAGGATCAACAAGGTTCAAACAAAGAAAATTTCTACATTCTTGAGGATACTCTTTCAAAACTATAGACTTCAAGTCGATACTATGCGTAAACTTTGCGATCAAATCTGCACAGTTGTTAGATTTCCTATACACAATTACACATGCTTACACGTGACATCTCAATAAACATTTTTTATATATTGCACAGTGTTGAAAATCAAATGGTTATTATCATAGAATTTCATGATTTTCCATGGATAGCCTCCATAGAATCCGTATACAGATTAACCTCATTGAATTCATGTATGACGCGCTAACAAAGCTGTCCCTCATGAAAGGCCATGAGTTTCGCATTCGTGTTGGGAATGTAACCAAGATTCCTTATTATCTTTGATCTCAGCTGGTCCTGTTTGATTTTTATAACTTTGGTCTATTGTTAGGGAAAAAACGCTTGCGAAAGTTGGTGATGTTTGATAGCAATTCTATTGTCAAAGTGCTGGCACGACCATATATACGACTTGAGAGGGCAAAGTTGGGTTAGAAAGTTTAATGATATACTCCCTCCATTCATACAAGATAGGTTAAAGTCAATTGAGTGGAATTCACAAATATAATTTAATTCAATAAATATAAAAATATAAAATCATGCATGCATGCAATTCCATCCTCAACTCATTCTTATTGCTTCTCTAACTAAACCCATGGGCTATCATAATTAACATGATCGGTCCATGTGATTGGACTTCACTAAGCACATCGATTACAAGTTGTAGCCCAACCAAAAGCTCAACGTTAACACTCACCACTAAACCATGAGCTCCCTTTCTTTAGAACTTATTATAGAGGTATCTTGTCCCAATGATTCTTTCCATGTAAGATACCAACTGTAACATCATGAGATTTTTTTAAATTAAGCTAAATAAGGGTAAATTAGTAATTTGAGTACTAACACAAGTGGAATGTGATTAAAAGATGACATTTAGGCCTATTGGACTCATAAATAGGCTTGGAGTGGGACACTAGATAGGGAGTATTAGGCTACTTTGGGCCTAAATTAGTAAGAAAATTGGGCTTCATTCCATCACTGTGTTGTCCGTCGTGATAGATGCGCCATGCTTTGCAACAGATGAGTCACTACCTAATATAATAGATGCATGAATGTTAACTTCTAAAATTTCATGTCATTTAAGCAGATGTTTCTTTGGTTTTTAATATATTTTGACACAATTGTACATATTTTAAATATTCAAATCAGAAAATTGAGTATGTTGTTTTAGAAATTCAAGCCATGGCTGTGATTTAGTATTTCAAAGCTAATTCATTAATATTTTGATTTAAGATTTGGTTGGATGCATTTTTGGACCCTTGGGGATGCTTTTGGAAGGCTTCTAGATGAAGAAATTAAGTGAAAAGATGATTAGTCGTGCTAGTTAGGGGAAGTGTACAAGATAGAGCAAAGTTGTGACCAAAATTGTGACTTTTGACGCTACAATAAAAAGAAGTATTTTATTTAGTTGATAAAGTTAGGGTTTTAAAGTATATATGACTCATTCATGACTTTGGCTGACATTCTGGACTTTTTGAAAGTATCTGGGAGTTTTGGGTGTACTACAGCATATATTTTGGAGGAAATTGAGCTTGGAAGAGATTTTGACTTGATATTTTGGTTCTTCTCCATTCTCCTTCATTTCCTCCTGTTTAATGTTTATACTGATATATTTGTATTTTTTTCATGGGTTTTATGAACATTTTTAGCTAAACCCTTGACTCTAGAATTATTTTGAACCCTTTGTATGGATTAAATACTCATTTTCCCTTCATATTTTTTATTAATAATGTGATTATGTTGATCTCACTCTATACTTAATGCTTCTAGTTGATTGGCCATCAATTAGATTATTGGATTCACTTGATTAATATTTTAGACAATTAGGTTGAGTGTAGAACTTGAGTTAAATTATTTGAGACTTGAAATTTATAAGTTGAATGGATGATTTTATTAATGACATAGAGATACACTCATTAACCTCACATAATCACATACGATTTGCAATGAAAATTGAGTTTAATTAGTTAATTAAGAGATTAAGGGATTAATTAAACTAAACACCTACTTGGAGATTTGAAAGAGTACTTATGGGTAATTTGGTATCCGTGACTAGCATAATTTTTCATTAAGAGCAAGATATATTAAGCGTTGATTGAGTATTTTTGAAGCATAAAGGGGGATAAATAATCCTAGCCTAATTATTTTCAAAAAGTCTTGAATCAATTTATTTTCTATGTTTTCATACTTTTTCACACATTTAATTGATATCTTAAACACTAATCATGTTTTGGATTTACTCAACTTAATTGAAATTTCAATGTATTTTGTTTGACCATATTTTTTAATATAAGTCTCTGTGAAATCAATACTCTACTCACTTTATATTACTTGTTACGACATGTGCAGTTGTGGAGCACAACAATGAAATGAAAAGAAAAAGAAAGAGTTTGTGTGGAGATTGAAAGAGATAGAGGAGTAAGGGCTTTGCTATGGCTTTGTTAGGTCACCATTTGAGCTTATTTGGAGCCAAATATCACTTGGGTAAGCTTCCATATCTCCTTCCACTCTATTCTTATGTGTTTTTCTATCATTGATGGGGTTGTTATTAGAGGGTCTAAAATTGGGTGATGATTCCACCAAGTAATCTAACTTTAATGGAGTTATTGGATATTTATTTAAGTGTCTACCCATCAGGTCAACAAGTATTTATATATGTTGATTTAGGTCTTAATGATGGGTTTAGAGCAAGCCCTAATTTGATATGGATGAGTTAATGAATGGAGTAGTTTAATGATGATATTAGACTAATGAGAGTCTAACTAAGCTATTGGATGTTAGAGACTTAATTATGAGAGATGACCAAGTTGGGAGTATTGGGTTAGTAATTTAATTGGACAAATATTCATAGAAATGAATTATTGATGATGTTGATGGTATTGAAATGTAAATTAATTGTTCATTGGAGTTTTGAGAAAGGAGGAGGCTCATTCCATTATCATCGGTAACTTAATTGGTTGGTAGAACCAAAGTGGAGGTAATCGGGAACTTAAATTCTTGTATATGCTTATTATGTTTGTGAGATTGTGAAATGATTAATGTGTATTTTTGTATAAAATATATGGTGTTTATGTTTTAGAAAATAATGTAAAGTGGGTGAATATGCTATAGCATTATGGTTGAAATTGTTTAATGTATATCAAAGTGAACCTCAAGCATGTTTGGTTGAATAATTGCAAAGTCAAAAAAATGAGAATATGATATTGTATATTATGTGTATGTAATGCATCTTGGCATGATCACATGTTAGGTAAGGGTTCCTTCATTATGGGGAGATTTGAACTAAATCTATGTGGTGAGCCTTCACTACAAGTGGCTCTAATGGTTGGTGCAAATGTATACTACATGTATTGTCATTGTTTCTCAATAAGTGGCATGGATCAAGCATTACCTTGTATTATTAGATTCATATGGGAAATGGTGTGATTAGTCATATGACACCGTTAAGATTTGTGAAAGAGGGAATTAATGGTCTAAAAGTGAGTATGAAAACTTTTAGCTAGGTAACCCTCAATATCTAAGAATTTAGGCTAATCTATTCATATAGATAAGTCCTATTTATATGCTAGTAGCCCATGGATCCAATTAGAGATAACATAGAAGGAAATAAGGTGGTGCATTAATCATGAGTGACATAATTTGCTTCGAATGCATGTTTGAGTATTTGAGAATGATGTTTTAATGATACCTACATTGCATGCTCATATGTTATATTACTTGAATGTGCTTAAGTTTCTGTTCACTAATTACAGAGATGATTATCGTACTCTCATGGATTAACATTTTTTAAAGAGAAGATCTGACTAAGGGCAAGAGGGAAGCTTCAAAACCTAGAGACAATTAGTATTTTTGTAATGTCTCTAGATTTAAATTGTATAATGGATACTATATTTGCCAACCAGGGTCTTTTTCATACTTGCATGTTGCCATGAATATTTATTTGTCATTTTTGGGTGCATTTGGCTATTCTACAGTTGTATGCCTTGTTTTGAATATTTTGTGGGAGCCAAATTAAATGTTTATGCAAGCATCTTTGGATAAATTAAACTTGTTGAAATACTTATATTTGCTTACGCCATTGATTATGAAAATTTTTATGTTTCCATCCCTTCGAATTGTGATTGTTGGATGGTCAAGTAGTGTGATTGTATGATAAATATGAAGTACGTGAATGTCTGGAATGTTGCTTGGATGAGTATTTAGTGTGGTTCAAGGCTCAATGTAGACTAATAGCTTATGATAAGAGGTTTGGATACTTGATTGAGAATTATAAGTGTGAAAACATGATAAATGACTTCAGGTGTCCAAATTGTTCATATGATATTGGATTCGTGTGAAACCAAAATTATTAGTTAAATTATAAAATTATCTATTTGTGAACACTTGGATCATCTCAATTAGATATCTGTATAACATGCTTGCAATGCATGTGATGTTGGTTGTAGTAGATTGTACCTGACTTGTAGTTTTAACTCTTTTGACCTTGTTTCGACTTGTTTTTAACCCCAAATAATTTCCATGCTTCCCAAATGGGTATTACTCATATTTAGTTATGAATTATAATTAATAATGGGATCCCCATTTTGGAAAGGATTTACACTTAGTCATTTCCCTTGATATTTTTAACTAATTAAGGTTAATCTCTTCTATACCCTAGTAAACTTTTAACGATGATTGCTTGGGTTTTTATTATAATGGTAGTATAATTATGGTTAAGAAAGTGGTTAGTAAATGAGAGCATTTTACATTTTGATATTATTCTCGCATTTTGAGATCTGATAATTGTGTTTGTACATTCATAATATCATAACGATTTTAACACTTGACAGGCAATATCACTCTAATAAATAATTTAGGATGTATAGTGCTGTTTGAAAAAATAGTTAAGGGGAAAAGTATCATTTTTAATCATAAATCTTTTAAAACATTTGGTTTTAGTCATTCTATTGTCCTTTAATTTGAAGTTCTCAAAAGAGACGCAAATCTTTTGTTTTTTTTTTGGGGGGGGGGGAATAAAGAGGAGAGCAAAAGAGCCTTAAAAAGGACCGATAATTTCCAAACAAAGTTTCTACAATCTCGAGGAGACTGCTTCGAAACTGACGAGTCAATGCAATAAGCAAAAAACTTTGTGATAAATCTGTACATGTATTGACTTCTTTGTACATGTGCTCACACGTAACCTTTCAAATCCTCTTCAAAAGCTTTTTATATCTTGTACAGTGTACATGTTGAAACTTGAGCGGTTACTGTCATAGATGTTCATGATTCCATGGATAGCTACTAGCTAGCCTACCCTCCATATTCTATACCGATTAATTAACCTTCCTAAATCCATGATGAGAACAAAATTGTAAGCATTCGTGGATGGCCATTAATTAGTTCCACTTCCACCTTCATGATTGGAATGCAGCCAAGTTTCTTTACAAAGCCACATCTCTATGGGAGAGGGGCCTCTTTCTGAGCATTTTCCTTTTCATCATCCTTGGATATATTAAAATTCTCAATGGTTCTAATATAAAGTGAATTTTTTGATTTTTTTTTATTTAAATCAATATTAGATCATTCCTTTAATTAGAATGGTTGAGAATTTTAATTCAAGGGTGATGAAGGGAAAGGAAGGAAGAGGAGAGTAATGAAAAATGAAGAGACTCCTTCCCCCCATTTGCATCAGCCACTGCAAGAAGCATGACCAGCATTCTTGATTTAGCCACCTATGTTAAGTCTAAACCTAGTCAAGGTCTTCGGTTGAGATGCGAATCCTTCGCTATATGCTGCTGTGACTTTTCGTACTATTTGTAGGCCTTGGCTCTTCAATAACCAACGAGCTGCCACTGTTTTATATCTCTGTTCCTGTGTAATTTCATAATCTATCGTATTTCTTAGTATTTTAATTGCTAATGTGTATTTCCACAATAGTCTTTAGAACGTAGAACACACATTCTTTCTCTATATCTTTATTGTATATATTTTTTATTGTTAATTATGAAACGAAACCAAAACTAATTTTTTTGTTTAAAAAAATCTTCTCTTGAATAGAAAATTATCATAGATACATGCACAGGCATACAAGGATGACTCTCTGTTTTTTTTGGTCACTTAGTGAAGTTCTTGGTCATGAGATGAACTGCTCGCGTTTAGGACTTTTTGTCACTATACGGCGTAGGTGGCATCCTCCATTCTTAAGTATTTTTATATGGTTTGAGGTTTTTGGATTACTCGTATGGTCTAAGGTAAACAGGTAATCCAAGTTGGACATATTGTCTTTATAAATCTTAATTAAAAACCTTTTTTTTTTAAACATAATACAATCTTTCAAAATTGCCCTTCCTCAAATACTCTCTTGAGTAGAAGGAATACTAGTGGACGATCGAGAATAAGGAACTGGATTCTCATAAAGGCCAATAGTTCGAATCTTATGGATAATAAAGGACAATTATATTAAAAGGGAAAAGCATATTGAAGGATAGCTAGAACACATTAATTACCAAAAGAGATCAAAGCATTCTGATTTCTCTCTGAAGTCCAAGCCTGACGCCACACTTGAGAATAAGATTGAAAGAGAAAAAGAAGAAAATAACCCTTCTAAATTTCAACTGGTAGATATACTGTTTTGACAAAGATGCATATGAAAAATGATAAACGAGTGCATTGTTTTAACAAGCATTTAGATGGAAAATAATAAGCAACCGTAATGCCTTAACAAGCATGAGTGTAGAAAATCACAAGTATAATGTTCGAATAACAAACATGCCAGTGAGAAATGATAAGTGAGAATATTGTTTCAACCAGCATGTATGTAGAAAATGACAAGTAAGCATAACGTTTTAACAAACACATAAGGATGTTCTAACAAGCATGATAATGGAAAATGACTGAGTATGGTTATTTTTATCTTTACTCCTTCAATCTTATTTTAAGATGTGACGTTAGGAACTTTGGAAAGAATTCATAAGGATGCTTTGATTCTTTTTTGCAATTAACGTGTTAATTAGTCCTTCAATACAATTTTCCCATATTAATTAAAAAAATCTATTTCGACCTCTGATGTTTACATCTACTTAATTATCAATACCTGAAAGCTCCAAAAAGTTATGATTCCCACGTGATGATAAAATGAATTGGATTGGGCCATTAGGGGCTCCGTGAGCAATCACGTTGGGGACAGAAGAGTGAAAAACTGAAGCTCTCACCGCATGTGTCTCTCTATATAAACGCGTACATATATGTTGTTTCAGCACTCCTCACACTCATCATCAGTAGCATCTATCACAAACTAAACAAATGGTTCTCAGAGTTGCATTGTCTTCTCTTCTTTTCCTACTCTCACTACTCATCAGCTTTGCTGCAATCGCTACATCTGTAAGTAATTTACTCTCTTCGATCTCTGGATCCTTCATTGGTTTTACCCATCATAGTAAGCTTCTCTTAGTTGTGTTTGTGTGTGTGTGTTTGATTGAATATTTGATCGAAATGCGACTGCATGCATGCTGAACCAGTGCCGGTACGTAGTGAGAGTCAAGACAGGAGATCGCGAACATGCAGGAACGAATTCTGTCATCAGCCTCAAGTTATCCTCTCTTGGAAATAGCTTTACCATCAACAACCTCCAAAATTGGGGCATCATGGGACCAAGTCATGACTACTTCGAGCGAGGTAACCTCGACCTCTTCAGTGGCAATGGCCCTTGCCTCCGTGTTTGCGCCATCGCCGTCGCCTCCAATGGCCAAGGGACCAAGCCGGGATGGTACTTGGATTACGTGGATGTCACTTCCACTGGGCCCAAGTCAGCATTCTCGGTGAACCAGTGGCTAGCTATAAATGAATGGCCACATCATCTCTATGCCAGCGTCAACTTATGCGCTGGCGCCAACAAGCTAGACAACAAAGGAGGGCATTAGATCTGGATTCTTGGGGTTGAGACGCAATCTCTCTACTGTTTGACCATGCTTGTTTCACAAGCTCTTAATAATATGTATTTGGCTTTTGTTGGCGTGTTGTGTGTTTCGTAATGTACGTGTGTATCATCAATCGTCCGTGTGTATTTTCTTTATGGATAAGAACTACTGGCATTACAATTTACAATCAATTTCCGAATTCATGATATGGTAGTACCGCGGGGGCACAGTGGAAACGAACCATTAAAATAATTCATTACAATTTCTGACCTTTCTTTTGCACTAAAGCAAACCGTACGTTAACATTGATATTTCTGTTAGTCAAAAAACAACATCATAACTATTTTGATATTTGACTAGCAATATTACTCTAATAAATAATTTAGGAAGGACAATGCTTTTAGAAAAAAAAAAAGTTAAGGGACAAAGTGTCTTTTAATCCTAAATCTTTTGAACTGTTGATTTCGCTCATTCTATTATCCTTTAAAGTTCTCAAAAGAGATGTGAATCCTTTTTCTTTTTGTTTTTTGGTAAACCAAGAGGGGATAAAGGAGCCTTAAAGAGGACCAACAAAAAGTTACGTTCCTATATGCTTAAGGAAACTTCTAAACTGTTGAATTGAATCGATGCAATGAGCGAACTTTGCGATGAAATTTGCAGTTATTAACTTATACACGTGCTCATTTATACGTAACCCCTCAATCTCTCATCAAAAGATTTTGTATATCTTGTACAGTTTTAAAAATCAAGTGGTTACTATCATAGATGTTCATGATTTCATGGATGGTCTCATAAAATCTGTATACGGATTAACCTTTCAAAAAATCAATGATGTTGACTAAGCTATAAGCCCTCATGCTTCCATCTGCCTTTCATTATCGCCCACTGCAAGAAGGATGACCAGTATTATTGATTGAGCCATCTACGTTAAGTCTAAACCCCAGTCAACGTGGTTGAAATGCGAATCCTTTGCTGTGTTGCTGTGACTTTTCGCACTACTTTTAGGCCTTTATTGTTTCTTCAATAATCAACGAGCTACCGCTATGCAAATGGGGCAGGTGGAAGGAATAGTTTGAGGTTTTTGAATGATTATTTGTCTGGTCTAAGATGAACAGATAATCCAAGTAGGACATATTGTCATCATATTGGCGTCTGATCTCTATTTTAGATTTCAACATATGCCTGTCACGATGCATGATACAAAGGCAATCATCTATCTCTAACCCATGCTTTTGGGCCTAAGTCTAATATCCCTAGGCCCAATTTAAGTCATAATCACATGCCCAAGTAAATAATTATCATCAATATAATTAATGTCAATTAAACATAATCCTTCAATTAAAGTCCTAAATTAAAATTTCAGATGTTACACCCATCTAGCTGCTTCAATCTTCTATTGTGCAAATTGGATTTATGGTAAATTTTTTTCAATATATAATGAAGATCCTTGAGTATGGATTATACTTTCAAGACTTAAACCAAGACGACAATGATTTTTACAAATTAAAAATTTGACTTTATCTCCAATGCACTCAAAAGATAAAGACAATGAATTTTAATAGATAGATGTTGATAGATCATCAAAATGTGTAATGGTGAGAGGTATTTATAGATAATAAAATTATACCTTTTAAATAAAAAACTCTACTTAAACGTTATAAACATATATTGGATTATGGACAATCTTATGTCAATTCATGAAACCCTTATATGTTATTTATGAACCAACATAGTTTAATAATTAATATTAACCAATAGTTATTTATAATAATTTTTCATGATGAAAAGATGTGTAGAGTTTGATCAACTCATTTCACTAAATGACACTTTTTAGTTTTATAACTCTTCATAAGTAGTGCAACAAAACATTGATGACTATATAACTCTTTATATAATCCTTCGTAAGAATTCTTCAATTTATAAGGATATAATTTCTTAATTAAAAATGACATGACTTTTCATAAAGACATCTCTTCATTTTAAAAATATTTCAAAAAAACCTCAAAATATAAAAATATATCAACAAAAATCACAAAAAGGAGAAAGAATAGAGAAGTTATTTTGTGTTCACCCATATAGAGTCAGGAATTACTCGACCCTATGAAAAGCACAAATAACCAAGCTTGACTTGAATTCTTTTGAGTTTGGGAAGCTTGAATACTTGAATTTTATTTTTAAAATTATTTCTCCTTAAATAAATTCTTTAAAATTAATTATTTTGTTTTTAAAAAATATATTTTTTGATACTTAAACTATGCATGGGACTCAAAAAAATTTTAAATGATGGTCTTAAAATCTAAAATTCAATATTAAAATATATTTTAAATATTTGTTGAGCTATCTTATAGATTTAAAATAATAAAAATATGATAATATAAATATTTTTTATTTCTTAAAAAATAGCTATAGTAATGCACTCAGTATTTTAGTATAAAATAACTTAAAACATAAAGAATTATCTGAATTTTTTTGAACATATTCTAGCTAGCTTGTTTAGCCTCAAACATCAACAAACTATTATTTTACGAATTCTTACATTAAATATTTTTGGGTGGATTTAAACTTATCCATCGAACTCGATCCGAAATATCGACTCAGCCCTTGCACAGATGTCCCGCATCGCTGAGAAGAGAAAGGAGGAGTGGCATTGTTATCCATAAAAAGTTGGTGAGGTGCGCCTTTCAAGAGCAAATTGTTGAGAATCAATTTGTGACAATTGCTACACATAGCCCAAAGGTTTGAATAATTATAATTCAAATAATTTGTTCTTTAAAATCTTTGAATTTTGAAATTTGGTGATTGAATTTTTTTTAATAAAAATTAGTTTTGTTTTATATGGGAACTTGTTTGGTTTTGACTAGTTTAATGAGTTTTTGACATGGTTTTATTGGTTTTTAACTGGTTTACTTGTCTTGATTTTATGAGTCATCTTGCTCCAAGAGACAATTTCAGTTGAACCAATTAATATGATCTGATTTTTAAAATCTTGCTATAGTTATAATGCTCCAATGTACATAATTAAAAAAGAGCTATTTTATGAAAACGAGCACATATTTTCTCATAAATAACTAACTTATTTAATTTTCTTAATGTGTGTGTGTGTAAAAATTAGTTAACCATGAGTTCCTACATTTAGGACAAGATATATATATATATATGTGTGGAAAAATTAATTATTTAATTCCTATAATTTTGACTCAGTTGTAACTTAATCCCTGAATATTGACTATTCATAACTCAGTATTTATAGTTTTAATTTAGTTGTAACTCAGTCTTTGAACTTTTTTTTGCAATTTAATCCTTGTAGTTCCAACAACTTAAATATTGATCTCTATATTTTAAAAAATAATATTATAAAGATTAAAAATATTTGAACATTTAATATTTATAAATATTAAAAGGGTTTAATAATTTACAAATATTAATAATAAATTTTAACATAATTTTAATCTTTATAATTTTATTACCAATATTATAATTTTAATATTTAAATACTATAAATTTTAAAATTTTAAAATGTTTTTTAATATTTAATATTTTATTTTTAAAATATAGGGACTAATATTTAAGTGGTTGAAACTATAAGAATTCAATGGCAACAAACAAAATTTAGAGACTGAATTATAATCAAATTAAAACTATAAAGATTGAGTTATATATAACAAGTCAAAAATTTTCAAAATCATAGGGACCAAATGATTAATTTTCTATATATATATATATATATATAATTGCTACCAAAACAAGTAATGAATTTAAGTATAAAAAAAATTTGTATATAAGAAAAAGGATAAAACATATGATGGGATCTTCTAATTGTATAAACTATTTAGGGAAAATACAATTCTTAGTCCCTATAATTTTATTAGATTTTGTTCTTAGTCTTTTTGTTTTTTTAATATTTTTAATCCTTATAATTTCAGCAATATTGGGTAACATTTGTTCCTCAAATCCCTAATAATGTTAAATTACAGGGATTATTGGAACTAAAAACGCTAAAAAAACCTACAAAGACTAAAAGTATAACATTATGATACCATAGGAACCAATTATTATTATTATTTTCCAATTATCTACGACTGTAAGGTTGCCAAATAAGTCTGATAAGATAAACAATAAAAGTTAAAAAAAAAGTTAATTAAACATTACCAAGTAATTAGGTAACAGAGATGAAAAGAACAGGTGTAAACATGAACAGAACTACCACGTAATCCGCATGAAAGGTTTTGACGGCCCAGTTTTGGTTCTCTTTGCATGTACATATCCATAATCAGTTGGCACTTTTATATAATTATTACCGGGTGTCCATCCATAGTATTGACCTTAAAATTAAAAGACTTGACTTCCTTCCATTTGATTGTCAGCTTTTATCTAAATAGATATTATTAGTTAATTGACAAAATTAATAAAGGACACTCTTTCCATAAAAGCTTGTAGCTAGTTGATTAAAAGTTTTGGACTTTAGTGCTTGATGACTCCGCATAGAAAATACCGTGGGGGCATCCAGTTTCAAATTATAATTATCATCAGTGAAGAACTCACATACTCTCTTCTTCCTATTCCTAATATAAGGCAAATTCAAATTGAATTTGATTTAAAGAAAACAAACTTTTTCTGTACATATAAAATGAATTTGATCTATGACCCAAGGGACTCCGCCCATGCAACTTGATAGGATAGAAGGGTGAAATTCAAGTTTCCACCAAGTGTGTTGCTCTATATAAAGGGACATAAGTTGCTTCAGCTCTCCTCACCCTCATTGTTTAGTAGCATCACAAGCTAAACAAATGGCTCTCAGAACTACGTTGTCTTCTTTTCTTTTTCTATTCTCACTACTCATCAGTTTTGCTGCAATCGCTACATCTGTAAGTAATTCGTTCTCTTCTCTTGATCAATCATTAGTTTCACCCATTACACGCACGTAAGCTTTTCTCCTACTTAGTTGTGGGTGTGTGTGTGGTGTGTGTGTGTGTGTGTTTGATTCTGAATTTTGATCAAAACGGGACTGCATGCATGCAGAACCAGTGCCGGTACGTAGTGAGAGTGAAGACAGGAGATCGCAAAAATGCAGGAACGGACTCCGTCATCAGCCTAAAGTTATCCTCTTTTGGAAGTAGCTTTACCATTAACAACCTCCAAAATTGGGGCGTCATGGGACCTGGTCATGACTATTTCGAGCGAGGCAACCTCGACGTCTTCAGTGGCAATGGCCCTTGCCTCCGTGTTTGTGGCATCACCGTCACCTCCAACGGCGAAGGGAACAAGCCGGGATGGTACTTGGATTACGTGGATGTTACCTCCGCTGGGCCCAAGGTAGCATTCCCTGTGAACCAGTGGCTAGCTCTTGATGAATGGCCACATCATCTCTATGCCAACGTCAACTTATGCTCTGGCGCCAAGCTGGACTCCAAAGGGAAGCATTAGATCTCGAATCTTGAATTTGAGCCGCACTACAATCTTTACTATGTGACCATGCTTAAGTGACAAAATCTTAAAATGTAATATTTGGCTTTTGCTGGTGTGTTGAGTGTTCCGTAGTGTACGTTCGTGTGTCCCTTCGTTTCAATAATAATGCGGCTTCATGGTGTAAACGTATCTAATTGAGACCTCCACCATTTAGATGCATGGCCGGCTACGGGTTTAATTTCATTCTGGATTACAATCAATTTCCGAATTCAGTACGTGGGAAATAATATTTTTGAAGATGAGGGAAAAAGGAGCGTTATACAAGACTAACAAGGTTCAAACAAAGAAGTTTCTACATTCTTGAGGATAAACTTCGAAACAACAGACTTCGGGTTGATGCTATGAGCAAACCTTGCGATGAAATTTGCGCAGTTGTTAGCTTTCGTCTTTATGTATGTGCTCGTACGTAACCTCGCAATCTCTCATCAAAAGATTTATGATATCTTGCACAGTATTGAAAGTCAAGTGGTTACTATCATAGATGTTCATGATTTATTGATAGCCTCCATAAAATCCGTATACAGATTAACCTTCATAAATGCACAATACCAAGTATTACCAACTAAGCTATAAGCCCTCGTGAATGGCCATGAATTCTGCCTTCGTGCATGGAATGTAACCAAGTTTCTTTGCAAAGCCACATCCGCATCTGCCTTCATTATCGCCCACTGCAAGAAGCATAACTAGCTAGTGTTATTGATTGAGCCATCTACGATAAGTCTAAACCCAGTCAAGGTCTTCGATCGGTTGAGATGTGAATCCTTTGTGATATTGCTGTGACTTTTCGCACTACTTTTAGGCCTTGGTTCTTCAATAATCAACGAGCTACCACTAGATGAGGTAGGTGGCATCCTTCCCGTTCTTATCCTTACATAGTTCGTGGTTTTTGAATTATTTGTCTAGTATTATAAGATAACAGATACTCATTCGGTCTGTTTTATAAGTTATTTTTATTAACTTCATCAACACCAATATAAAAAAAAGTAAAAGGAATAAAAATGGATAAAATTTTAAATATACTCTTATATAACAAATCTAAAAAGTGATGTTATATTACTTTTTTTTCTTATAAAAAAATTTTAAAATATCTTTTAAATATTACCTAAAAAGCTACATTGTAATTTATAAATTAGATTAAATAAACTTTTTAAAACATGCTTTATAAATGGAACCAAATGGAGTATAATCCAAGTTGAAAAATTTTTAGTACATATATTTTATAAATTGGACTAAATAAACTTTTTAAATATTTTATAAATGGAACAACTGGAGTATAATCCAAGTTGGCATATTGTCGTAAAAATTCTTATTATATGATTGTTATGATGTGATTGATGGAAGGATAATATGATGGGAAATATCATGAGCTCCACTATCACAAGTACAACAATCTCATCTTATAAAATTGGATCATTTAGTTTGATGAAGGAGGCGAAATTAAGTAAGTGTTTACGACTACTCTATGCAAGCACCAAAACGTCTTATATAATGGACGAAAACGCATGCTTGATTTAAAAAAAAAAAAAAAGACTGAACTAAAGATGAAATGGGACTAAATCTATCTTTAACACAAGGGATTTGGAGTTAGTAATTAGTTCAAGTCCATTTATTCAATGAGCATCGTAATTACAATTATTGAATTTTATTAATACTTAAAATTATCAAAATATATTCTTATTAAAATTTCAAAATAATTCTCACGATCAAATCACCCATCATATATATATATATATATATATATGTATATGTATATATGTCTTCTAAAAATTTGAGATATCATACTCTTTAAGTGTTACAAGAAAATATCTTTTACATTTGTTTGATTAAATCGAATGATTTTTATCATATCATATAAAATAATCATTAAGTGCGTAGAGTTAAGCCACTTGCTGTATCCAAACCTCCAGCTCTCAGTGGTCGTGGATTGTGGGTTTCATTTGCATGCTACCACCTCTTGTAATTAAGAAACGAGAAGCGCGTGCTGGTACACAGTATACGACTGTATGCTAATTGAGATAGGATCCGTCAACGCTGGATGAAACTATCAACCTCAAGCAACACCACTCATGTGGCTTTAGCCTTTTGTAGAAACTCGGTGGTTGCTAGGGCTAATGATTAAGATGTTTCGGTCTTGTTAAAAGCATCTTGTAGAAACTTGAATCGCATAAATCAAGCAAGATTTTAAAAATTGGATTAGATCGGTTAAAATATTATATTAATTTTGGTTGAATTGTGATAGAATCGAACTGATTGATATTAAATTAATATTTTTTAATTAATGTAGTAATTATAATCTAATAAAAATAAAAGTAAGTGTCTAATTTTTTTAAAAAAATATTATAAATGTTTGATAATATGATATACTGTTGATGAGTATAGGTTTAATAATACAAGTCATGAACGATGCCTTCTGATTAAAAATTGAGAAAGATGTTAAGAAAATGATGAAGCGTGAGACACTTTTTAAAGATATATTTAAGCTAAATTAAAAAAAGATCAAATTTGAATAAAAATATAGGTAAATAATACAAAGTATAAAGATTAAATAAATGTGCTTATATTGAAAAAAGAGAAGGTTCAAGAAATAAAAAAAATCAACCAAAAAGAAAAAAGAAAGAAAGAAAGAATACAAAGAGTTATTCTGCGTGCGCCTATAACCCACAACCCTCCATCGCTAAGAGCGTAAGAGGACAAGGGGGAAGTGACATTGATATCTATAAAAAGCCGGGGAGGCACGCTTGATGCTTGTGAAGGGCAAGTGGCTGAGGAGCAATTTGTGAAATTTGCAACTCATGATCCACTGATTTGAATAATTATAATTACAATTCAAATCATAGGCTTTTTAACATTTCAGATTGAAATTTTCTTTTTTCAAAATTTCTAATAAAAATTAGTCTCATTTTTATATGGGAATTGGTCAAATTTTAGGTAGAATGACATAGAGGTTCTGAAAGGATCAATTAATTTAACTTAGGTCTCGAGTGTTAGACTCTAGAATTTGCAAGTTTGGTTTTCAATTTTGCAGTTTCATGATGATAAATTTGTAACTTATATTTCAAATTTTAACAGAAAAAATAAATTTATTTATTCTTTAATAATATTAAAATTTAGAAAATAAATTACAAATTGATCATAATGAAATTGAAAAATTAATAGTTGAAGTTATAAATTCTTAAAATTTAATACTTAAGACTTGGGTTGAATTAATTAATTCTTTTAAAACTTCTCTCTCAAATTTTGACCCATATTTTATTGGCTGCTGACTAGTTTTACAGGTTTTTGACCAGATCTCTTAGTACTGATTTTATAAGTCATGCCATACTGAACCAACAGCTTGTTCTCAATTAAATCAGCCAGTCCAATTTAGTTTTCAAAACCTTAGTTTGTAGCTTCACCACAAGAAGACATAGGAAAGTTGGGTTGGAAATTTTAATGTATAATCCCTCCATTCATAGAAGACAATATTATGTGATTTTTTTTAATAGTACTCTCTCAATTTCAAATTATAAAATATTTTTTGGAGATTTTTTTTCTCAAAATATAAGGCACTTTTAAAAAATAAGGTTTTAATAATTATATTTTTTCAATATAATAATGATACTTTTTTCAATATTCTCTCTTCAATATTCTTTAATAAATGAAGTATTAAATGAAAGGCATTTTAAAAGTTTGTGCTCAGAGTATTTTTGTTTTGAAAAGGTAAGATTGTAAAATATATTTAATAAACTATATTGATAAGTGTGATTTTATTTAAAAGTGTCTTATAATTTGAGATAGAGGAAGTATTAATCTAGGTAGTTAAAAGGGTTAAGAGTAAAAAATATCCTTGAAGTATATATGAAGGATCACAAATGACCCTAATCTCAACATTAGGTCATTTATATCTCTCAACTATGCAAAATCTGTGCTTTGTTACCTTGGCGTTTAGTCATTCTAACAGCTTTGTCTTCGAGTTGATGTGTATGCATTTGGTTGACCAGCCATGTACACGTGGACAAGCTGAGAAAGACACATGGACGATCTGTGTAGAGGAGCTAATCGAAAGGGGTCAAAACCCTAATCCTCTAGTCTGTTGCTTCTCTTTCTCTTTCTCGAGCGTAAAGGAGAATCAAAGTAGAAGAGACAATCTACGCGAGCAAGAAGGAGAGGATGACATATGTGAAATCTAATCGGTGTGCAGAGAATTGCATTGAAAGTCAAGGTAAGAAATCTATAAATTTCACACAGTGATTTCTCGCATAAGCCTTTAAGTCTATGCCAGTAATTGTTATTAGAAAGATGGGTCCCAATTGTAACAAGGCATCTGACAGTAGCATCAATGCTGGCACTGGTGATAGTGGCATTAATGGAAGTCCGCATAAGTTGAGTATGGAGGAGTACTTTTTATTAGTAGACAATGCAATAAAAATGGTTGAAGAAACCAATAAAAGATTTGCACGTGAGGACTTGGAATTAGAGAAAGATGTAAAGGTAAGTGATTCAAGTCAAGCAAAGGGATTAGGAAGTGATGGGAGTGTCAAGGAAGTCTCTGACGAGAACTATGAGTTTGAGAGAGAATTTGATAGCTCAGATGCTAAGGGGGACAATGAACAGAAGGGAGTCAAAGAGGGGGAGGCGAGATTGAGGAAATTAATGCTTTTTAATTTACTGGAAAGGATGCATTTAATGATTAAGTGGTTAAAGCTTACTTGATTTGGCATAAGAAGCATGAGAAACAATTAGAGAAGACAAAACGTAAAGTATTCACTTGTTAATAGAAAGAATCTGAAGAGAAGTGTTGGGCAAAATCATGTGACTAATAAGGATAGTAAAGGTGAAGAGGAGATACTCGAAAGTGAGTCAACTAGTGAAGATAACACTAGTAAAGATAGTAAGGACAGTGAATACTCTAGACATTTAAGATTAGATGGAAACAATCACAATGAGGATAGTGATATTGAAGAGGATGAAGTAAGAGATGAGACAGGCCCAAGCAATGTAGATGGGCATAAAGTTGAAATTAAAGGGCTTGAGGATGAAGACAGGCCTTTCTTCATGTTGGGCATGACCTATAGCAATAGAAAAGGGTTAAAGCAGGCCATAAGCAAGTATGTCATAACTAAGGGTGTGAAATTGACTGATATCCAGAGTGAGCCAATAAAGGTCAAGGCCAAATGTATGGAGGGATGTCCATTCTTACTCTTTGCTTCTGTGGATCAAAATTCCCTAGACTGAAGATTAAGACCCTCTGTATGGAACTCAGATGTGTAAGGGTCTTTAAGAACCCTAGAGCCTTAATTAACTGGATTGCAGAGCACTTTAAAGATAAAGTCCAAGAGAGGTCACAATACAAGATTTTTAACATGAAGAAAGATTTAGAGCGTGAGTTCAAGTTAAGTGTGAGCCTGCAGAAGTGTAAAAGGGCTAAAAGGAGGATAATTCAAGAACTAGAAAGGAGCTATGAGGATGAATTTTCAAAGTTCAAAGTGCATTGTTGTGAATTAAGGGATTCAAATCTTGGATCTTATATAGGCTTAAAGCTAAGCAAAGAAGCTACAGATCAAGGAAGAGGTTCTTTAGCCATATGTATGTATACTTCAATACATTTAAACTAGGTTACAAGAGCTTACTTCATGTGAACTTTGGAAGGTTGCTTGGAGAGAAAGTTGTAGGCCTTTCAACAGGTTAGATGGCACTTTTCTGAAGGGGAATGCAAGAGGCATTCTATTGATTGCTTGTGGTTTAGATGTTAATGATTCCCTCTACCTCATTGCTTTTGGTCTGACCTAAAAGGAGAATACCCATAATTGAAGACGGCTTCTATAATGGCTTGAGATCTTCCTTCAATTAGATGATGGCTCATCTATCACTTGGATGTCTGATATGCAGAAAGTAACAATGTATTTTTTTTTTAGCCTAATATGATTTACATTGTATTGACTTATTGGATACTCTTATTTACAAGGACTTCACTTGGCCATGAAGGAAGTCTTGCCTATGGTGGAGCACAAATTATATGCAAGGCATATATATGCTTTGGTATCATATTGTCACATCCCAAAACAACATATGTAACCAGTATGAGATATGCATACAAAACTTATATACCTAAACTAATATACCTTAAGCCTTAATCAAAAAATCCCTAAATTAATACTTTGAACACACTAATAGCATGATTAAAAATTCTTACAACACTTTTCATATAAACATGAATCACAAATGTTTTAAAGAAATTTTGGCAAAACCTTTACTAAAAATAAGACTCTTAAAATTTCTACAACTGCAATTTACAATATCAAATCAGATACAAAATATTAGAAGAAAGATGAGGACCTACCTATATCATACATCAAGCACCTAAGATTAGACTATACAAAAAATACAAAATTCAAGTTGATATTTATCTAAAATAATTCTTCCACCTCAATTCAGCAATGAAACTCCTCCATGAACATCTGGAGATATAGGTTTGGCTACACCATCTGAGGCCAAAACATATATTTTCTAGTGAATAACGTCCTAAATTATAATTAAGGGAAATAAAAGAAAGAAATACAAATGGAATAAGTATGAATTTAACAAAAATAGTCACTTACTAGAGCACAAGTGCATAATCCAAATAAAAATAATTTCATTTAAACATTTAATCCAAAAACATCCTCACGATAATAACGCAACAATCAAATTCTACTTTTTAACTACCAAAATTGTATCAAGCAACATTACTCATTATAAATAAATCAATTCACAAAAACTAGCTAGTTTAATAGGATTATTTTAAAAGCAATAATTTCAAAAAAAATAGCAAGACTTATTAGAACTGATAACAAGCATGGACACACAGTCTATGAGAGTAAATAACAAACAAGTATAAACATATAATTTACAAAAGTAAATAACCAGTAAAGTATAGTTGGAAGTCACGAAGCAAGCGTGAGTGCAATACTCATGAATATTCAACCCTCTGTTCCACATGCGTTGGCTTGCGCACAGGGCTAGCACCTCATACAAACACCTTGCTAGCTAGGTGTACTATGGCGAGCCAAAGGCTAACAGAACTGTCGTTAGCAATCAACATTTTGATTCAGTCCCACACTTTAAATCAAGCATATATGAGTCATAATAATAAATTATTCCTTAAATCATAAAATCAAACATTGCCAATATATTTAATAATGGTAAACACCCAATCATAAAATAATTATACCTCTCTCTATCAAACTTTGTGTAATAGGAATATTTTTATTCATAATAGTTGATAATGAGACTTAAAATATAACAATATAAATAGTCATGAATGTACTTAAATGTTACTGCGAAGAAAATGATTTTATTAATAAGTCGTTCGGAATGCTAGTCACTTATTTGGTATGCTCTCACTTATTACAACTTACTTCAAATAGGCCGCTTTTCTAAAACTTTCACTCTAAGATTCCCTAATACCCAAAGTAACACTATTAATATTTTCACTCCACAACTTTGTAAAAGCATACAAATATTTTTTTAATGAGATTCTACAATCACAATCATTTAGAAAGTAGAAAGGGATTCCCTAACATTAATCTTTTCATATATAAGATGATACCATGAGTCTAATACACCATTTGCCCTAACAAATGTATATATAAAATATCTATTCTTTCCAAGTACTACCACACAACCAAATAACTCCATCACTGCACCTTACTACAAGTTGTCATTAACTAAACAAATCCCGATTAAGTATATTTGCAAAATTATTAGGAAAGAAAAATCTTGGTTCACTTCTTTCACATAGGACAATTACAATAGAGATCAATTCTATTTTATTTTATTTTAAATCTAATTTTATAAAGAGCATAGCATGAGCTTCAATGCAAGAACATAGACCATATTATCTTAGTATCTTCCTCAAGCAAACCAAACATAAAGGATTTCATTCTCCCCTTATATACATACTTCTAGACTTCAATAATTAGTCCATTCGTCCTGGTACACTATCTCTACATATATATCTCCAAACAACATCTATGCTTGGATATACATATAAAGTTTGAAGAATCATACTCCTATCAATTTTCTCTTTGAAACATTTTATCAAACACTTTGTGACACACATACCTAACTAAAATACCAAGCTTCTTTTTCTTCAATTTTTCTTTCCAAAAATTTTTATCATCAATATTTAAACTATCCAGACTTTTCAATCTCATTCCTTCCATTTAAGCTCAAAAAAATTAAATTTAATCCCTTTCACTTACAGTAATCCAATACATATATAGAGGAAATTATCTACCAACAATGTGATCTTAAATTCCAGTTTCGGCTTTATTGAATCGCAGCTTCTCCCTCAGCCACGCATAACAACAAACCAAAAATAAACATTCACATCTTCAGCCATTAATCTCTTGTGCACAAATAAATAGATTAAACGAGGGGAAAGAGGAGGTGAGATCTACTCACCAGTAAAGCAACGAAGAAGAAAGAAAAATTTGATGCTTCCCACAGCTACACACACTCGACGGCGGCACTTGAACCAGGAAGAAGAAGAGCGACGTCACGGGGGAAAGTGGAAGGACGAACAGATCGAACATTTTGCACCCATAAACCAACTCCCACAACACAAAAATAGAAGGATATGTTACACCACTCTAACAGAGAAGAACGAACGGTCGGTTACGCAAAGCAGAGGGAAGATCAGCGTGAACAGAGGAGGAAGAACAGAGAATCCAGCAACCCAACCCCACCGTAGCCGACAAACGTAGACGGGGAGAAGCTCGGCGACGGCCATGGGAGGAGGAAACTGTGACAGGGAAGAGGAGAAAAGCAATGGAGAACCATCGCAGACTTCCCCCTCTGTGCTCTGCGTAATTGGCCGAATGGAAGAGAAGAAGAAAATATAATACAAAGATTGTGGGAAAAGTTACGGAAAAATACCCCGCAGATTTTATTACTATTATTATTATACCATTTTTACAATAAGAGGTAAGGGCACATTCAATAATTTTTCCATATAAAAAAATAAAATTAACCTCTTACTTAAATATAATTTTAATTCTAAACCTCCATATAAATAGTAAATATAAATTTTACTAGATCACTATTTCTCATTTATCATAAAATTAAAATAATTAAATTAAATATTAATTGAAAAAAATTTATTTAATTTAAAATTTAAGGTCATTAGTCATCACATACATATATACATATATTTTGGTCTATATGCTTTGTTTCTTTCTTTATTTTTTTTGGGCATTTTAATAATTTTCCTAATATTGAATCATAAAATAAAATTCCTCCATTATCACCACAAGGATTTGAATGCAAAACTTTTTGATAGGTTGCAAGCAAAGTTGTTTCTAAACCACCAATCCCTCTTTATAAATTTATTTCAAAATTAATATAAATGCTCTTAGAATACTATATCACTAATTTTAATTCTTATTAAAATTCCTGAGATTATTACACATATCTCCACAATCCTAGATAAAAACCTATTTCACAACTAGGAGTAGAACTTGGGCAATTAGCAATAATGCTCGTGAGAGCCTAAATGTTTGGATTGAGGAGTTTAGATACCTATATGTAATTAGAATGTTTGAGAGTATTAGGATAAAAATGCTGACCAAGTAGGCAAATAGTGTAAGATTTTAGAAAGATAATGTAACAATCCTCACCTCACCTCACCAAGGGTCTTTTGAATTGGATCAATCCACATCACTGCACCAAAAATCAGTTTTTTCTAAGGTAATACTTGGGTTATTCATCAACCCACTAAAAAAATCTTTTAAAACTTTCCCAAATTCAAACCTCTAACCTCTACTACTTTAATGAAATTGAGGCTAAGTCTAATATCATTTAAAATTTTGGATAGTTTATTTTTAAATTTTTTATTAATATTTTATACTTATTAAAATAAAAATAAAAATTTTTAATAAATATATTTTACCACCAACTTGAAGTCCATATTTAATGTGTATGATCTAATTTAATATTAAAATTTTTATAATTTTTATAAATGATGATCCAGATTTACTCTGAATGGTCAAAATATTAAAAAAAATTAATAATAAGTTAAAATGTTATGTTTTCATGTACATATATAATTAGTACTTTTCAAATAATAAGGTTATTATAATTCATATAAAATTAATAACTTTTCCTTCTTTCCTATTTCCTCTTACTCAGCTAAGGATAATGAAAAAGAATCACATCCCTTCATTTTTTTTCCTCTTAATTTTCTTTCTCTTGATCTATTTTCTTATCAGCCAAACATAATGAAGCTATGTTCCAATGATAAGATTTTGAATATACAAAAAAGTATGAATAAAGAAAATTTCATTTAACCAATAAAGATTAGTCCAATTTATAAAAATTTGGCTCATGACTTAGAAAGTCGTGAAATCAAATCCTACTATTAATATAAAAACTTGTTGGTAAGGGATTTGTAAATATCATTGTAAGCTTTCATTGAATTTGGAATCATACTTGACCCTAATAAGCCATCAAACCCAACTCACTTAAACTTTTGAATACAAGAAAAACAAAAAGAAAATGTTGTTTACTTCATTAGTGCCCACTTATCACAGTAATTTATATTGCGTTGAGAATAAGTCACAAATATAATAATAAGAAATTTGGAAAAATACAAAGATCCCAGCAGAATAACCAATGCTCACAATTCTCGGTGGTCAACGATATTCCTGCGCGTCAATTGGGTTAAGTTGGATTTTGATCTGACTCAATTATAGTTTGCCCGTACAACTGTAGCATAAAAGTAATAATAAATTAATAATAATTAGTGGAAAAATAATACACTGGGAGCAAATAGTCCAAAACTAAGATCCATGTAAAATTTTCTCTTTGTGATATTTTTTTCCATTTTGCCACTTTTTTATAAAACATAAAATATCCCCCTCTTTCTTAAAAACGCAAACTTTTAACATTTTTAATTAATAAAGGATGGTTTAGTTGATAAAAATTTAGCCAATGACGTACAAGGTTGTGAGATCAAATCCTGTTGCAGGTGTAAAGATATTGTTGGTGGGCAATTTATAAATACCTTTGTAAATGCTATGAGTTTAAAAGCATAATTGATGACTCAACTCACTTAAATTTTATCTTATAAAAAAGAAAACTTCATTAATTCACTTCTCTAAACTTGAACAAATTATTAATGACTCCAATTTAATTTTTTAACTTTCAATTAAGAGAATAGAACTCACCCAAAGATAATATAAGTAATGCACTAATAAGTCAATTCACGCCTAATTAATAAAGAAATCAATTGACTGATTGGTCCTTTTTTTTTTTCCGGGAAAAATAGCAAACCATCGGAAACGACTAAAAACTATCACATAAAAAAGTGAAAACTTTTTTCTATAGATTTGTTTTTTTTTTTTTTGTAGTATTGGAAACTGTTGTTGATTTATGTGATTATCTGAGATATATATCCCTTCCTTTTTGTCTAAGTATCAAATCTCTCCATCTAGTAAGCTTTATGAAAGTGAAGCATCTTGCTTCTCATAAGGAGAAGCAGAACTTAACAAATTAATAAGTCGACTTCAGTCATGTTATTTCCATTTGGGTCCCTATGCCTTCACTTCCTGCTTCTTTTTTCCACTATGATCCTTCAACAACATTCCAGAGCTGCTTCATCATCAGTAAGAAATGAAACCGATCATTTGCGCTTGCTCAAGTTCAAGGAATCAATATCTGATGATCCCTATCATATATTTGATTCTTGGAATACTTCTACAGGCTTCTGAATCACTTGCGGCCACAAGCATCAAAGAGTTTCAGGGTTGGACTTAGGTGGATATTACTTGCATGGTTCTTTTACATGGCCGTTTGTTTGACTGCCATGTTTCGATAAAATTTATTTTAAAAAAAAAATCAAGGAGAAACATTTAACCATTGTGAAAGAAGATAAAAATTTAATCAGTTATTTATTATTTTTGAAAAAAATATTAAGAAGATAAAAGTAAAAGATATTTAACATAAACTAATATAATACATATTTATAAGTAAATTATGCACTTAATTATTTTCATTTGAAAAAATAAAAATAAATTTTTTAAAATATTTATAAGAATATTATTTAATATTTAATATTTAAAATATTTTTATTTTAAAATTATTTTCATAACAAAAAAAATAATTTATTAAAAGATATAAAATACATAGTCCTGTAAATTATTTTATCATATTAATAATTAAAAATAAATATAATATATCAATATCTTTTTAATAATATATTATTTGATATATGTGTACATAGTTAAATAATATATACTTAATTTTGCATACAATTATTATAAGTATATTTTAGTTCAATTGACAAACAAAAGGAGGGTATAAGCTTTGGAAGATGGTCGGCTCTCGCAAGTGTACAAGATTAATGTAGTAATAATTTCTAAAGTATTCCCAATGTTGAATCCAAAGAAAGATAGTTATTTTTGTTATTTAAGAACACAAATAAGGATTTTTGGAAAGAGATTTAAATTAAATAATGCAATTAAATAAGAAAATGATAAAAAGTGATAAGGCGATGAAACAACCAATGAAATGATTGTCAAGGATCAAGATTCACCTACTAAGAGGAATTATTATAATTTAGTTAATTAGCTTTACTTTTTTTATAGTGATAATTATTTTAAAGTATTTTAATTACCTTTCAGTAGATTAAAATGTATTTCGCTAGAGTTAAATCTAACTCCCACTAAATTCTACTCTTTAATTAAACAGTGAAATATAATTTAAGCTACCACAAACTCTAAATTATTTTTAATTTAGTTATTTGTGTCTATCTCTCTAGGTCTAGGTAAGTTCTTCATCTTTCAGTTCATCAAGCTACCCACAAACATATTATATACTGGCCACATATATAATAGGTGATTAAAACGAGGGAGAAAATTATAGAAGCAACTATAAATTCTCATAGACAAAAATTAATGTTCAACAGGAAAAATAATCAAAACCAAACAAAGAACAAAATCTGTCTAAGTTAGGCTACTCCTTACCCGGACGTGGAGTTTAGCAAGGACTCAAATTCAAAATTACAATCCCAAATATGATAAAAGACATAAAAAAAATCTAAATAAGAAGAGAAGAGAGAAAGCTTTTAATTCAGAATATCCCTCTGAATTTCATAGTATGCCTTCTAGCATTTAGATGTGAGATTGCATGTGTTGAGAGGCTTTTAGAAGATTTATTTATAATAAATTTGACCCCCGTATACTTGAAATACATCCAAATCACATCTTGTCTCATTAGATATACTAATATCTTATTTAAAATGATTTAAAATATCATTTTTTGCCTTTTTCTTTTCATCGCCCCTAGTCATGCTCATCTGCACCTGGTCGTGCATTTCATCCACTCCTTGTTGAAATCATCCATGTTTCAGTGGCCCCTGGTTGCAATTTTTTCAGCTGAATTTTCTTGTTTTGACTTATTTTTGGGTTATTTTTCTTCCTTTCCTACATTTTGACACACAATAACTTAATTAGTGAGGCTATATTAATCATTTTTTCCTATTTCCTCACAATTAATTGACATAGTTAAGTCCAAAAGTCCCCAAAAATTATGTAAGTAATGGGTTTATGAGAAGATGAGGTGATTGTTGATGTGGCATGAACTAATACAAGCATGGAAGATGGCACGACATAAACTAATGCATATGTAGCGAGTGACATGGTATGAGATGGCCTTTTTATTTTATTTTTATCAAAAAAATTTTAGGTAACAACAAACATTGTCATCACCATCAAAAATTATTAGCAATGAAACTTGTGGAGATGACTTTTTGGTAGGGGAAAATCACTGCTAAATTTTTCTAACTGCAACGTAATTTATTTATTTATTTATTTTTGTAGTCCGGCCAGTTTTGAATATATCCATCCATAAGATTCAAACTATTTACCTTAAAATTAAAAGAGTTAGCTTCCTTCCAATTGATTGTCAACTTGTATCCGAATAGATATTAATTACCAATGGATTAAAAAATTAATAAAGAAGATTCTTCCCAAAAAAACTTGTAGGTCGTTAATTGGATATTTTGGGCTTTAGTGTTAGATGACTTGGCATGGAAAATTATGTGTAGAATTATTGGAGGAGCAGGCAGCTTTAAAATTATAATTTGCATCATTGATGGAAGATTAAGGAATCATGTCGGGGATAGAAGAGTAAAACTCAAGTTTTCACTGCCTGAATCACTCTATATAAAGGCATTTAAGTTGTCTCAGCTCTCCTCATCCTCATCCTCATCAGTAGCACCTATCACAAACTAAACAAATGGCTCTCAGAGTTGCATTGCCTTCTCTTCTTTTTCAACTCTCACTACTCATCAACTTTGTTGCGATCGCTTCATCTGTAAGTAAATTTGATCTCTTCTATTGATCCATCATTAATTAGTTTCACCAATATATCCAACGTAAGCTTTTCTTCTACTTTTTAGTTGTACATGTGTGTGCTTGATTCTGAATATCGATCTTAATGGGATTGCATGCAGCAATTCCAGCAGTGCCGTTACATTGTGAGAGTGAAGACAGGAGATCGCCAAGATGCAGGAACGAACTCCATCATCAGCCTCAGGATTTCCTCTCCTTACAATAGCATTACCATCGACAATATCGAAGATTGGGGCATCATGGGACCTGGTCATGACTACTTCGAGCGAGGCAACCTCGACATCTTCAGTGGCATGGGCCCTTGTCTCAGTGTATGCAGCCTCGTTGTCACCTCCAACGGGCAAGGGAACCAGCCAGGGTGGTATTTGGATTACGTGGATATCACCTCCATCGGGCCCAAGGTAACATTCATGGTGAACCAATGGCTAGCTTTAGAATCGCCATATCATCTCTATGTCAACACGAACTTATGCTCCTGCGGCAAGGTATAGTCCAGATGGTATTAGATCTGGATTCTTGATGAGTTTGATCCGCACTCTCTCTCTCTCTACTGGGTGACCATGCTTAAGTGACAAAATCTTAGTATGTAATAGTTGGCTTTTGTACGTTGGTGTGTTGTGTGTTTTGTAATGTGAGTGTTTTGTACGTGTGTATCATCAATCATGTGTCCCTTCGTTTCAATAATAATATGCGGCTTCACGATGCAAACTTTTCTACTTGAGACCTCTACCGTTTACCGACGAGAACTTGCACTACAATCAAGAATTCCACTACCCAGAAAAAAAAAAAGAAACTTTTAGCAGCAATTTCAGTCCAAAAAACTTTTAGCAAAAAATTTTCACCTTTAAAGGATTGTCGCTATAACCGCCACATCACCCGCCACATATGTGCCTCCTTAAGCTACCTTACACACTACATCACCATCACGTACCACGTATTTGTTGCAAAATATGCTCAAGATAAAATTTGAACCCTTAACTTTTATCTTAAATCTCCTTTCTTTACTAGTTAAAATGAAATGCATATACAATTGTTATATATGAAATTGAATACTCACTTCGCTCAAAAATATAAGGCATTTTTAACTGAATCTTACCTCTAATAAAGTAGTTATTTACTTTTCAACTAACTCTATTTTTTTATATTTATACCTATTAAACACCCTACAATAAATATAAAGTCGTTATCAATAGAGATATTTTTTAAAAAAAGATAATAATTACACCTTAAAAAATTAAAAATGCTTTATATTTTTAAACATCCAACTCCTCAAAAAATGCCTTACATTTTTTAACAAATGGAGTATATATTATTTAACTATATACACATATACTACATATTACTAAAAAGATATACATATATTCTCTTTTTATTTTCCATCATTAATATGAACAAATAATTTATCTAAATATTTATATTATATTTTTAATAAAATATTATTTTTTACTAGTAAATATTATTTTTTTAGGAAAATGAACCTAAAATATAATAAATCTTAAATACTAAATATTTTTTTATATACATTGTAACAAATTTTTAAATTTATTTTTTATTTTTTAAATGAAAATTATTAAGTATATAATTTATTTATAAATATGTATTATATTAGTTTATGTTAATTAAATATCTTTTACTTTTTTCTTCTCCATTTTTTTCAAAAATTAATAAATTAAATGATTAAATTTTTGTCTTCTCTCAAAGTAGTTAAATGTTTCCCTATTAAAAATATATTTTATCTACAATTTTTCAATATCTTATAAAATAATTTTAATAATAAATTAATTTCAACTACATAAATCCTATTAATAATCATTTTAAATAATTTTGAACTTTTAATGAATACTAATAAATTTTACAATATAAGATAATTACAAGAATCTCATATGTGATCAACTTAGTTAACCTCTAATTGTTATCTACCTCATAGCAAGTTGGATTTGAATAATTTTTTGTATTCTTTTTCATAATAATTAGTTATAAAAATCTTAGTAGTAACTTCTTTTTTATATCTTTGGAAACTTATATATACTAGGTAGAATCACATAAAATTCTTGTCTAAGAGTCATTAGAACTCAGAAGAAAAAGTAGACACCATATATACACCAAGTTAAGTATCAAGTGCACAATATGTTAAGTAATCTATAATATCATTTGTATTTTTTGACATTTGTACAACTTTGATGTCCCAATGCCATTTATATATTTATATATAAATAATAATTTATGTATAACTTAACCTGATTATAGTGTAATAACCTATCAAGATTTTAATTTATCATATTAAAATACTACTTAATAACATAATTCTCAAAAAAAATGTGAGCTATATATGTCTAAAAAAGATTATGAATAATATAAAATTAAAAAATAATTTAATAATTAAACTTAACACATCTTCACTATTATTCTTTTTATTTCACAATCCTATATATCATTTATTTCTAACTTTGTATAGAAAATAAGAAATTTAATTTCATAAATAGCTTGTGAATGATTTTATTTAATTTTAAATTTTAAAATAATTCATAAGGAATTTTTTAATAATTTAAATGATAATATTATAAATTATTTAATATAATTTAAAATTATATTTAATTTTTAAAAAAAATTAGTGGAGACAAATGTTGTCACCAAAAATACTTATACAAATTATTTTTAATTTTTAAATTATTTTTTATGAAAAATTTTTTTATGGCGACAAGTGTGATAGCCAAAAGTTCACTTTTAGTGGTAACTATCACTATGCTTTTGACAATGACTTTTAATTACTATCGCCAAAAGTATAATTTTTTATGATGATTTTTGTTGATTATATGTTATTATTGCCAAAAGTCCACATTAATTTGTCACTGCTAAAACTTCACTTTTAACGTCGACTTTTTTAATCACCGCCAAAAGTTATTTTTTGTGTAGTAATTCATAGTGGTAGTATGGTGGGGGATAGTGGGAAATTAATTGATATTTTTAAAAATGGCAATGAGTGTTTGTGTTTTTGCATCCTGGAAATAATTAATCATTAAAAAGAATCAATACAAATTTTATATTTTGGAGTCTCTCATATATAGACTCTTTCTTTTTCATTGAAGTTAACGGTTAATATTAACATCCGTATGTCAAGAAACAACATTGTAATGATTTTGACGTTTGACGGGCAACATTACTCTAATAAATAATAATAAGATTTTGAAAATAGGATCGATTATTACACTGAATTAGTTATTCATTTGCAGTTCATTAGTTCAATTGTGGTCAAATCATGGTTGAACCGTTTGATATTAAATTAATATATTTTTAATTCATGTAAATAATTAAATAAGAAATAGATGTAAATATTTATATTTTTCAAAAAAATATTAATAACTGCTTGGTGAAATGATATATTGTTGATGAATACATGATTAATATTAATTATTTTTTGCTGTTCTTTGTTTTAATTAATTTTTAAATTTTTAAATAATTTAGACTAGTTTTTAAGGGAATTGGTCCGGTTTTCAACCGATTTTTCTAGTTGTTGACTGGTTCCCTTATAGCCAATTTTGAGAAGTCAATCGAATTGGATCAAGAGCTAGTGTCCAATTGAAATGGTTGGTCCAATCCAATTAAAATGTTGATAAATAATTTAGGATGCAAAATGCTCCAATAAAAAAAAAGTTAAATCTTAAATCTTTTAAATCGTTGATTTTGTTCATTCTATTGTCCTTTGAAATTCTCGAAAGAGATGTTAATCCTTCTGTTTTTGGGAAACAAGGACAAGGGCAAAAGAGACTCAAAGAGGAACAACAAGATTCAAGTGAGTAAGTTTCTACATTCTTGAGGAAACTCCTTCAAAAATGTAGACTTCGAGCTTTACGGTGAAATCCGCGCAGCTATTGGCTTTCCTATACATGTATTCATATATACATACAAAACCTCTCAATCCCTCATCAAATTAAATTTTTTTTTTTATATCTTGTACAGTGTTGAAAATCGGATGGTTACTATCATAGATGTTCATGAATCCATGGATAGGCCTGCAAGCCTCGATGGAATAGCCATGAATTCCGCCTGTGATTGGAGTGTAGCCCTTTTTTTTTTTTTTGGGCAAAGCCAGATCTCCTTCTTCCTTCATTATCTTTCATCAGCACATGCACAGCAAGAAGCCTGACCAACATTATAATGATTGAACCATGCGTCGTGTCTAAACCCAGTCAAGGTCAGTTGAGATGTGAATCCTTCGCCACGTTGCTGTGACTGTTGATACTATTTTTAGGCCTTGGCTCTTCAGCAATCAATGAACTGCCACTGTTTTCTTGTTCCTGTATAATTTCATCATCCATTGTGTTTATTAATATTTCGCTAATGTTTATTTCCACAATAGTCTTGTTTGTCTGTGAGTTACGCTAGAACTTAGAATGGTAGCCTTTTGTTAAGAAAAAGTCACATAGTTATGCCATCACATGAAATCTCTAAAATTTCATATTATTTAATTACACTTTTCTTAAATTTTTAATATATTTTAGTAAAATTATACATGTTTTGAATACTCAAGTTAGCACAATTTTATTCATGTAAGTTCTAATCTAAATTGATACATAATCAAGCACGATAATAAAAGGACAATAAAGAATTATATGGTATATTACAATAAAAAAAAGCAAGTCCGTTGACAATCACCGGATCCGTAGTTTTCAGTAGAGAAAAATTTTTTTTTTTTCCAGGAGACAAATTGAGTTTGGAGATGATGCTGCGCAACTTTCCAAAGGGTTGATGGATATTTTACAACAAAGTAAAATTGACAGGGTCGATATTTTAAGGAAAAAAAAAATCAACAAACTGTTTGAACCACTAGGAATTCTTTAGATAAAAATAACCCATTATTTCCGCCAATAAATTAAAGTATATATGCTTCTTCAAGTTCGTCAGAAGTACTAACATATAGTTTATGTCTATGAGATAGGTTTTGTAGTTGAACAGTTTGGTTCTCATATTTTCATCCATATCAAGTGAACTGCATCGACATTTGGTACATTTGGTCCACTTGGCCATTACTATATACTGCATTTTATGAACCACTTCTTTTCACTAATGCTATCTCTGGTGGGAGAGAAAAGTGGAAGCTATATCTCAATTATAACTTTATGAAAATAGGAGAAAGTGTGTGAATAAAAAATATCTTGCTTACATCATTAGTGCCCACTTATCAAAGTAACTAACAGTATACTGCATTCAGAATAAGTCACAAATGATACTAATAGGAAATTTGGAAAATATTGTTCTCCCCATTATACAAATCCCAGTAGAAGATGAACCAATGCTCACAATCCTTGGTGGTCGTCAATCATTTATACGCGTCAATTGGGTTAGTTTGGATTTTGGTCCGAATTCAATTATAGTTTGTCCATACAAGAGTATCATAAATGTAATAATAATCAGTAGAAAAGTGATACCTTTAACATACTGTATGTATTCTTTTAGGTCAAAATTATCAATTAGTGGAAAATTACCTGGCAGGCATCCACTTACTCTCTAAAGTCTAAACCACAAATTAATGACTCTCCAATTCAATTTTTAACTTTTAATTAAGAGATCAAAACTCACCCAAAGTGAGACACACAAAAATGTTTCACCAAAAGTTTATGGGTCTCGATATACAATGTGTCTAGGCTGATCCCACGATAAATCAAGTAAACTAGTGACTAGGTAACAAAATTCTCATTTTTTATTTAAGTTGAGCAAAATAAATATGTATTTTATTTTTTGCAAAATAAAAATTAAAGTTACATAAATGCACTAAAATAAATGTTCCAACAACCACAAATAATCAAGGCAACTTAGAGTGGCTAATCCCTGCTTCAATTCATAAAGAATGTAATTACTCAAAAAAATTCACTTAATATTAATTCATTAATTTAGAGTATTAATAGAAAAAATTATCTTCCAATTAATTGCACAATGTAATTATCCAAATAAATTCACTTAGTATTAACTTGTTATTTTAGAGTATTAATAAAAAAATTATCTTCTAATTAATTATACCCCTCTCTTAAATTAAATATTCTATTCTTGACACAAATACTCAAGAGGCAAAAGGGCAAAAATTTGCTCTAGTGTGATTATATGAGTCCAATAGATATATTCTTACTCTATTGGCAAATTAGAATACATTCTAATCTCACATTATTCAATCTAATAATATAATTTAGATTTTTCTTTTCCAAAGCAAAACCCAAACACCAAAATTCGTACTCAACAATGATCAAGCCTTAAGTAGACAAATGAGTGTAAAATTAAGTAAATAAAACTAACATTAAACTCAAATAAATAGTTTAAACATGCTCTAATATATGAATCAGTTTATAACTAACCTAAATTAAGAGAAAATTAATCACATATAACAACAAATATCATCAATATATACATCAAATTGAAAAGAAGAAGGAGAAGAAATGCTTAATTGAAGCAATCTTGAACTAAATTCTTAATTTTTTTACTAAATCTAAGCTTTTCCAATCTGCGTTTAGCTTCTCTTCTTCACCTAAGATGTTCTATATATAGCCATTGCAGAGTAAATTGGTCGAAAACAAGGTCCCCAAACCCTTAAAATTAGTTGAAGATTAAAGTTGTGTATTTTACTAAAATTCACTCTTCACTGTAGCAAAACATGCATGTTTTTGCCTTTGCAAATATGACTTGTGCAAAATTTCTTTTCAAATTTACTTATTGTACTTGGGTTTTGAAATTTTTACTTTTGGGCCCATAAATTGAGCTTTTTTATATGTACAAAATCTAAAATTAATGTTAGAATTGGTTTACTAACTTCTAATCATATTTTCATATACATTCTCACATGTAATCATCCACTTAATCATATTTTTGCTAGCAAGTTCAAAAAGATAACTTTTAATTTCATTAAAAATATCAATAAATTTAATAAAATATTAGAATTCATCGCAAAGAGAAGAATTTAACTTCCCCACTAACTCAATTCATGTCTATTAAACAAATCAATTGACCGATTGGTCTTTTCTCTTTTGGAAAAAAAATACCAAATCAATGGAAACGACTAAAAATTAACTATTACATAAAAAATATGAAACTTTTTTTTGTAGCTTTTTTTTTTTCCGGGAGCATTGAAAACGATTGTTCATTTATGTCTGAATTCTATTTCTCTCTTTCCCTCCCCCTTTTGGTGGCATGCATCTTGCTTCTCTTAGGAAACTAAGGCCTTCTTCCCTGATTCTCCTAAGAAGAAGCAGGACTCAACAAAAAGTCATTTTCCGCCATGTAGCTTCCAATTTGGTCTCTATATGCCCTCACTTCTTGCTTCTTATTTTCACAATGATCCTTCAACAACATTATTCCAGTGCTGCTTCATCATTAATGGGAAATGAAACCGATCATTTGTGCTTGCTCAAGTTCAAGGAATTAATATTTGATTATCCATACCATATCTTTGATTCTTGGAATACTTCTACACACTTCTGCAATTGGCATGGAATCACTTGCGGCCACAAGCATCAGAGAGTTACAAGGTTGGAGTTAGCTGGATATCACTTGCGTGGTTCTTTATCACCTCCCATTGGTAATCTCTCCTTTCTAAGAGTCATCAGTCTCAATAACAATAACTTCTACGGAGAAATCCCACAAGAATTGGGCCATTTGTTTCGATTACAAGTACTTAGTCTCAGCAATAATACACTTACTGGGAAATTTCCTATCAACGTGACAACTTGCTCTAAAATCAGGTACCTATCATTTGGTGGAAATAAACTTACTGGAAAAATACCAATGGAGATTGGATCTCTCTACAATCTTGAAAAATTGGGTCTACTTTTCAACAATCTAACAGGAAAAATCCCAGCTTCCATGTGAAATTTTTCTTCCCTTCCTGTGATTAGTTGTGGATTATAATCACTTGGAGGGTACAATACCGGAAGAAATTGGCCTCTTGAAAAGCTTGATGAGATTTGCAGTAGATGCCAACAAGCTTTCTGGTGCTATACCTTCTTCATTTTACAATTTGTCAAGTCTTACTCTCATTGGGTTTGCAGATAATCAAATTAATTGCTCTCTCCCAACCAACATGTTTCTCACTCTCCCAAATCTCCAGTGCTTGGCACTGGGAGTAAATCAATTCTCGGGTCCTATCCCAACTTCCACAGAAAATGCATCCATGCTTGCACGTATTTCAATGTCAGAAAATTATTCTACTCGGCAAGCTCCAAATCTTGGAAAGTTGTATGAACTTTCATTTCTAGGCTTGGGTGATATTCATATGGGAAGCAATTCTGTTAAAGATTGGGAGTTTTTAAGATCTTTGACCAATTGCAGTAAGTTGGAAATGCTGGAATTGAGTGATAATAATTTTGGGGGCCATTTATCAAACACCATAAGTAATTTGTCCACGCAACTCACACAACTCTTTATTGGATATAATCAAATATGTGGCAAAATTCCTGTGGAAATAGGAAACCTCATTAACCTGATGTTACTGGATATGGAAATGAATGATCTCACTGGCATCAGCCCAATTACTTTTGGGAACTTTCAAAAGATGCAAATGTTATATTTGCTGGAAAACAAATTGTCTAGAGAAATAATGCAATTCATAGGTAATCTCACTCAATTATTTCACCTAGATTTGTCAGATAACATTTTAGAGGGACAAGTTCCACCAACAATTGGGAATTGTGAAAGTTTACAATTCCTTGATCTGTCACAGAAAAATTTTAATGGGGTCATACCAATCCAGATGATGGGTCTTTCATCTTTATCCATTTTGCTGAACTTGTCATACAATTCTTTCAGCGGTGATCTCCCTGATGATGTGGAAAAGTTAAAAAATATTGGAAAATTGGATGTCTCTTATAATCATCTGTCTGGAAATATTCCTCAAACCATTGGAGATTGCCAAAGCCTCGAGTATCTCTTTTTACAAGGGAACTTAGCTATTCCTTTGTCTATGGCTTCACTGAAAGGCTTACGATATTTAGATTTATCACAAAATAATCTATCTGGATCAATTCCAAAAGGCCTACAAGACATTACTCATTTGGAATACTTAAATGTTTCCTTCAATATGCTAGATGGGGAGGTACCTAAAAAAGGTTTCTTTGGCAATACAACATAAATATCATTAATGGGGAACAGAAGGCTTTGTGGAGGCATTTCAAAGTCCAGCTCCCACCATGTCCTGTCCAGTCTATTGGAGAGAGAAAACATCTTAATTTCAAGTTGGTGGTGGCAATATGTTGTGCGATTGCTTTTTCTTCTTTTGTCATCTATTGTTGTTATTTATCACACGTTGAAAAGAAGGAAGGAATGTCCTTCAAATTCTCCAACAATTGACATTCTTTCCAAAGTTTCATACCAAAGCTTACATAGTGCTACTGATGGGTTCTCTGTCAACAACTTGATTGGATCTGGAAGTTTTGGCTTTGTATAAAGAGAATTCTTGATTCTCATGAAATTGTTGCAATAAAGGTCATCAACCTTCAAGTAAGGGGAGGTCACAAGAGTTTCATGGCTGAATGTAATGCATTCAGAAATAGAAGGCATCGAAATCTGGTAAAAATTTTAACATGTTGCTCTAGCATAGATTATAAGGGGCAAGAATTTAAAGCCCTGGTTTACGAGTACATGGTGAATGGAAGCTTGGAAAAATTGTTGCACCCAAATACAGAAGATGAAGAGTATAATCGAACTTGTTCCTTGATCAAATATTAAGTGTTTTTACTGATGTTTCGTCTGCTTTGCGTTATCTTCATTATGAGTGTGAGCAACCTCTTGTGAATTGTGATCTAAAGCCAAGTAATGTCCTTTTTGATAGCGACATGGTTGCTCATTTGAGTGAGTTTGGACTGGCAAAAATACTCTCAAATGTTGAAGGCGGCTCTAATGAACAAAGCAGCACAATTGGAATAAAGGGTACTAGTGGCTACATTCCTCCAGGGTTTTTTTTTTTAATTTAAGGTATAAAGTTATGAAACTTCTTTTTCTAAGGATTTCCTTTTTTCCTTATTTGCATTTAATGATTTAATATGCTTCATAATAACAAAATGACAATAATGTTTCAGAATATGGCTTGGGTTCAAAGGCATCAATACAAGGTGATGTGTATAGCTTTGGCATTCTTATTTTAGAGATGTTAACTGGAAGAAAACCCATGAGAAATCACATGTTTAAAGATGGTCAAAATATCCATAGATATGTGGAAAGTGCATTTCCTGTAAGCTCTTGCAAATTGTGAACCCAACTATTCGTTCTAGAGAATCAGAAGATGCAATGGTAGGATCATCACAAGACTTGTGGGAGATCACTGAACCCATTCATCCCAATGTAGAGAATTGGACTTGCTTGTTCAATGGAATCACCACATGAAAGGATGAATGGGATAGATATCATCAGGGAACTCAACTCAATCAAAAATTACTTTCCCTCTGGATGGAACTGTAGAGTAGGAAATTACATAATGAAGGATTGTCATTGTATATACTGCCACTTCCAATTTTTTGTTTTAGATGTTTCCTATCTCAGTTATGCTTTCATGCCTATGTAAAAGTGTCCAGGTGTATATATAGAGTTGTATTAATTATGGCTAATATCTTGTTGTATAATTTCATATTGGCGTTGTTTTTTTTAAAAAAAACTTTTTTGATAACAAATATTGCCGTTGTTTTAAAATTGGAATTAGAAATTTACTACTGTGACAGTCTAGAAAACGCATTCGTTCACCAATTCGAATATCAAATTAGAGTAATGGATTTGATTGCAACCAATTATATGAGATTATATTCCGGAATTACCAATTCCAGCATGAAAATCACCACCGCAATTATTAGTCTCAACTCATGAAAATCTCTAAAAGGTTTAATTATTATAAGTCATATATGTATTTATTTGAATTAGATTAATTGAATTAATTGGATATTCAGGAATGATACGAAGAATCAGGACTCTTAAGAAATGAGAAATTTTATCTTTTTAAAAGAAATGACTATTTCAAAATACATAATTTATTAGTTTATTAGGCCCTTGTCCCTTTTACTGAAATGGGTTAACCAGTAGTTCCTAAAATATATTAAAACCCAATTATGTTATTCAATCATATATTTGATGGGTTAAATTATAAGCCATAACTTTTCCAAAACCGATAGTCATTGAGCTTAGAAAAAAATATTAAATAAGCTAGATTCCTCACTAACCCCAGTTTAGTGTGATTCGCATAACTCCAGCCTCGTGAACAAATCATAATAATGGACAAGAAAAATATATATGAAATGGCCTAAAAATTAGAATCCTTCCATACATGTATAACCCAAAACTAATCCACCGGCTCAATATTTTAATCAATTAATTGAGACGCCTACTCGTTTTCGCCTAGTCTATAAAATATGGATAAGCAAACTGGGGGGGTGTAGTAGTTGTCGTATTTCACACACACGCATTACCCTCAACAAAACAATATTTATACCAACAAAATGTTGGTCCAAATAATAAAGATTTGGCTTATAATTTGCAACAAAATTGTTGGTTCAAATCTGACTACTGAAGACCTTAATGATAAGTGATTTATAAGTATCTCTTTATAAGCTTCTTTTGAATCTAGAGACATGTCTTGCCCTTGGTAATCTCTCAAACCCAACTCGATCACCAAAACTTTTCTATGTACCAAAAAATCATTTACTAGGCGAGCATCGATTTGAGGATGATACGACAATGCTTTTTAAAAGTACGTAAATCACAAGACTTTTGGTGATGTGCTGCTTGTTTAGCAGGGATGTTAGCAGCGCATTTTGTCCCAAAATCATTGGATCTTTGAGTGTACACCAACTGGGGACGGACCTGTTTGATAGTTAGAAGGGGCAAATGCGCCCACATGATACGAAAAAATTGTATATAATGATCCAAATATTTTCTTTGCCCCAAAAAAAGAATTTATTTAAAACACATTTGTCTCCTTAAAAGTTACATTTATCCCCCTAAAAATTTATTTAACTCAAATCTAATCTATGTATTATAATTTCAGATAAGGATAATTTGAGAATTGAAGGCATTAGAATTTTACAAATAATTTTTTATTTGTTTAAATAAAAATTTTCTCACAAAAAATTCCTCTACCGCATAAAAGTGGTTAAATTTTATTTATATTAGTCAGTTTTATTTAATATATCATTATAATTTTATGCTTTATACCTTATTGTTGAGTAATTATAGTATTTAACAAATTTGTACCTTCAACTTAATTTTATAAATACTTCAAATTATATTTTTAAAAAAATTAATTTTGATCTTGAATAAAAATTTTGCTCCCACTATCTAGGTTTGCGGGTCTGTCAAACCAAACTGAATTTAATTAATTACGATAGATTTGGAAACATAACTAAGCACTTGCTTTGTTGCTCAGTTTAGATCTGAAAATAATCAAGACTCAAAGCCTTAAAGCTGATCGATTTGCATGCAAGTACAAGGCCAGCGTAACGCGCGCGCGAGCGCCCCACGTGGGGGCCTAATGTTAAGGCAAACAAGCATATGATGATATGAATGATAAGTCCCACCGTCCAGCAGGACACCAATAATATCTTGGAATGAAAAAAAAAAAAAAAAACTCAAAAACAGAGGCTGCTCAGAAAAACCACCTTCTCAGATCACAAATGAAAGCGGTTTGATCTGTTTTCTGGAACACACTAGTCAACCAAACAAACAGCCACGTTCCCTTCAATATCAGATGGCAAGTGGATAAGAATAATGTATCGGGACATGTCAAATCACTAGAGCGGCTCTCAGGAACAGTCTTCTTTGGCTGCTGCATGTGCGTCATAACTCGACCTTCATGGCTCCAGCCACGGAGTTTTAGATCAGCAAATTCGTCCTCATCAGATGTTCGCTCTCAAGATCTTAGCTTGGTTCTCCTGGGAACCCTTTAATAATGTTTCTTTCCGAGTTCCCTGTGGAAAGAAAATCTTCTAAATTGACATTCATAAATTTCTGTGAATTTTTTTAATATTTTTTTATTTTATTATTTTTTCACAAAGTATAAAATATTCTTTTTTAAAAAAAGATAAATATTATAAAATTGATCTATTTTAAACTTGGGATCTATTAGCCATGATGATACTATTGCTTTTAGTATATGTTTTTACTTTGGAACTAACCTCTGTACTCTTCGTTTCTAATTAACAAATTGACGTGTTTACCCAAAAGGAAAAAGAAAACCATATTCCTTCACCTTCACCTCTCATTAATTATATTAATAATTTAATATGTTAGTTTACGATCTGAACTCTGAAGGAGTGGATTCTAAGTTAAAAATCCATGAATTTTAAGAAATTTATACTTAAAAAAGAGAGAATTTTATATTTTATAAAAAATGATAAAATGAGAAAAATATTAAAAAAATTTCATAAAATTAAAAATTCATAAATCTCAATTTCAAAGGATTTATTTCCTATACCAAGAGTTTTTCAAAGGTTTCCGTCCTACTATAACAAAATATGAACACTTCAATACCAACTTAGATATTTCCTATTAAATTTTTTTATTATTTTTTCCATTTTTCATAGGAAAAAATTATTTCTTTCAAGAATATTAAAATTTAAAGATAAAGATATTTTAGATTACATATAGGCCTTACTTCTACCTAATAATTTTTTTTTTTTTGTTTTCAAGCTTAAATTTCATACACTCTGGTCAAACAAAGGAGAATTTAACTACAAGCTTTCGTCATTCATAATGTTTTTAATCAAAAAATCGGTAATATCCATTTACTTGTTATATTAAATTGAGATAATGTCACATCTCCGTAAGCAACCATGATGGGGATATAAGAGTGTTGCTCTATATAAAGGGACATAAGTTGTTTCAGCTCTCCTCACCCTCATCAGTACCATCGATCACAAACTAAGCAAATGGCTCTCAGAGTTGCGTCGTCTTCTTTTCTTTTTCTACTCTCACTGCTTATCTGCTTTGCTGCAATCGTTACATCTGTAAGTAATCGCTACATCTTCTTTTCTTTTTCTACTCTACTTAGCTGTGTTTGATTCTGAATATTGACCGAAATGCAGGACCAGTGCCGGTACATTGTAAGAGTGAAGACAGGAGATCGCAAAGATGCAGGAACGGACTCCATCATCAGCCTCAAGTTATCATCTTTTGGCAATAGCTTTACCATCAACAACCTCCAAGATTGGGGCATCATGGGACCTGGTCATGACTACTTTGAGCGAGGCAATCTCGACGTCTTCAGTGGCAATGGCCCTTGCCTCCGTGTTTGTGGCATCACCGTCACCTCCAACGGCGAAGGAAACAAGCCGGGATGGTACTTGGATTACGTGGAAGTCACCTCCACTGGGCCAAAGGTAGCGTTCCCGGTGAACCAGTGGCTAGCTCTTGATGAATGGCCCCATCATCTGTACGCCAACGTGAACTTATGCTCCCGCGCCAAGCCAATCAAGTAATCAAGATGGCATGAGATCTGGATTCTTGAGTTTGAGCCGCACTCTACTCTCTGCTGTGTGACCAATGCTTGATTAGCAAAATCTAATTAAAGTATTCGACTTTTGTTGGTGTGTTGTGTTTTATGTGTAATGTCCCTTCATTTCAATAACGACCTGCCTTTGTGGGGCAAGCTTGTCTGCTTGACCTCCACCAATTAGAAGGCCGACGTGTTCAATATCTTTATGTATGAGAACTGAAATTACAAACGCTATCTATCAAACAGAATACTCGTTCCCAAGAATCAATATCCGAATTCATAATGGTAGTACAGGGGCAGAGAGAACTAATTAATATTTTTAAAAATGCAAGGAGTACTTTTACATCCATGAGATAACCACCCATTAAAAAATATTGTCAACCGTCATTTGTCTTGGTTGCAACGTCACTTCTCTTTCTTGGAAATGGCCCTAAACTCGAACCTAGCATTGATATGGTTGAGTGTGTGCATCTCTCTTTTCATTAAAAAATAAAAAAGGGCCTAGGTTGGACACAAAATTAAAAAAAAAAAAACAACAAAAGATTTTCACTACGATTTTGTGCTTTCGAGTCTCATGTATATAAAGACTCTTTCATTAAAGTTAATAATTAACATTAGTGTCTGATAATCAAATTAAAGCACAACATTATATTGATTTTGATATTTGACAGATAACATTGTTTTAATAAATAACTTAGGATGCCCATTATTTCTCGAGAAATGTTAATTCTAAACATTTCAAAATGTTGATTTTGCCTATTCTATTGTCCTTTAATTCGAAGTTCTCGCAAGAGATGTTCATCCTTCTTCGTTTTTTTTTTTTTTTTCCCTTTTGGAAACAAAGACGAGGGGAAAAAAGCCTTAAAGAGAACCAATAAGGTCTCAACAAGTAAGTTTCTACAATCTTGAAGAGACTCCTTCAAAGTTGTAGATTCTGAGTCCAAGCGACGAGCAAGCTTTGCGATGAAATCTGCACAGGTATTGACTTTCTTATATACGTGCTTATACATAACCTCTTAATCTCTCATCAAAAGATTTCTGATATCTTGTACATTACAGTATCGCAAATCAGGTGCTTGCTATCATAGAAGTTCATGATTCTATGGGTAGCTAGCCTCCATAGAATCCAAACACAGGTTAACCTTCTTAAATCCATGATGCCAACAAATTAAAGCTGTAAGCCCTCATGAATGGCAATAAGTTTTGCTTTCGTGCTTGGAATGTAGCCAAGTTTCTTTGCAATGCCAAATATGCTGGAATATTTTAAATATATATAGTGGATTTACATTAATTAATTATTGAGTCCAGAAAAGATTGACCCTTTATAATCTTGTGTGGACTATAATAAGTAGATCACATAAGTTAACTTATTTAGGCAAAGGCTCAGCCTATGACCTTTTAACTGTTTATTTTATCCCTATTAAAAGCTGATTAAATTAATTAAATAATTATATTTAAGTGGTAAGGATCATAATCTTAAACATATCTACTGCAAAAAAGGCTTGGAGCACTTATATATTTTGAACGTATATGCTCATTACCCTTGATAGACTTATTCTCTCCATTCTACATTGTACTCTCATGCTTGCTATTCATTGCACTTTTGAGGTAATCGAGGTCCTTACTTGAATTTATATTTTTTCTGGGAAAAATGATTTCACAAATACGCTCATTAAATTCTACTGTAATCATTTTATTTAATTGTTGTGATATTTTTTGACATGTGGCATTAGAGTATCGTGGAAAATATTTATATTATTTTTGAGAATTAATTATCATTTTTTCGATGACAGAACTAACTATCTTTGATTGGTTGAAATTGTGAGTCTTAAAGTCTCAATTTAAAGGGGGGGTTTGTAGTTCCATGCCATTTTGCACTTTTAGTTATACAGTGTAAAATTTAATATATATTGTCAAAATGATTTTCCAATTTTCAAATCATTTACTTGTTTCCACATGTGTACATTTGTTAATTAACAAGTATCTATATACATTTAAGAAGCAAAACACATGTTAATTAATAAGTTCAAAAACTTGACATGATCTTGGATTGTGGAAAGGAGCAAAGTGTGGGACCTGTTTCAACAAGGATGCATTTATTAATTAATAAGCCATGTTCGGTCTTTTAGCGTGTTAATCAACAAGCTCAAAAACTTAAGATGGCTTAATTATATTGTGAAAAGGGACAAATGTGAGACCTATTTTAACAAGAATGCATTTATTAATTAATAACAAAAGTATCCATGTGCATTATTTAACAAAGCAAGGGCATGTTAATTGCATAACCAATCTAAAATATAGATACTAAATGTGTTTTCTTTTTTCCACTAGTGCTACTTGTTGATTGACAAATTAACACTTGCTGAACAACTCCTACACTTGCCTTGCAGCTCCCAAAAACTAGCTCTGTCATACTTTTGAATTTGTTAAGCACATGTACTTATTAATTAATGAATGTATGCTTGTTGAAGCAAGTCCTTCTCATAACCTAGTCCTATCACATTTTTGAACTTGTTAATTAATGCATAATGAATACACACTTGTTGAAACAAGTAAATGATTTTAAAATTAAAAAATTAAATTGAGAATATATATATTAAATTTTGCACTATATAATTAAAAGTGCATGATAGCTTAGTGGCTAATTATATATCGAGAATAATTATTTTTATAATAAATTTTAATTATATTTAGGTCTTTTATTTTTACAGAGTAAATTCAAAATCTTATAGTTCTTTTTTGAAATAAATAATCTTGGGAGTTCTTTGAAGGTAATTTTTCCAATAATCTTTAACCAAGGTTGCAAGTATTGCCAAAAGACTACAATACCCTTGCTATGCAAGTTGATCACTTCTAACTAAAAAGCGCGCAAGCCGCGAACTTGTTCAAAATTTTCTTCCTCAAGTATCGGACCCTTACGTCTCTTTCTCTACCTCCGTTGCTAATCACCATAAACATGATTGCACATTTCCAAATCCACGATTACGACATTATCAACAATGGCGAACCTCTCAGAGACCTACGCTTGTGCGCCTTCCACCGAACGTGGACGGGGTATCCTCATTTCCGGCGACCCGAAATCCAACAACTTTCTGTACTGCACCGGGCGATCCGTCATGATCCGCAACCTAGATAACCCGCTTCAGGTTTCCGTCTACGGCGAGCATGGCTACCCGGTCACGGTGGCGCGTTACTCTCCCAATGGTGAATGGATTGCGTCAGCAGATGTCTCCGGCAGCGTTCGGATCTGGGGCACCCATAACGATTTTGTTCTCAAGAATGAGTTCCGGGTCCTTTCGGGTCGGATCGATGACCTTCAGTGGTCCGCCGACTGTTTGAGGATCGTCACTTGCGGGGATGGCAAAGGGAAGTCCTTTGTCCGTGCTTTTATGTAAGTGCTTATCATTATTTTTGTTCTTCGTACTTTGGAATTATTCTATTTAGGCTTGAATCAGAGTCTATTAAGCCATGCCTTCTGTTATAGTAAAGGAGAGTATGACTAAAATGAATAATTCATTATCTGGCTCTTGGGCCTGAACAAACATAGCAGAATAATATCTTACAATATGACTCTCCTAATAATATATATATACAATCCGAATTGAGAAAGAAAAACAAGAAGGCCTAAAAGCTTAAAAACAAACCAGGCCTAATATTAACTTTCAATACTCCCCCTCAAATTAGAACCAAACAAATTTAAAGTTTCTAACTTGATTAATAAATTCTCATGGCTACTTGTTGATCTGTTGAAGAAATAAGCTTGAGTGTAATTAATCCTGCTTGCAACTTGTCCCACACAAAATGATAATCTATCTCAATGTACTTTCCACGTTCGTGGAACATTAGATTAGAGGCAATCTGCATAGTTGCCTTACTATCACAATATATTACAACAGGCTGATAATAAACAATTTCTAAATCTTCTAACAAACCAGTTAACCAAACAATCTCAAATACAATGTTGCCTATTGCTGGATACTCAGCTTCTGCAAAGGATGGTGACACTGTATTTTGCTTTTTAGACTTGCAAGAGATAGGAGCTCCTCTTATCTTAATCAAGAAACCTGTGACAGATCTTCAAGTATCAGCACAGGCTCCCTAATTTGAGTCACAGTGCCCTTCAAGCTAGAATCTACTTCTGAAAAGGGAAAGAATATTGCTCTTCCTGGATCCTTCTTCAAGTATTTGATGGCATTCATGGCTGCCTTGAGATGTGATTTCCTTGGATTACTCATATATTGGCTTAAGACTTGCACAGTATAACTCAAATGTGGACAAGTCATGGTTAGATATAACATTTTCCTTATAAGGTGTCTATATTTGGTGGGATCAGCCAAAAGATCATCTCTCTCCCCCTTCCTAGGTGCGCTAAACAACTTTAAACCCTAATTCATAGGTGTATTTCTAGGCTTGGCAGCTCCCAAACCTGTATTAGCAATTAAATCAAGTACATACTTTCTTTGGTTTAAAACTAACCCCTTTGCTAATTCAGCTATCTCTAAGCCGAGAAAATATTTTAAAGGACCTAAATCCTTAGTTTTAAAATTGCTATGAAGACAATCTTTTGTTTATTGTATATAACTCTCAGAATTTTCAACTATGACCAATTCATCCACATAAGTAAGAATAACAACAAAATCATTTCCTTTTTGCTTAGTGAACAAAGAATAATCATGTTTACTTTGTACAGAACCTCTAGCAATCAAAAATTTAGACAATTTCAAGTTCCACTATCTGAAAGTCTATTTAAGTCTACATAGAAACTTAACTAGCTTATAGACTTTTGTTTCTCCCTGTTTAGCAAAGCCTGGGGGTATTTTCATAAACACTTCTTTAATTAAATCACCTTGTAAAAATGCATTGTCAACATTCATTTAATACATAATCCAATTATTTTTCACAGCAAGTGTCAAATTAAAATAGCCCTAGCACTAATCATCTTAACAACAGGAGAGAAAGTGTCGAAATAGTCCACCCCTTCTACTTGACTATTGTCACGCTCCAAAAATAGAGGGTGACCGACACAGGTGTGAACCACATCACATATCCCCATAAGCCTTAATTTGAACATTCAATCCATTTTCAAAATATAATTACACTCATATTGAAATTTTAATAATCATATTATTAATCATCAACATAAAAACTTTAGCATTTTTATAAAAATTTTGGTAAAACCTCCCCTATAAATAGAATCTTCTGAAAATTTAATAGTACAAGATTGTTCACAAATTATCATATGAATCAGGAGCTTAGCTCCTTCCAGTCAACAGATAGCATATGTGTGTGTGTGTGTGGAGCATATAACCATTCTTTTTCAAAATAAGTACATGGGCACTTATAATTATATAAAAGAGAGGGATTTCAATCAATTCTCCACCCAACATGTCTAAAGATCCTCAGGGGTTAGAAGGAAAATCAGTGTCAACTAAGGTATTTGAGACCAATAATAATTTTCCAGTAAATAACGTCCCAACAATAAAATAAAACATGAATAAAAAGAAAAGTTTAAAATAATTGTGTGAGTTAAAGAGAGAAAAGCTTTCATAAATATTTAATAAACTTCAAAATAGAATGGCTCTATAAAATTTTAAAATTAAATCTTAAATCACTGAATTATCATGACAAATGTTAATATGACTTGATTCCAAGAAAGCACTTAAATGAAATAAATATTTATAAATACATCGTTAAATAAAACTAAGGGATATAAAATCATCAAATAATCAAATATATAATTTTAGGGACTTATCAGAATAATTAACAAACGTGGACACACAGTCTACGAGAGTAAATAACCAAACGCGGCTTATGCTACGAAAACAAACGTGGACACACAATCCACGAGGGTAAGTAACCAAACACAGTCAAAGCTACGAAAACAAACGTGAACACATAGTCCACGAGAGTATATAACCAAATACAGCTGAAGCCACGAAACAAACGTGAGTACGATGCTCAGGAGTAACCATCCCTCCATTCCACTTGCGTTGGCTATCGCACGAGACTAGCACCTCCTATGAACACCTTACTAGCTAGGTATACCATGGCGCGCCAAGGGCCAATAGAACTGCCGTTAGCAACCAGTGTTCCATATAAAGTCCCCTTTTTTTTAAAACCATTTTCAAACATGCGAGAAAATCATCACTTTCAAGATATAGTTCTCATTCTCAAAATTAAACTCACATGAATACTTTTAAGCATTGAAACTTTCTAGAATAAAATTTCATATCCAATGCTCATGCTTGCCTTTATCAAATAATCAAAAAAAAAATCAAAGTTGAACTTGCAAGAATCATTCTCTGTATTAATCTAATATTTGATAAAATAAAAATCTCACAATCAAAGTCCAAACTTGATTTAATTGATCAAATAACATTTTAAATTTGGTAAAATTAATTTCTCAAAATAAAGCAATGTTAATCAACAAATATCCAATAATCACATTAATGCTATTAAAATAATTTTCATAAAAATGTAATATTTTAGTAAAGAAAATTTTAATTGAAAATCAGTTGAGACGCTATCTACTTACCTGAGAGTTTTTCAATAATTTCTAAAGCTTACTCCTCTTCAACTTCTCACTTATATCTCGAATGCTTCCATGGAATTCCTAATAAATAAATTATAATTCTAAAATCACTTATTAAGGAATTTCTAAGCACTTGGTGACATTCAAATTCAATCCCAAAATAACATCACAGCCTAAAATATAGAATAATAAATTCATAACTAATTTAGTAATTTATCAAAAATTCAACTAAAGCAAGAGAAGAATTTTCCATCCCTTTTTTGTTTTCCTTCTTAAAGATTAATAAAGTTCCACAATTATCATTTAATTTAACACAATATACTCTAGGTACTTTAGGATCCCAATTTAACGATAAAATCACTACTTACACATATTCCTTCAAAATTAGGTATATGAAAATTAAACAACTTGCATTTTGTCAAGTTCCTCTCTTAAACATCTCAAGCTTAGCACCACATTGCCTAAAAACACAAACAATCACATGCATACATAACTAAACTTTTATTTAGAAATTAACTATTTTAATTCAATCAAATTACTCTTTTAGGCTTTTTAACAAATACTTTGTAGGCATCCTAATTGACTCATAAATAAATGTTTCCCTAGCCCTCTATCAATAATTCTTCTTCTTCTATTTCCCTCCTTTTTCTCTTTTTTTTTGTTAACTTTCAAAATTTTTAATTTGCTAAGAGCTCAATCCAATCCAATTCAACTTTCAAACCAAATTTCATTTAGTGACAAGTTCTAATAAACCATCCTAACTTGAAGATGTAAGCAAACACTCACTCAACCAATAATACCCAATATATATATATATGGGGGCATACTGTAGGACAAAGAAAAGTGGAAACAAGTGGTTAAATTTAGAAGGTTCTTCACGGCAGCCACAATCACAATGATGCCAACTCAAATTCAATGACAATCGAAGGGAGGAGGTGGACTGATCGAAAATTAAGGGAGCATGAGGGTTTGAACTTACATAGCCAACAACAACAAAACAAGAAGTGAAGATGAGCTTACCACACACCTCGACGCAAACAGCCAGCAGCTGCAAGGGAGGAGAACAACATGAAAACACGAAGCAATGGAAAAAATTTCATGAGGAGAACGACAGGAAAATGTGAAGCAATGGCAAAAATTTTAGCAACTCTCAGTGGCAAGAAAAGTAGAGTACTACTCACCTCTAGCTAACACAGAACAGCATGATGATAGGGAAAGAGAATCAACAATCTAACTCCACTATGGCTAGTGTACACGAACGAGAAGGATGGCAGCAGATGAAGCAACAGCAGTGACAGAAGCACCCCTTCAACGGCAAGCTAAAGAAGTTGATGAGAGTCAGAGAGATGAACCGACTATGAGTGTCTAGAGAAGTGTATAATGGCGGTGAAGAAATGAAAATGGGATGCTCTATTTTTTTTAATTCATGAGAATAAGTAAATCTGATATAAGAACTTTTCAGGAAAATTACAAGAAGGAGCACGAAAAAAATCACAACAAAAGGCACACAAAATTTACCAGAAAGAGCACAAATTTTTTTTTATTATTTAAATCCAGACTTTTGCTAGAAAATTTTGAAATCTGAATCCTTGAAAAGAATTTCCAACATAAATTCCTATAAACTACCCCTTTCTACTTATTATAAACTTTATTTAAATAATACATCCATTGTGAGAAAAAAAATTGTTCAATTTAAAATTTAGGGTTCTTACAACTATATCCCTTAGCAACTAGTCTAGCTTTTAGTTTATTAAGGGTTCTATCTACATTATATTTCTTTTTAAACACCCACCTGCATCCTATGGCCCGTTTACCTTTTAGAAGATCTACAATCTTCCAAGTTTTGTTTTGTTATAAGGCATCAATTTCATTTTTCATAGCATCTACCCACCTACTATAACTAGTAGCTTCATTATAAGTACTTGGTTCAATAATTTCATCAATACAAGTAATGAAATTTCTATAAGATGAAGAAACATTTGCATAACAAATGCTATATTGAATTTGATATAAGACTTTCTTCTTACTATGAGTTTGTACATTATTCAAGTGTTCTATACCTAAGCATTCATAATCCCTAAGCCAACTAGGGGTTCCTATACATGATGGGACGAGACTGTTGTGCGGTAGAAGACTCATTATTAGCTTTAGTGTCAAAAACAAGGTCATAAGGCATTTTCAGGTGCAAGTAAGAATCATATTCATTTGGAATATTTGTAGGTATACTAGTTCCAAGCATATTTTATATATATATATATATATATTAAATATCATATTCAGTATCAAATAAGAAAGGATCATGTGGCTATGATACAAGATGTTCTCCCCCTTGATCAGAAAGCATTGAAATTTTGTCTTTGTAAGGAAACTTATTTTCAATAAAAATGACTTCTCTACTAATAATAAACCCATCATCCTTAAGACTGTAGAGAATATAACCCTTTTAATGACTAAGATAATAAAAAAATATGCAAGGATTGGATCTTAGTTGAAATTTATCTATTCTAGTCAAATTCTTTACATATGCTAGATACCCAAAGGTCATTAAGTGACTCAAATCAAGTTGTTTTTGATGAATCAACCCATAAGGAGTCTTGTAGTTAAGTAGCCTAGAGGGAGTCCTATTAATCAAGTAAGTTGCGGCTCTTATACTTTCCCCCAAAATCTAATAAGAATATTAGCTTGAAATATTAGACTTCTAGTAACTTCTAAGATGTGCCTATGCTTTCTTTCAATTGGCCCATTTTGTTGAGGAGTGTAAGAGAAAGAGGTTTCATGTACAACTCCATTATTTAAAAAATAATTGGTGACATTTTTGTTAAGAAATCCTATCCCATTATCATTGTGAACCCTTTTAATATGTGCAAAAGATTGAGTTTTCACATAAGCAAAGAAAACCTAGATGTATGTAAAAACTTCACTTTTACTAGTTAATAAATAAACCCATATATCCTATGACATATCATCTACTATAGTAAGAAAATAACAATATCCTTGATGAGTATGTTCTTTATAAAGTCCCCAAACATCCGGATAAAGTAAATCAAAACAATAAGTAGATTTATTATGACTAACGGGAAAAGGTAATCTAGGTTGCTTTGCTTGCAAACACACATCATAGTTATTATTTATGGGAGGTAACGTATCATTCAACAAATTCCAATGTTTAAGTACATGAAATGAAGCATGGCCTAGCCTTAGATGGCATAATTCATCAAAAGAAACAGTACTACATGTATAGAAGTCTTAAATTCTTCAACTATATAAAGTCCTAATTGTATTTTACTAATCATCCTTATGTTCCCATTGTAGAGATCCTATATAAAACACACACATTAGGGGAAAAAAGCAATAACACATTGTTGCTCATGAGTAAGACATGAAATAGAAATTAAGTCATAACATAGCCCTGGTACATACAAAACATTATGTAACACAGTATTATCAAACAAGGTAAACTGATCTAGTATAAGTTAGTTACTTTCAATTTATCATCATTAAGAATTCAAATGTTTAAAGATAGGCCAGTATATGCTTCATATTTATCAAGGAAATCTAAACAACTAACAATGTGACTTGTTGCTCCTGAGTCTAAAATTCAATAAGCAGTATGTGAGTGCTGTAAAGAAAGAATGGCATGAATCAAACCTAATGACTCATAAGAGCCATGAGTGGCAATTGTTCTAATAGTGGGGGTTGTGTTCACCTCCTTTAATTTGAGGATGTTCTCATAATCCTTTTGTGATAGCATTTGTTACTGTTGAGATGAGTTGATTGAAGAGTCATTATTCACCCCGAAAGCTTCAGCTTGATTTATTTGCCTTACTAGAGTTCCTCTGCCTCTGCCATATTAGAAGTGTGGCGGAACTCCATTAATTTGAAAGCAGTTTTCTCTTTTATGCCCATGACGATGGCAATAAGAACATTCCTCTAATGAACTCCCATGAGCACGACCCCTTCAAAATCTTCTTTTGCCTCTAGCAGCCATGGTGGATCCCTCAATATAATTATGAGGTGATAAAGATGAAGATATTAGACCTCATTGCATCTTTTCTTGGCACCCCATTGAATATGCTTGATTGACCATGGGGAGTAGATTCAAAAGTAATATTTGACTTTGCACATTTTGATATGATGGATTAAGCCCTATTAAGAACTGGAACAACCTCTATTGTTGAATGATTTTGGTGTATTCGATGGTGGGATTGCATTAACAACTGGGAATAGCCGAATTGCCAAATACTCCTCCCATATCTCCTTAAGATGAGTGAAATAACCAAATACTGTCATTGAATCTTGAGTGAGAGAATAAATCATATGATGTAAGCTATAAATTTTCATTCCATTTGTAATGTTAAAATGTTCTTGTAGATCTTGCTAGACTAAATTTGCATCTTTAGAGAAAATAATACTTGCAAAAATTTCCTTTAAGACAGAATTAATTAACCAAGAAAGGACTACCGCATTGCATTGATCCCATTGGGCACGAAGACTCTATTCTTGTTTATCATGAGTGCATATGCCATCGATGATGCCTATCTTGTTTCTTTCTCAGAGGGCCATCTTCATTGCTCTGCTCCAGATCAAATAGTTTGTTGCTTTAGTGAGAGGTTGCATGACTAAGGTTGTCATCTAGGTTTTGGAAGGATGAAGAAAGAGGGGATGATTTAGGTTGAGAGTAGAAGATTTACCTTTCTTGGTAGTAATTTCTTCGTCAGATGGCATCATAAACAATAATGATTAAAAGAACCAAAGAAGAGGTGGAGAAGCACGATTCAGATCGACAACTATAGAGATGGGTCGAAAAGGTTTTCTTTGTTTTTCTTTTTGTGTTTAAGGTTTTCTTCAAGTGAACGAATGAGACACTTTTAGGGATGACGACTCAGAATGGATCAGGTTGTAGAAGCCTGAACCTTGCTCAAATACCATAAAGGAGAGTATGACTAAAATGAATAATTCATTATCTGGCTCTTAGGCCTGAACAAACATAGCAGAACAATATCTTACAATATGACTCTCCTAAAAATCATATACAATCCGAATCAGGAAAGAAAAACAAGAAGGCCTAAAAGCCTAAAAACAAACTAGGCCAATATTAACTTTCTATATATAGTAACTAGATTCTTAGGATGAAGGATCGGAGTTCGCATGGCTCTAGGATCTAAGATCAAGCACCCAAAAATTAAAAACAAAAAACAAAAAAGAAATTGCACTTGTTAGTTGGAAATTTTGACATTTGATTTAAATCCAAGAATCACCCCAAAGTCGATAAGATCAAAGAAGAAATAGTTTCTTTTCATAACTTCTCCGATTCTAAGGAGTAAGGAGTACGATTAAATTCCTCATGACACTTCATATGTGGAAATAACCAATACACTTTGGCGTGCGTGCGTGTGTATTATTAGATAATACAGAATCTTATTTTCCCTTATATAGATGATCAAGATACTTATGTCTGTGTATCTAATAATATAGTACATCCGTTCTTAAAAGGTTATTATGAATTAGTTACTCAAATTTCCATTTTTCCTTAGCAAAATTTGAAACATCAATATTGGTCAATATCATCACTATAAAATATAAAAAGTCGAGGGAGCTACAACCAAGGGCGGTCCTATATAGTGGCCAGTGTGGGCAAATGCCTCCTTAAAATGGAAAAAATTACATTGATTTATATGGTAAATTTTGCATTCTACCACCAATCATCTCTATTTTTTTAAACCCATTAAAATATAGCTTAAATGAAACCACCATTAAAACCTTATATTGAATAAATCGCCCCTGACTCAGGGTCCTAAATTTGCCATTGGCTGCAATAGCTCGCCTTGAATTCTCTAATACGTGGGGCGCTCTAATTTTCATTATTCAAACTCTTAGTTAAAATAATGTTGCATCCAAGTGATAACCAAAAAAGTTTTTTTTTTTTTTTTTTGGTTGGGGGGTTAATATTTTGCCCAATCATCAAAGTTTACGTATACGTATCTCTTCATTTCTAACTTGACCTAAGGTCTTGAGTCACGTTTAGGAGACTGCCGTTTTACAGTTTTGAAGCCTTATTTCCTGTAAACGGTAAACCTACATGGTTGTGATCAGGGTAATCTCCTAACTTTGATTTGATATATATTTATTTAGCTCTTTGGGTCTGGATGCCATTTAGTTTCCTGTTCTTGTCCGATTTCATATTTATGCAAGGTCTGCTTTTTAAAATTTGGTTGACCATCTTGTAAGCTACATTACCGTCAAGAATTGAATCCGTGTACTACTACACGTTCATTTTCTCCTCGCTGTACCTCATGTGAATCATTTCGTATCTTATATTTTATGCTTAGGTGGGATTCAGGGAGCACTGTTGGGGATTTTGATGGTCATTCACGGCGGGTTTTAAGCTGTGCATTCAAACCAACAAGGCCTTTTCGTATTGTCACATGTGGTGAAGACTTTTTGGTAAATTTTTATGATGGTCCTCCGTTCAAGTTCAACATGTCCATCAGGTATTTATTATTGTTATATATGATTCCATTTGTCTAATAAAGAATGGGGGGTTACATATAAAAATTTGGCTATTACAAATTTACAATAGATTTCATTCATTTAAAATACAGATAAAAAATCAACTAAAATTTTCTTTTGAAACACACGCCCAAATCCAACAGGGAACGGGTGTGTCAGATATTATAATAAAAGTAATGAGCCTTCATATAACAGTTTAATCTTTTAAGTGGAATTTTCACTTGAAGTAAGTGGAGGGGGTTCATAAAACCCTGAATTTCTGTTTGATAAATATTTCTTTCTCCTTGTTTATTCTTACAACTGCATTTCAAATGGGAACAGAGACAGTTTAACCTTCATCTTGGGATGATTCAAGAAGAGTTGTTGTTTTGACAATGTTGAACAAATGATCTTGTTCTTGTAGCTCATCTAACTGTCTCTATCCTCTTGTGCACACAATACATTGTCGGACTGAGAATGCTATATTTCGATCATGTATCAGAAGTTTTATGTGGATATAAATGCAACGGTCAAACTCAATGTTCTAAAAATTAAATTGAACATTGAACTGTAAAGCAAATGGTTCAACGTTGAGTAGTCTGACTGTCACTGATTGATAATTGATCTAAGTTTTCCTTTTAAAAAAAACTCATATATGACTATATGTGTCTTTTTCCTGGCCCTATCATTCGAACCTGCAGTTCGATTTCCCTAAAAACTTTGTACACATGTTGACAGAAATGTGACTGCGTGTGTAGTTACAATTTAGGAAATGACAATGGAAGATATTGTTGATCTGCAGGGAGCATTCAAATTTTGTGAATTGTGTTAGATTTTCCCCTGATGGGACCAAATTCATAACAGTAAGCTCAGACAGAAAGGGTATCTTATATGATGGGAAGACTGGGGAGAAACTTGGCGAGTTGTCTGCAGAGGGCAGCCATAAGGGCAGCATATATGCTGTAAGTTGGAGTTCTGACAGTAAACAGGTAACAAGAATATAGATGTTTCAAGAGTTTGTATATGATTCACAAACGAGTTCATTAAAATAACCAGTATGGGTGATCAAAACCTAATCAGGCTTTTCGAGCATTTTTAAGAGCTTCATCATATTTACTATACTGAATCCATTAAAACCATCATAAAAAGAATATATCCATTTGAATTGCAATTACTCGTTTTTCCTATGAGGAAGAATATGTTATGATCCTTTCTTTTTCTATCATTTATTGATGTCTTAAACTTCTATCCCATGCATCAATTCCAGGTGCTTACTGTGTCTGCTGATAAATGTGCAAAGATCTGGAATATTCTTGAGGACGGAAGTGGAAGTTTAAATAAGACTTTATCGAGTTCTGAATCTGGTGGGGTGGAGGATATGCTTGTTGGTTGCCTTTGGCAGAACAATCATCTTCTTACCGTCTCCCTCGGTGGCATGATTAATTTATATTCAGCAACCGATTTAGATAAAAGCCCAATATCATTATCTGGCCACATGAAAAATGTTGCTGTTTTAACTATAATCAACAGAAGTGAAAAGATGCTTTTGTCCTGTAGCTATGATGGGGTGATCTTAAAATGGATTATAGGCGTTGGTTGCTGTGGTAAATTAGAGAGTAAACAATTCGGATTAATTAAATTGTTAGCAGCTGATGAAGAAGAAGTCATGACAGCTGGATTTGACAACAAGGTAAGTAGGTAACTGAAAAATTAATCATTCATGATTTGGGCTGTCAAAACCTGTAACATATCAAGGCCCAATATAGCTTTGCCTCTTGCTTCTCTGTAAGCATTGGAGAAAGAAGGAGCTTAGTTTCTCTTTTAAGTTAAGATAGTTATTGCCTCAAATTTTAAAGTATTTTTCATGTGCAATTTTTGGAATGAAGGTATGGAGGGTTCCTTTGCAAGGGGGTGATTTTGGAGCTCCAGAGCAAATAGATGTTGGCAGTCAGCCAAAGGACTTGAGCCTTTCCCTTAATTCTCCTAAACTCGCTTTGGTAGCAATTGAATCTGGGATCGTTTTGCTTAACGATTCAAAAATTGTCGCAACTCATAACCTAGACTTCACTGTGACCGCATCTGCAATTTCTCCTGATGGGAGTGAAGCAATTGTAGGTGGGCAAGATGGTAAACTGCACATATATTCTATCTCAGAAGACACACTTACAGAAGAGAAGGTCCTTGAAAAGCACCGGGGTGCTATCAGCGTGATAAGATATTCTCCAGATGTTACCATGTTTGCTTCAGCTGACTTGAATCGTGAAGCTGTTGTTTGGGACCTTGACTCCAAAGAGGTAATTTGAGCCCCAAACATTAGTTACATTTTGATAAGAAATATGATACAGTTATATTTGCAGATTTAGAGTTCAGTTATGATAAAGTTGTTTGAAAATGAAAACGGTAGGTTTGAGTATAAACACATTATCCTTGTGAAGAGGAGGTTATAATTAAATTCTCATATTCCAGGTTCTCAATAACATATTTTGAAATGGTGAGATAATTTGTCAAAGAGATCAGTCCTTTTCTTAAGCTGCCATCTGACTTTGAAAGTTATCTCTTGCAGGTGAAGCTTAATAACATGTTATTTCACACCGCACGAATTAACTGCCTAGGTTGGTCACCTGATAACACCCTCATAGCTACAGGGTCACTTGATACATGCATCATCATATATGAAATTGGAAAGCCAGCATCAAGCCGAAGAACCATAAAAGGAGCTCATTTAGGTGGAGTCTACGGGTTAGCTTTTATTGATAATGATAGTGTGGTCAGTTCTGGAGAAGATGGCTGTATTCGCGTTTGGAATTTGGCTTCGGAATAAACTTACGATCAGAACAACTACTAGTATCCTGCCTTCAAACACATAATTCAGTGTGCGGTAAAGAAATGTGTAGTTCTATCTTGCGTTCAGATGTTCAATGATCTGCACTGTTGGTGGGAAGGAAATTACAGGTTACACTGTGCTTGTGCAGTATCTCTTGTGCAGTATCTTTATAGATACATGTTAGGACTGACCCATCATTCAATCTGGATTTAGATCTTCTTAGTTATCCTTTAAAGGAACTTTAGTTATTGCCATAGAAGCTGTCAATGTTTTCAAGCTAGAATGAATAGAGAGGGAAAAGCACTGGAGGGCGAAAGAACATTTCAGTATTGACTTGCAAGCACACATTGTGTAAGATGATGTTCTCTGCAGATCAACGCAGAGAAAAAGAGATTATAGTACAATAAAAAAAAAATTCTTGCTAGTATTTCTCTTTTCAAAATTGAACGATTCTTTGCATTTTAATTGACTGTCAAGCACATCTTGGGATAATACCGACCTAATCATCTTTGATGATTTGCTCTCACTGGGTCTAGAAATATTATGCACTTTGATATGACCTTAGTTTCTAATTTTTGCTCGGTTCCCCATGGTATTTAGTTTCTTCTTTTTGCCCGGTTCCCGTGGCCTGTATTTAAAAAATAAATAAAAATTGACTGTCAAGCATGTTTATCAGCAGCAGCCAGGCCACTCATAGCAGGTCTTAGTACTTCTGTTCAATGGTCTAATTGCTGGTTTGTTAATTAGACTGGTTGATTATGTAAAATTATTAAAACGAATCATGCGCAAGGAAGAAAGATACATTCAATACAGATGACATCTTGAAAGTTCAAATTCAAACCTTAAATTTTGAACATAATTGGGTCCCTAGGCTTGTTAAATTCTCACTAGTCCGTTTCGGCCATAGAAGGCATGTACTCGCCTCGACTCTGCAATGCCAATGCTTATTGCCCTGTCATTCATTTATGGATTTGGATCCTCTCATGCGAGATAAATGACTCTCACGATACCAAACATGGAATATGGACAAATTATAGCTTAAGTGGTGGGTCTCACCTGAATGGCTCCCACAGAATCCGTGGGTCCCACATGCCTGTTTTCATTTGTTTGAACCTCTTGTGGCATTTTCATGTTTTATCTCCCCACGTTGATTCGAAATCGCCATTTGACATGTTCGATGATCTACGATAACTGTGCTTTTCTATGTGATTAACTGTCTGCTAGTGCAGAAACATGACTTTCTACTGTGGCTGTACCTCACAGCCTCTGTAGCAAATACAAAGAAAGAAAAGTCAGTGGTTTACCTCAATCTGGCAATGGAGGTGAGTCACTCATGCTGCCATCTTACTTTTGGTTCATGATAAATTTCTTTGGTAAATCCAATCCGCAACAATTGACAGAATCAATTATTAATAGACATGTAGTGTGACCGTTGGTCAAAAAAAAAAAAAAAAGGAAGCGTAGTGCGACCCACTTTTAACATGCTAATTTTCCTGTCTGGCGTCTCTTCTTTCTTCTCACTCTTCCTCTCTTGGTTAGTCATTGAGCAACTCATGCCAACTTTTGACAGTCAGATTTGTTTGCTTGATTAAACTTTAGCATCCAAAATTAGAATATTAATTATATAATGTTGAAATTTGATCTAAACGATTCAAGAACCAGGCATGGAAGAGAATGAGAGGAAGGAGAGAAGCCATTTTCCCTGGTTTTCTGACACTAGGATTTGCCTAGAACTTAGCTTGTTTCATGACAGTGGGAAATTACAGCCATGGTGGTGGTTTTCATAAGTGCCTGGCTCTTGTGATGTTTTCCTTTTCTCTTCTCAATCCCATGAACTGGCTTGGAATGTCCCATTCAATTTGTTAGTTAGTGAAGATATAACATTAATACAGTTAGAAAAGCTATTGGGTTAAGAATTCTAAAACCTTAAGGCGGCATAATGTTACGGAGATTTTCTTTCTTTTTATTTAGCCATGCGCAAATTCACTGAATATTTATGAAGCATTTGGTAGGTTGATCATGTGATTTACATGAGAAATACTCTCTAAACCAACGTTATCAAATGCTAAAACCATGTAGGCATGTTCACTAGTGGAAAAACGTATCTTATTAGTTGTAAATGACAAGAAATTATGAAATTTTGACTTGTAACTATTAAATGTTTAATTGGGCTAGTAGATTATGTAATTTCACTTGTGACTGTGAAAGTATAACTTATAAATATTAAACTATTAAATTGAACATGAAAATGAAACTACGTGACTTGTAGGTAAGAAAGTTAAAAAATGAATCTATATGACTTGTAAATATTAAACTATTAAATTGGCACTGCCCACCGGTCAATACAAGCCATCAACAAGTGCTCAAATGATCAAATTTCAATTAACGATTAGTTGTCGTAGTGCATGGTACCGCTATCTCTCTTGCTTAGAAGAAGAGATTCCAAGTTTAAACATGATGTTAGACATGTTTATGTGTACTCTCTTCTCTCCAAAATACTTTTTCTATTTAAAAATATAAAGTATTTTTTAAAAAACTAAATATTTAAAAATATAATGTATTTTTTAGTTTTTCAAAATATAATCATTATTTTTTTTAAAGTGTCTCTTTTAAATAAATTACTTTATATTAATTTTAGTATGAAAGACTCTATTAAATAAAAATAAATATGAAAAGTTAAAGTTAGTTTGAAAACAAAAAACTAATTTATTGAGAATAAAATTTGATGAAAAATGAATTATATTTTTTAACCGAGTGAGTATAAACATTTTTCTTCAACTAACTTTAGTTCAAAATCTAAACAACCTAATATAAGCATTTTACCTCTTATATTTGTTAACCTAGATAGTTATGCAAGTATAGAGTACTTTAGTAATTGAGATTAGGGGTAAAAAAAAAACTATATATTTTATGACAATGAAAATTTTATTAGTATGTGATTTAAAAGAAAAAAACTACTTACATTTTAAATCAAAGAGAGTATGTAAGTATGTAAGTCTCTCTTTCTTGAAAAGATTTCATCCCAAAAAGCAAAAAACAAAAAAAAAGGACTAGGTTGGGATGAAATTATAAAAAAAAAAGGTCAGTAATTTTTTTTTATAAGGCATGATCAGTAAATTTTGTTAACTAATCTATGGGTAATTTTCCCATTATCAAATGATTGTATGAACTTCTACGAGTCCATCAAATTAAGATTTATTTACATAAAATAATGTCTTAAATAATTTTTAGTATAATTTAAAATCAAGTGAGACAATTTCTACTTTTAATATATTATTATTATTTTAATATAGATACATAATATATAAAGGTACATTTAAATATAAATGGAAACCGCTGTAAATATGGTGACGCTTGAATTCAAATTAAAACTTTTGGAAAAAAAATTAAAATATAAATGTATGCATCGTAAGAATAAAAAGTTTGAATACGGGTAAACTTTTTTTAACCTGTGAATAGCGAATACGATGTGTTACCGTGTTAGGGCTAAATCGATGAAAAAGGCGTAGGGCTCATGATGATGAACAGTTCCACTTGGAGAGGAAAAGGTGTATTCTTTTGATGTCATTATTGTTCTTGGAGTGTGCAATTTTAAATTTTATTCATATACTACGAGAGAATTATCTTGAAACTCCAATAACACAATTAAATCTCATGAAATTTGTTAACAACTGAGAAAAAATTAATAAGTCAAATTATTAATAGACTTTATAGTGTTCAAAATATGTTGTACAATATTTGTATGTAATTCCCCCTGTATTTTCCTATATTAGAATCTCCATTATTGGCATTTACGTTTTGTTTATATATGAGTAATTGATTTAACTACTTAATACTTAATTTTCAATTCTCAATAATCACTAAAAATTATATATATATTTTTATATATACATATATAAGTAAAATAAAGAAAATCATATTCAAAGATCTAATAAAAAATTCATTCACAACTAGTGATTAATAAAAAATATATTAAAATAAAAACATGTACTTTTTTTTCAAATAAAACTTGTTATAAGTTACCTCTTTTATTCAAAAATTTAAGACATTTGTTGAGGGGTTATAAGTTTATAAATGTAAACCATTTTTAATATTTTATTATATAATTATTGCATTTTTTTAAATGTCTTTGATAAAAAAAATCTTTTTATATTTATTTTAGAGTAAAATATTTTATTAAATAAAAATAATATAAAAAATTATATTAATTTAAAATAAATAATTATTTTATTGAGATGTAAGATTTAATTAAAACTACTTATATTTTTAAATGAATGAAATATTGTTTACAAATAAAATTTTTATCAAATCCATACAATTAATCTCGAATGAAAAATATGACATCATAATACAAGACAACACCCTAACATAGGGAAAGGCGGGAAGCAACAGTTATAGCCGTTGTGTATTTCAAATTCTTAAACCCCTTTCTAGCAACAAGAGATGGCTACTAAGCTAAAAGACAGATTCAAAGTTATATTATGGGACATGAAATTAAAAATATATATACATACTTCATACTTATATTGGGATTCATGACTTGGTTTCTCTTTACCATCATTTCTTTCCATTAAAACTCTAAGGCGTTTAAATTAAATTTTAATGATATAATTTTTTTTTTGAACTATCTAATCTAAATAATTAAATCCAATCTAAAAGTTTAGATCCATAGCGTTGGCCATATCTTGGGTTGAGATTCAGGGGAAGAGAATCTCATTCAAAAATAAGTGTGATTTTTTTTGTCGTTAAATGTGATTTATTTAGATAATCCATTTATTTTAATTTGATTATGATCTCAATAATTAAATGTGTTATATTTTTATTCTCTTTTTTAAAATCCGTAAATAAAAATGAATATTTCATTTTAAACAAATTTATCTGCATTTTATTGATCGTAAACATAAACTAAAATACCAACTACATATAATGGATAAGCAAATTAAGTCTTCTTATTTTGAAAAAAGGAAATAATTTTCTTATTTTTCCCCCAATTTGAAAGATAAAGTTGTTCATTGGATAAGGCCACGTGCATATGCGGCAAATGATGATGATGATGATGATGATGATATATCCTATTGCCAAGCCACCCATCATAAGTACTTAATTATAGTAGAATTACTAATTTCTCAGCAACAAACCAATATTTAAATTTGTGTTAAGAGAGTTACTTACGATTAGTGCCCCATCATGTTGTACTTCGAATACAATTACCTCTAATAAAAAATATAGATAAATGACAATAAATTTTTTGAATTACATAACTAATAATTTGATCTTTTAAAATGATAAAATTTTATTGAAGTCTATAAAAATTTCTGTATTAATAAATTTTAAATTGAAAAAACATTTTATTCATATTTAAGTTGTAATTTTTTAATTTTTATAATTTTTTAAATAAAAATTATTATTTTTTAAATAAAAATTATGACTGAAACTTATTATTTTAAAAACTTATTTTGCAATAATAGAAATTATACTTGATTTATAAATTTTTTAACTATTATAACTCATAGAATAAAAGTTGTTATTTTTTAAATAAAAATTATTATTAATACTTGTTATTTTAAGAGAGAAATTACACTTGATAAGTTATAATTTTTTATTCAATTCTTACCATTTATAGAATAAAAGTTGTTATTTCTTAAACGAAAATTATGGTTGAAATTTGTTATTTTTAATAATAGTAAAATAATCTTTTCATTTTAAACTTTATTAATACAAAAATGTCTAAAAATTTTAATAAAATCATGACATTTTGAGAAACTAGCTTGTTATTTTATATAATATGAAAGGATTTTTTTTGTTATTTTTTCACAATTATATATAATATAAGTGATAAAAAAAATATAAAACTTATACTCCCTTTGTTTAAAAATATAAGATATTTTTTAAGGAGTTGAATGTTTAAAAATATAAAATATTTTTAGTCATTTAAAGTGTAATCATTACTTTTTTTTAATAGTGTTTCTATTAATAATAAATTTATATTTATTATAGGATATTTAATAAAAATAAATATAAAAAGATAGCGTTAGTTAAAAAGTAAATAATTATTTTATTTAAAAATAAAATTTAATTAAAAATATATTATATTTTTATACTAAGGAGTGTACGTGTACAACCAAGCTGGAATGTGGTCCTAATGTAATGAGTGGGTTACTTATAATACAAGCATTCCTGAACTGCAATTTTAAGCACGTGGCATGCGCGTGCTTCTCCACTTAGCGTGCGCTACTCCACAAAAAAATCGAAAAGATATGCCCGGTGTCAACTCAACTGTTCCAACCAAAGCCTGCTCACAAAAAACAGTAAACTTGTCTGCAATGTCTTCGTGAATGCCCAGAAAAATAATATACATCATCTACAAATTAACACCTTTGCTTAATGCCATAAAAATTTCAATGACTAACATCACTCAGAAATTGCAATTCTAAACCAAAAAGAGAATGTTTCCTGCTTCACATTGAACCTCATCCAAATTCTAAAACCATAGTTTTGGTGGAATCAGCAGATATCTAATTGTGAAAACTATCATTTTAGTAGTTTTCAAGTAAAGCTAAAAAATTTGTGTTCCTCAAACCACAAAGTTCTGTTCCATTAGTGTCTGCCTCTTTCTGTATATACTACACAGTTCGCTTGCCCTCTAAAATAAAATTGAGTGAATTAAATACATCTCTCCTCAAATTAGGTATTGAAAATTATACTGATCAAAATACTAATTTAAAAGTTAATTAAAATTGAACCGTGGCCAGTCACAAATCAATAAAAGCACTAATTTTCCAACTTGCCGGTTGCTAGACAAGTTAACCCACATATTTATACTAAATTTTAAACACATTTGTTTTTTAATTTTCCTTGGTGCTTAACGACTTCATAGGTTAGAAAATTAAAGTACCAGAAACATTAAAAAGACAAGTTTTGAGAAGAAAGCAATGGACTGTTTTTTAAAAAGGGGAAAAGAAGGGCAACACTACATCTTAGATTCACATCCACATCAAACTGAACATGATCCAAACACATGCATCTCTCACGCACTCTTTCACTCTAAAAAGTTACAGTCAAAAGTTACAAGCTGAGAAAAGCAGGTAAAAGGAAACTTTTCAGGTCAAACACCATGATCTCAATTGCTTTTTGCCTTGCTTTGTTCTTCTCATGACTCTAAGATTCTACAATTTATGATTTACATAACTGAGCAGCTGCTGTTAGTGTTGTCATCACTGAACATATCAGCTGCACAGTGATCTTCCCCAAAGTAATTGGGTAACTGATGATGAGAATAACTGGCAATGGCAGGACTGTATGTATTATTATTGTAGTTGCAGCTGTTGTTCCAGTAATATCCAGTGCTAGGAGGAACAAATGGAGCCCTCTGATACATCATCTGGGGTTGCTGCTGCTTCATGTTCATCATCAATGAAGATGGATGATTATTGTTATTAAAACCATTCATGTTCATCAGAAAAGAAGATGAAGATGGTGATGGGTATTGTTGATTTGTTAGAAGACCATCATTTGGCATGGTTCCTGAAGAGGGTCCTTGAAATCCAGGGTTGGACTGAACTTGAAATCCTCCAAATCCAGAACTGTTAGCATTGTTATTTAAATTTCCACTAAAACCAGCAAGACTCATCATAGAACCTATGTCACTGGTAACCCTTCTGGGTTCACCAGAACTGAGACTTTCACTACCCAGATTGGCATTACTGTTCATTTTCAGAGCAGCCATGGCTTTTGGATCAAAGCCTCCTTTCCTGCCACCATTGGCATTATTGTCATTGTTTGCCTTGCCACCACTGTTGGAAGCAGCTGAATTCACGGGTCCATCATTTTTCTTTGCACTCTTTACAGCACTAGCTGGTTGCTGCTGCTTGATCAAATTCAGTTGATTAGGCTTCTCACTTATAAACCTTTGCCCATCACCATCATCATAGTCTTCCTCGTCATCGTCTTCGTAGAACTCATCTTCTTCAGAACTACATGCAGGGAATTTGAATTTCTGCTGGTTGTTGAATGCTCCAAGCCCCTTGTTAACCTGTCCTTGTTTTTGAACCTTCTGGTTCTTGTCATTCTTCACACAGTTGTTATTGCTAATGTTGTTGTTCTGCTTCTGCTGCTTCTGATTTGTTTTCTGTGACCAAAGTTCTGCGTATTTACGAGCTCTCGCCAGTTTCTTGATCAATGTGGCAGAATCAACACTTCCTGAAACTGTCACTTTCTGTTGTTCTGCATCTACCTGTACTTGATAAACACCTGCAAGTGCAAGACAATGTCCCAAAAAGCCTAGTGACAAGGAGAATCAAACCCAAGGCCAAAGTATAAAACCATGCACCATAATCTCTCCAAGAGAACTGCACAATCCACTGGGATCTTTCATCCTGATAATGTTGAGCATTTTATGATTTTTTTTTTTATTTCATAACCTTAAGGTTATCCACTTACTATAGCAAGATCAAACTATAAGAATAAACTGTACTTCTCATGAAATGCATTTCCCAAGTCTACTTGATGGACTAAGTCAAAATGGGTATGAATTATGTACAATATTCTTTTTTAGGACTAATGCAGCTTGCTTCACTAAATTGTGGTATGCTTGTTATATTACAAAAATGTGACATAAAGTGACTTTCATCAAACAAAGCTACCCATTTTCTTTGCATTGTCCGCACAAATTATTCTTAAGCAAACATAGAAGCAAAAATATTGCAGACAAGAAAAAGAACAGTGATGGCAAGGGCAGTAAATACTAAATAGTAAAGACAAGACTTTAAATGGAAAAACAGCAAAAGAAGAGAAGAAAGTGAGGACCTTCAATTTTCTGAAGTAGTTTCTTCACTTTCTGCTTACATCCATCACAGTGAATGTTCACTTTGAGAACACATGTCTGCAGAGAAAGAAAGAAAACAAAAACAAGGAACTTAGAAAACAAAACAGAAAGATTCTCAAGGAAAAGAGGAAAACCAAGGTTGAGAAGGCAAAGAAAAGGAAGGACCTGGATTTTGAGGAGCTTAAAGTCGTCTTCTTTAGTCATTTCTTCAGTGCTCTTAGGAACAGAACAGGTCTTCTTTAGTTTCTCTCACTAAGGCTATGAGAATTGGGGGCAAAGGTGGTTAATATTTTGAGAGTTTCCGAGAATTTTTTAGATTCTATGAATTTTATTTGTAGAGTCTAAATTCTTACCGCCTAGCTAGCCAGTAGCTGCCGCCTTTCTTTCCTCTGGACAAACAAAGCTCTCAAAAGCAGACAAAATAATGGCACATGGGTCCTCCCCTATATTAAAAAAAAAAAAATCACCTATCAAAATATTTATTAATATTTTATTGTTAAGACAGGTACATTTATTTATTTTTTTAAATAAAATTTGTTTTATTTGCAAAAAAATTTTTTGTCAGTGGACGTGAGTTTCCCAAAATAAAATGCCTAGCATTTGAAAGTTGCAAATTATAAACATTTATACCAAAAAATTAAACTTTAAATCGCTATTAATATACTATAATAAAAGAAAATTTATTATCACTATAAAATTACTATAAACTCACTATTTACATATTACATGGGCAGGCCATATTTTTTTTATAATTTAAAATTTAAATGAGTTGAATTTTAAAAATTTTATGACATGCTCATATCTTAATCTAGTGTAAAATATTAATACTTATGACATGTTATTAATCTGTTAATTTATACTCCCTCCATTCAAAAATATAAAGCATTTTTTAAGGAGTTAAATGTTTAAAAATGTAAAGCATTTTTAGTCTTTTAAGGTGTAATCATTACCTTTTTTTAAAAGTGCCTCTATTGATATTGACTTTATATTTATTGTAAGGTATTTAATAAGAATAAATATGAAAAGATAAAATTAGTTTGAAAGTAGATAACTTCTTTATTGGGGGTGAGATTCAGTTAAAAATGCCTTATATTTTTTAACGAAAGAAGTATACATATATACATACATATATATATACACATATATATAAGATATAAGAAGAGGTAAATACTATAAAAAAGAGCTTTTAAAGCTTTCAAGACAAATCTCCTCTCACATTATCCTGATTAAAGCCACGTTTTGCCTAAAACCCAAAGTTTCTAAACACATGTATTTGTTTTGATTATGAAAACAAGATTTGATCAAATAGTTTTTTGAAATTGAAATATCAACCTGGCCATTAAAAATTAAACTATGACACATTTGATTTTCTTTCTTAGGCTTTGACCACCAAGAACTCTTAACTTTTTGGTGAATGGTATATTTAAAGAGTTGATGGTTGATAAAATAAATATAGCTGATTTCATCTAATGAGTCAAGGCTCATTGGTTATTGTTGTATTCTTTATTGTCTTTGTACATTTTCATTTAAAGTGGAAGACTCTTCATACTTTGATATTCAGATAACCCATAGAGTTGGATTTGGAGGATCTTTGGATCCCCCCACCTGATACTATGAGAATTGACATTGATGGATTGGCCTGGAGCAATATGGAATCGGCTTGCAATGGAATAATCCAAGATGCAAAGGATGAGTGGATCCTTAGCTTGAAGAAAAATCTAGGATCATTTTCACCTACTATAGTTGAGATTCTTATTATTAAGACGAGATTTGAAATGTGTAAAGCACAAAACCTCACCAAAGTTTATTTATAATTGGATTCTTTGGAAGCAATAAATATTTTATCAAAAGATAATAACCTAATTCATTCTTTTAGATTTGAAATTGAAGAAGCTAAAGCGTTGTTATATAGTGATTTCATTTGTACTTATTAATTATTTGGGCATAATTAGAGATAACTTTCATCTTTTATTCGATAGATATGGCTAGTATAGTAGGGCTTAACTCTCTTTGTTCCTTTATTTTATCAAGCTCTACTCATTATCTTATTTCAAAAAAATAAAAAAAGAGTTGGGTTTGGATCCTTGTTGTATGGAAGGCAAACCCATCTTCAAGGGTAATATGAACTTGAAGATGAAGATGATAGTAAAGGAGGAAGAGACAGATTTATTTAATAAATATCTAATTATATATTGAATTAGGAGCAGGTGGAGGCAAGTGTATTGAATAAATGTCTAATTATATGTTAAGGCCAAAATGAGTAAATTTAGTAAGTAATAAACTAATATGTTAAATAAGTCAACTCATCAAATCAACACATTGTATCTCAATTAAAATGCATTCTCATGAATTGTTGATTTATCCTCATATGAAAATAGGGCTATCTAGTGGTTAGATATTTAGATCAATTTAGTTAAACTAGTCACTCATTATGAATTTAAAAATCAGGAGAGTTACATCTAAAGATAAAAAATAACAATTATTTACAAAAAAAAATCAATAACAAGTCTCATTAAAAAAATAAATACATTTTTCATTTCCATAACAATTTATTTTATATTAGTCTTTATTTGTGAATAATTATCTTTTTAAGTTCTTAGATATGATTCTTTCTTTAAGACTCGCGGTGCTTTAATACAAAGAAACTAAACATCCTTTGTGTTTAGGACTAAAATGGAAATGTGAGTTTAACATGACTGTCAACCTAAATAAGCCTAACAAGTAGCTTAATAGAGTGGAACAAAATGATCATTAATGAAGTTTTATTAGAAAAATGGATAATTTTATTTAATTATTATTATAAATAAATTTATATTTGAATTAGTTATAATTATGTTTTTCCCATTTTAGGGCTTAGGGAAGTGACAGAGTAAAAGGACGTAGGAAAAATTAAGGTAATTTTATGATAATGTTAGTTGTATCAAATCATTTTATCATCAATCCTTGAAATTAAGAGGTCAAGAAAAATAGGTTTAAGATGAATAATGATAGTTTAGAAGGTTATTCTAAGCCATTCTACTACTTTTAAAAAATTATCTCAAAAATAGTTTAAAATTTATAGCCATCTAATTTCATTTCATTCCATATCAGGAGGAGAAAAAAACTTTCAAACACAAGAAACTGAGATTTGTTCAAGCTACCCCGAACCAGTCACCAAGGAGGGGGGAAAAAAGAGGCTTTCTGATGTTGTTCAGTGCAATCTCTGTCTTTGAACGTACTTCCCTCACAAACTTTTCATTTTCCAGAGGTTTCTATTTCTTAGAGTACACTACACATTAACAAACTGATGTCACATTCTGCAATCTGGAAGCACGCAAATCCACAGAGAAACAGAAAGCAAAAGACGATGATCCGTAAGGAACAGCTAATAAAATTGAAGATTACTAAATCAAAACAAATTCCTCCTCGGATTTCAAGCATAATCTGTATCAGTACAAACTTGTGGAGATGAATATTTACTGTTCTCTGTATAGTTGCCGATAAAAGATGGAAAAAACAAAAAAATTGTACAAAAGTACATCAAGCTAGCTCTTTGCTGATGCCCAAGTTCAACAAAAGAAGGGTGAACCTTTTAGTAACATCCATTGGATAAAACAAGTTGAGAAAAAAAAAATGAAATTTGATGTCCTGATGCTGCTTGTGTTACCTCAGTTTTACAAGAAATCAGAAGCAGGTTCAAAAGTAATGCAAGAACAGTGAAGCTAAAGGAGGCATGAAGCAAAACCTAGCAGAGCTGAAAAACGTACAGATTATAATCACCCAGTTTCTCCATTCCCTCGCGGCGTTCTCAAATTCTTTTCACTCTAAAAATTTCTTTAAAAAGATATTTGAAAAGGCTATGCTATTTTTTTTTACTAAAAAAAAAAAAAGCTATGCTTGAATATGCACTAAAAAGAACAAAAGTAGTTTTCACTTATAATATGATGCACCCTAATTGTGTGATACATCAATCAAGCTTCTGATACTTCGTCCTCAACAGTCAGCACGTCATTTATTTGCTAGATCAGTGTAAGCAAAATATGATTCTATAAAATTTTAATTTTTAAGGACTCCTTTTGGTCACTTCTCCGAAAGTGAAAGGAGATTTTTAATAAATAGATATCTAATTAGTTGCATAGTAGTTAAAGCTAGTTATAAGGAAATGCCAACACCTAGTCATTGACAGCACTTGATTGTGATACTCATGTCATCTAAATCTTCATTTCTGTTATGAGCTTATGATCAATTGTACCCTTGTCAAATCTCTTATGTAAAGCATATTTTTTAAAAATTGCAAAATTCAAATGATTTTTCAAATCTGATTCTCACTTTCCGCCTATGTTTATAGCCGGTCCAATGTTTATAGCCGGTCCAAAGCCCGGGTAAAGGAGGAGGGTTGTGTTAGGCCATCAACAGCCAATGTAAAAATTTGTTGAATCTATCATGAACATGGACAATAGACGTTATAATGTTAATGCTAGGTCGTTGCCCGTAAGTAACGCGCTGCATGGCTCGAGTACAGTGATAAGTGAGTTAGAGCCGCTGCATCGGCGCCCGGATGTAGTGTTAAATGAGCAAGGGCTACCGCGTCATTCTGGACGCACGCGGCTAAAGAAGTTAGTCCATAAGAGCAAAATTAGATTTGGTACTTGGAATGTTGGGACATTAAATTGTAAATCTGTAGAGGTTGTAGGGGTTATGATTCAAAGGAAAATCAATATCCTTTGCTTGCAAGAAACAAAATGGCGTGGAGAAGGAGCTAAGGATATTCAAGGTTTCAAACTTTGGTATACAGGAAAAGTAAGTGCACGCAATGGAGTAGGCATCATTATAGATAAGGAGTGGAAGAAGAACGTTGTAGAAGTTAGCAGAATTGGAGACAGAATTATTTCTTTAAAAATGATAATTGGACGTGAGACTGTTAATATTGTTAGCGCTTATGCGCCGCAAGTCGGGACAGAAGCCAGTCTTAAGGAATTATTTTGGGAGGATCTGGAGGGGTTGATTCGACACATACCACAGAGTGAAAAGATTTTTATTGGAGGAGACTTTAATGGGCATGTCGGGAGGGAAGCTGGTCAGTATGCGAGGGTGCATGGTGGTTTTGGTTTTGGAGAGCTAAACAATGAAGGGCAAACTCTTCTTGATTTCTCATTGGCGTATGATTTTAAAATTGCCAACACTTGTTTCAAGAAGAGAGATGAGCATCTCATCACTTACAAAAGTGGAGCCTCAAGGTCGCAGATTGATTTTCTTTTGGTTAGGAACACAGATAGAAAACTTTGTAAAAATTGTAAGGTGATCCCTGGAGATGCTGTAACGACACAACATAGGGTCCTAGTCCTTGATGTGTGTATTATGAGTAAAATCCAAAAACATCGACAAGTAGTAACACCAAAGATTAGGTGGTGGCAATTAAAAGGTGAGAAGCAAGATATTTTCAAGCGAAATCTTTTGGATAAAGGAATTTGGGATTCTCAGGGAAGTGCTAACATCATATGGGAGGATATGGCTAAAAAGATACGGGAGGTTGCAAAAGTAGTTTTGGGAGAATCGAAAGGTTCTGGTCCGAGAGATAAGGAGTCTTGGTGGTGGAATAATAGTGTACAGGACAAAATCAAGTATAAGAAGAACTGTTTTAAAGCCATACATTTGTGTAACAATGAGGAAAATTGGGAGAGGTACCGTATGGCTAAGAAGGAAACTAAGAGAGCTGTGGGTGAAGCTCGTTCCAAAGCTTTTGAAGAATTTTATAAGAACCTTGAGACGAAGGAAGGAGAGCAAAATATTTATAAGATTGCCAAGAGTAGGGAAAGAAAATCAAGAGATCTAGAACAGGTAAGGTGTATTAAGGATGAAGAGGGAAGAATTTTAGTTACAGATAATGAAATTAAAAATAGATGGGAGACTTATTTTTCTAAACTTTTCAATGATGGAGAGGATTCATCTAGTAACTTGGAGGATTTAGTAACTGGTGAAGGAGAACAAAATTTGTCATTCTATCGAAAAATACGTGATAAGGAGGTAAAGGAAGCTCTTAAGAAAATGGCAAATGGTAGAGCTAACGGACCTGATTGTATATCTATCGAAGCGTGGAAATGTTTAGGTGAAGAAGGGATGAGATGGTTAACTAAGTTATTTAATGTGATTTTACGGTCCAAGAAAATGCCTGATGAGTGGAGGAGAAGTACATTAATTCCTATTTATAAAAATAAAGGAGATATTCAGAATTGTACTAACTATAGAGGGATTAAACTCATGAGCCACACAATGAAATTGTGGGAGAAAGTAATTGAGCACAGGTTGAGATTGGAGACAAGTATTTCTGAGAATCAATTTGGTTTTATGCCAGGTAGATCAACTACAGAGGCAATTTATCTACTAAGGGGATTAATGGAAAAGTATCGTTGTAAAGATAAAGATCTACACATGGTTTTTATTGATTTGGAAAAAGCTTATGACCGTATACCAAGAGAAGTGCTTTGGAAAGCGTTGGAAAAAAAGGGAGTACGGATTGCTTATATTAAAGCCATACAAGATATGTATGAGGGGGTAAAAACTAGTATAAGAACGCCTAGTGGTCAAACAAAGGATTTTCCTATAAAGATTGGACTACATCAGGGATCATCTCTGAGTCCTTATTTGTTCAACTTGATTTTAAATGTTTTGACGGAACATATTCAAGAGGAAATCCCGAAATGTATGCTCTTCGCGGATGATATAGTTCTTATAGCAGAGACAAGAGAAGAGGTTAATTGCAAACTTGAGTTATGGAGGAGGACATTGGAGTCGAAAGGTTTTCGTCTGAGTAGAAGTAAGACGGAATATTTATATTGTAAATTTGGTAAAGGACTATTCGAAAATAATTTGGAAGTGAAATTGGGAGATCAAATCATACCTCAAGTGGAAAAGTTTAGATATTTGGGAGCCATTATTCAAAATGATGGCGAAATCAGTGGAGATATTTCACATAGAATTCAAGCTGGGTGGTTTAATTGGAGAAAAGCTAAAGGAGTTATTTGTGACCGTAAGGTGCCTAATAAACTTAAAGGAAAGTTTTATCGTACTGCTATCAGACCGGCAATGTTATATAGTAGTGAATGCTGGGCTCTAACGGGACAGCAAGAGCATAAAGTTGGAGTAGCAGAGATGAGAATGTTACGATGGATGTGCGGACATACACGTAAAGATAAAATTCAAAATGAGCACATACGTGAAAAAGTGAGGGTGGCACCTATTGAGGAAAAAATGGCAGAAAATCGGTTGAGATGGTTTGGGCATGTACAAAGAAGACCAAGGGAGGCACCAGTGAGAAGAGTGGAACATATAACTTTGAGTCCGATCAAGAGAGGTAGAGGAAGGCCTAAGAGAACACTCTTGGAAGTTGTTGAACGTGATCTCTTAATTAATAATATTTCTAAAAGCTTAATAAATGATAGAACACAATGGCGTCTTGCAATCCATGTAGCCGACCCCACCTAGTGGGATAAAGGCTTGTTGTTGTTGTTGTTGTTGTTGTTGATTCTCACTTTCCAATATCCTCCTGCTTCAAATGACAAAACCTAAATAGAAGAAGTAAAATAAGAAACGATTCAGCAAACTAACTTATCTTTCAGGAGCTGATACATTTTAAAGGCATTAAGAGATGCATATTTCTGCGTTCAGTTCTCACTTCAAATTTAGCTTTCAATTATAACATGCAAGGACATCAAAGTCAACAAAGTTATTGGATCTGAATGGTCTCGGACTTTTTGTACAGATTAGTTCTAAGTTTATACGATAGCATGAGATGAGCTCTTAACTTTACACAGAAGCTGCAAATCCTTTTGTATGTAACAGAAGAAAATTGTTTACTGAGAGAAGTTCCCCCATAAAATCTGTCAAAAAACAAAAAAAAACCATAGTTTTGTCACTATTAGCAGAAGACAAATACAAGTCAATCAAGCTATTGGATTTGGATCGTCTCATACAGAACAGCATAAGATGAACACTAACTTTGTACAGAAGTTGTAAATCCTTTCGTATGCAACATAAGCAAAATGAATACCGATAGAGGTCCTACTTCTATCCATACATCTTGCTTCATGTACTCCCTGACTTCCCAATGTTGTGAAAAATCTCTAAAGCCAAATCTACAAGTTGTTGGCCAGAAAAAAAAAAGGGGAAAAAAAGGAAAAACTCTACAACAAGTTCAAAGAGGAAAGTCAAAAAAAAAAAAAAGAAAAGAAAATGTAAGCAACAAAAAACATGAATTAACAAATTCACCCGCTGGCCTTGAGTGGCTTTGAAGTGCAGACAAGAAATCTTCTATCTGGCAGCATGCAAATGATCACCAAGCCATTCTTCAAGCAGATTCCACCAGCTAACTTGTCGGAAAACTGCTCACAGATAATCTATTTCATGTCCAGTTTCCAATATTGAGTAAAATACCAGCAGCTACTTTGTCTTGATCTTACATCTCAGGACCTTCTTCAACAGCGGGAAGACCGGCTTCTTGAATAAATGATGGGTTAAGAAACTTGGCAACAAAAGCCCACAATTTATACACATCCTCAAAATTAGTCAGAAAACTGAGTGATGCTGTTACAACTTCAACTCGTACAAAGCCACCTTTTCCACCTTTTCCATCCCGACAACCATTCTCCATTGGCCGGCAAAGAGATGTTTCTTCACGATTCAAAGCCCCATGACGATTTCTTGAGTTATCAAGAATCCGTATGTGGCTCAGGAAACCAAGACCAAGTGAGATTCCTTCCTTCTCAGCCAGCTTTTGAACAATCTCAGGATTAATTAATCCCCTTTTTCTGTCCCTGATATTAAAAGCCACCGCTGCACCTCTTTCATATTTAATTTTTGGGCCATAGATGTGGACAAGATTTGCTTTGTCTTCCCTGTCAACACCAGGCAACTTCAGTTGCAACAAAGAGGTGACAAGCCAATTTATCAAAACCCGAAGTCTAAGTGTGGTTTTATTGAGGCCAAGCATATTAACATGATCCAAATGCCGGCATATTATATTTGGTTCCCTCCTGCCCCAATCCTGTTCATCACCATCTTCTCCATCACTTGTGTACTGTTCATCATCATCTAAGCTAGTTGCACATATGTCCCCTGTTTCCGATGTATGGCTAAGATACTCTTTACGGTTATCTTCCATGCTAAATGACACTCTTCTACCCTTGTTATATGATTCATTCTCTTCCAAGCCAAAAAATCTACCACCACCATATCGATTCCCTTCTCTTCTATCAAGCAATCTAAATTCACCTTCAGTTTCCCTTCTTATGGCACTCTCTTTAAGCTCACTGGATATTTCAGAGATACAGCCATTTTCAAATCGGTGATGCTGAGCAACAGAAGGTGAATTATTAATTCCTGATCCTTTTAAAGGGACATCTTGTACGGATCCAAGATGAACAACTTCACAACTTCCAGGCTCTTCCTCGATCTCATTGACATACAAATGTTCAGACCTATTACCATTTCTTGGAAACTCATTCGCTTCAGCAATATGTTCCTCTTCAGGGACCTCTTTTACCTGGTCTAGTTCATGTGACACTGATAGCACAGCTGCATCAAATGAAAGCATGTGATGATCATCATGAGGATCATGATTTCCCACTTTATCATCATACATGGGGCTACCATATGTTTTGGAAGTTAGCTTAGGAGGATGATGCTTTTGATTTCTCTTTCCATTGAACCAAAAGGGTGGAAGAGGAGAAGCTATCTTCTGCTTATTCAATTGACCAGCGTGGTCAGATCCCAGTGGACTTTGTCCCAAATCAATCCAATAAGAGTTGTCCGATGACTCATCTTCACTGAAGACAGGGCTCTTCATCAACTCCCCAACAGAAACACTCTCAGTTTCTTCAAATATAGTGCTAGTTCCATCTCTTTCAGAACTATCCTGATCCATTTCAGTCTCAAATACTTCATGGACCTGAGCAGATGTATATGCTCCAGAAAAAGCAGGCAACTGTGATCCCTGACGAGTTTCAGCAGTTTTATCACCTATCCCAATGACTTCATCCTCTTCAATCCCAGTCAATTTGTCCAAACCATCAACGGAGTCGCTCAAATACATAGGAAATTCAGGAGTGATCTTCACCATTCCAGAGCCAGTACTCCCTGACTGATTTTGAAGGCTTGCCATAACTGATTTCTTGATCAGAAGACATCCAAATCCCGTGGGATCATACCCAAACACCCTGTAAAAAGATGTGATTATAAAATCAGGCCGGAATAGAGACAAGCCAAGGGAATCCATGTCCTTGGGACCCAATGATCCTGCATCAAGCAAGACATGCCAGTTGTTCTGCTGGGCTAGTGCCATCCACTGGTAAGAATATTTAGCCCCAGTCACTCTAGATTGAACAGGGAACACAAAAAGACCTGTTGCGGAGTCCTTCTTCCTCCTCTTCTTGCTTGAAATCTGTTTTCTCAGATCAGTGGAACAGAGTTTGAGGGTTGGCCATTTAAACCATGCACTATACACCTTAGCACCCTTCTCCTTGGCACACTGAGCCATCCAAGCCACAGACTGGCTCTCATGGTCGAACATGGTCAGCAGTTTTTTGTTTGTTTGGAAAGGGTATGATTCAGCCAGCAATTTGAAAGCTGATCCTCTGCTAACAGTAAATACAAGGCCATACTCATTCTCAGGTATGTTCAAGTAATCCATGATTCTAGTCTTTATATCATGTTCCACGGTTCCCTTTTCAGCACCACCATAAAGTGCATGATTACTCAAATTTGCAGTTATCTCAGACAAACTAAATGTAGAGGACTCCCAGTAGTGAGTGGTCTGAACGAAAGAGAATAGTCCAAATCCACAATAATCAAGGCATACCTTAGGGGACAAGTGCGAATATTCATCCGACCTCAACTGATCGATCTTCTCCGATGACTGGTATTTGGGATACATTGTGAGGAACTTGTTGAAGGCTTCTTGGAGAGTAGGGATTTCTTCCTCGGACTCAAATATGCGCTCGGCGGCCAGTGCAGTGGCTCGTAGAAATTCACGTTGAGCATGAAGCCTGGCAAGTGACCGGGATCTCCCAAGGCTTTCGTCATTGTTTTCAGGCGATAAAGCTTCCATGTCTTGAGATATGACGAGTTTCCCATCTTCTGAAGCTTCTTCAAGCGCTTCCCTTAGCTTGTTTTCCTGCAATTTCCGGAGAATTGACGGGCTTCTCCGCATATCAACGGTCGATTCATCCTTCCGTCTGCTTTTCTTGTCCTTGAGCAGAGCAGCGCAATGAGAAATGGGCTTCCATAGTGAAAGGTGCATGATCGCCTCCTCCCACGAGCAACACGAGATGAAAATCAGGACGTGGACTTAACAGTTGAAACAAGACGAGTAAGAAGGCTCAGACCATTTGTAACAAATTTAGGTTCAGAACCTAGAACGCCGAAATAGAAGGAGAGAAATATGTGACCCGATCGTAATAACTGAAGTGGATCACCCAAAATTAGAGAATTTTACTACTGCAAAAACTCTCACAAGGAACCAACTTGACTCGGCGTTTTAGATGAAAGCCCAGAAAAAATAATGTACAGAACCCAGAAGAGGTTTCAATACCCAGGAAAAGAACGAGGTGTGGGAGGAAAACCAAGAAAGAGAGAGAAAGTCAAAGGCTCAAATCCTATAACCCAAACCAGATCTCGAAAATTTGCCGAACAGTCCGTGGCTCCGTGAAACTCGAAGGAACCCCGTAAAGTAGAAATCGCCTCCACCCACAATTAAACGACACTGATAACAAACGCTTAACTTCTTCAATTCTGGAGGCAAGGACGAACTCAACAAAACACCGGACAGAGCTCAGAGACCCATCTTCTTCCTTCTCTTCACCGCAGCATAATTAAAGCGAAGCCCTTCACATCGAATGCTCTTTTTCACTGAGAAAGCAGTAAACCCAAAACATGCCGGTTTTGATTTCTTCACTGTACGATTTCTTCTTATAAGATTGAGAGAAAAAAATAGTGAGAAAAGGAAAAAAAAAAAAGAAAAAGAAAAGGACGCAGAATAACCCCTGCTGCCTCTGTTTCTTTGACCCGCAAACCCAAAGGCCACACAAAATGGTGACTCCACAGTCTCCTTTGGCTCAAGAACCAACCTTCAACAAACAGGAAGAAAGAAAGGACATTTTGACTCTCACAAAAAATCAAATTGTCATGGCATTTAATGATATTAATTAAATTCAGCCTTCATGTTTACCCTCGTATTAAATTAAAATTGATGTTTCCTTGTCTATGTTGAGTGGGACCCACAGGAGCCTCCTCCGTGCTGTCATGGCTAAAGTCAAATAATCTGTTGGCTTGTAAAAGTTGTTCTCTGTCCACCTGGGCAAACCCCCAAAATCCTATATACTGAGGTTTGGATTCATAATAAATCTCAAATACTAATCATATTAATATCTACCATCCAGGTTCGGAAGAGTTCGCTTTAATTATATTTCCATTCAATTATTGTCATCATTGCAACTTGCCAAGGAGTAGTGTTATATATTTGTTGTTGTTAAAATATATTTCCCTCATTTTTTAATATGAGAAAAATTATCATGTATTTTTTTATTATTTTATTACTAATAAGTATTCTCTCATTAAAAATAATCATATTCAAATCAGGGTGAAATAATGTCTTTGTGTTCTTATTTATAGGCAAAACAATAAATTTTAAAAAGTATTTATCATTTTTTTTGAATTGTTTATCATAAAGTCATTATTTATTTTCACTAGACTGATTTGTTTTGTTGATTATATGAATAATTTAGTCTAATTTTTTTAATTTCAGTTACAATTATCATATCCAACTAATTTTCGTAAATTATATAAATTAGTTATTCTTTTATATTTAAAAACGGAGTGAGCATGATATATTTGTTAATATAAATATTAAGTTTTTATTGTGCACGAATGTCTTCCTACATTAAATGCAATTATGTTGGAGATAGAATTTACTATTAAATGTAAATATATTTTTTAACAGAGATTTTTTTTTTTGGGCCTGAATTTCATCAGAGATTTAAACTTAAGTTCTTCACATTATGAAAGATTATATCATTATTAGTTGTCGCGTTTTCTTTTATTTGGGTTTGGACTTTGGATATACGCTAGGGCCAAAGCAAAAAAATTGAGATCATTCATTTTAAGTTTCATCTGGTTCCAATATTTCTTTACAGAGATCGATTTGTTGTGTTTAAGAGGTTTTTATTCTCTTTTGAGTTTTTTTTTTTTTTCCTTTTGCCTCCAAAGGTGTTTCTTTAAGTTCAAATCTTGAATTGAATCGAATACAGATTAGGCTACGTTTTTATTCCCTTTTGTTATATTAATAATAATAAATTATTCAGAAAAAGCATATGCTCCCGGAGACTACCATTAAAGGAGAGAAATGGAGGAGCGAATCTTTGCTTTAAGGCTTTAAGTTCATTTCTGTTTTGTTATAAAGTTAGGCATTAATTGCCGGTGTAGTCCCTTTCTCTTTTAATCTATATAATCTCTTTTTTTGAAAAAAAAAAAAATCTACTCCACATAGTTTAAATTATAAATCCTTACTTTTATCTTAAAAATTATAAAATATTATCGCCTTCTATTCAAACTAATTTAAGCCCTGCTTTGGAGGACTATTATTTTTAACAATAATTTAATGAGTACTTGAAAAATGCTTTTAACATATTTATTCTATACCATACTCCTCTCATTTAAAAATTTAAAATATTTTTTAAAAATTTGATGTTAAAAAATATAAGGTGTTTTTTGTCTTTTGAAGTGTAACCATTATCTTTTTTCAAAAGTATCTCTATTAATAATGACTTTATATTTATTGTAGAGTGTTTAATAGGAATAACTATGAAAAGATAGGGTTAATTTGAAAGTAAGTAATTACTTTATTGAAGAATGAAATTTAATTAAAAATGTCTTATATTTTTAAATAAAGAGAGTACACTACCAAATTTTAATTTAAAATCTTTAAGATATATTAATTCAGTCCCATCAATCAATTGAAGTAGGTATGGCTGGATGCTTACAAATGTTTTACACTCCTGTACGTTGTTCTATAATCTTTTCGGGGCAGCTTAATTAATTGCAATAATTTATTTTTAATTGAGAAGTGAGAACAGTGAAAGCCAAGGGGGAGAAAATTAATGGATATTGTGTTGGTGGACACGTCAAGATAGACTTACAATTTGCTGCATTATAGTGTTTTTCAACGATTTAAAAATGGGAGGAGAGTGTATTGCGTGTGGAAGTGACAGGTTAGTCAACCCTTGCAAGAGGGATCCATGAAAAACCACCGATTAAAGGAAAGCAAAGCCCTGGTTTTCAGTCGGTGGAAGAATGATTCATATGGCCAAACGGGTAATTTAGTTGACATTTCCAAGATGTTAACCCCATATTTATCCTTTGAACTCAGATTAGGCCATGTCCTCGTCAACTATGCTTCAACGCTTTCCTTTGTGTGTGTGTGTACATATATATATATAGAAGTATTTGGTAATCTCTCCCATGCATCTTCTTTTTTTTTTTTTTTAATATCTATAAAAGATTTTTTTTTATCAACTATTCGTGCATGAGCATCTGTTTTTTCTAATTTTTTTTATGGCCTAGTGTCTCCTTTCAACATTTAAAAGCAATAACCCCTTCATTTAAAAATACAAAATATTTTTTGACGAGTTAAATATTAAAAAATATAAAGTATTTTTAATCTTTTGAGATATAGTTATTATTTTTTTAAAGTGTCCCTATTGATAGTGACTTTATATTTATTATATAATAGTTAATAAAAGTAAATATAGAAAGATAGAATTAGTTTGAAAGTAAATAAGAACTTTATTGAAGATAAGATTTGATTGAAAATGCCTTATATTTTTAAACGGAGGGAGTAGAATTTTATCTTAGCCATTAAAAAGTTAAAGTTTGACTATTAATTGATCTAAAAGGTTACAAAAAAAATGATCTTAAAAATTACATGAAAAACCCTATAAAAAAAAATATTCCATTTGTGAATATAAAAAATTACTAATAAATGAAAAACTAGACTAGGGTCGGTCGGTTCAACCAGTGACTTTCTGAATTGGCCAGTTGGATGGCTTGATTTATGACCTAATCTAGAATAGTGTTAACCCAAACCAATTCAATTATAACTCAAAATGTTAACCCAGCCCATTGCAATGTATTTATTTTAATAATATATTTAACAAATTTAATAGTTATGATAAAATCATGTGAGATATTTGTGAAAAGTAGGTTGTAAAATAATCTTTAAATATTAGTCGTGGCAAAGATCATTTCCCTTTGAATTAAATTCATGTTAGGTTATTTGAACAAAATTAAACTTTTTATTAGGATTTCATTGAGTTTGCTAAATTTTTGTGGGGTTATTTAAGAACAAATAATAATTTTTTATTTAAATATTATTTTAATTAAAATAGATTTGATTTTAGGTTGACCTTCGATTGAACCACTATCCCTTAATTTAGTGTTTTGATTGGTTCAATTTTTAGTATATTAAAAATTACCTTATATTTTTTTTTATTATAAGTAAAACTGAACATTTCAAGAAGCATTGATTGTATTTTTTTTTTCCAGATTGTCCTCATAAATGGAGAGTATCATTGAATTAGAGAGAAAATTAAACATTAATTATAAGGCCATTTTAGTCCAAATATTTGTATGATTAAATGTTAACTAGTTTTCTTAAAATGTATGAAGTAATTGAAACTCTAAACAAAGGGAGTGTCAATTAAGTTTCAAATTAAAAATAAATTCTAAGAGATTAATATTATTCCTTCCTCACACAAAATATCAAAATATTATTTTGACCAACCATTACTGCCAATGACTAGGGTGATTATCAGATTATCATTATTGGCAGTAACGCTTGCAAAAAATGATTAAATATTGAAATGTTAATATTTTAATAAGAAATTATCAAAACAAATATATTTCTTAATCAATTATCAATTTTGTTGCTAAACAATAATGATCCAATAATCATTCAGTAGTAGGTATGTTAAAGTAGTTGGTCAAAATACTCATTCCATCCTAAATTATAAAATATTTTTAAAATAAATTTGGTATTTCAAAATATAGAACACTTCAACAAAAATTAAGTTTTATTAATGATACTTTTCCTAATATTACCTTTCCCATTATATTTTATTTTTTAATATTATTTCATAAATGGAGTATTAATGAAGGATATTTTTTGAAATATATATTTTTATTTTAAAAAAATAAAGTTATAAAGTGTATTTAATGAATTGTATTGACATTTGTGATTTTGAAAAAAAATGATCTTATAATCTGGAATAAAGATAATATGTAATTATAAATATAGTGAGATTTTAAATGTAATATTTAAAATTTAAAATTCAAATTCAAATTCAAAATTCATGTGTGAATAATTTCAGTGACTAGCACATTAATTGGAGCTGTTGCTTCATGTTGGTTGGAAAGGACGGGAATCCAAAGGAAATTCTCTCCAGATAGAAGATACGGAAGGAGTGTCATTATGGATGAGTATGTGTTTAGGCAAGAGATTTACTTATTCTCCTGAATTATCACTTGAAATTCAATTCCATGTCCTCCAATTCAACCACAAACATAGTTCAAAGAAACACCATATAGTTCAAATTTTTTGCAATTGTATGAATAATATACACATCTTGTGCAGTTTTAAATTTTTGTGTTGGCATTTCATTTTTACTGTGTAAGATTATAAATGCTTGATTTTTTTTTCCTTAAACTTTGTTTTCGAGCTACATATATAGTAAACTTTGTTAACAAATATTTGATTTTTTTTTCACACATTTTTTTCATGCAATAATTATTGTTAAGTTATTCATCATTCCCTTCTTAATCAGGTGCCACGTGTTGTGGCTCTCTGTTTTTTTTTTTATTACTAAATTACACCATCATTACTTGAATTTTCATTTTATTGAATTTACCTACCCATACAATACAGGAGATTGTGGCTGGTTCTCTCGATGAAGGAGGAGGCATTTATGGGAAGTATGTGCAGTGGGCATGGTAGGCGTGAGGACAGCCTCATTTAAGAAGTTTGGTGCCGTTGCTGCACCCTTCACCGGTAACGGTAACAACAACATTTAAACCACTTGTACTTTCATTTTCCAACTCCACAGAGAGAGAGGGAGAGAGGGAGAGAGGGAGATTTCAATTACCCTCCGTCTAATGTACAATGTAAGAAGAATGTCGCAAATTTATAGATACAAAAATATTTCATCTAATTTTTTTTATATATATAAATAATTGTGTTATATAATGTAAGAAAAATGAACTATAATAATTTATCTGAAAATAAAAAATTAAACTAAAATATCTTTGTTAGTCAAAATAAGGATGCATTAATGAAAATGATGAATTTTATGAAAGTTAATTTGGGAAAACTACAATAAATGGTTATTGAGATATGTGATTCTATTTATAAAAAATAAAAAAAATTACATATAAGTTCCACACAAAAAATTAATTACTGCAATTGTGTTGAATAAATCACCTTATGTCAGTTGTCAATAGATCTTAATAATTAATTTTTTTATGTGAGATTTTAACATAATTCTCTCTAAAAAATACAAAACAACAAATGACAGTTTTTCTATATTTAGACCTGTTCGGTTACATTTTGACAATCAATTTTGGCCCCAAAATCATGATTTAAAAATTTTCATCTAAACATCTCAATTTTTCAAGACCCTATTTGACTTCCAAATTTCATGTGGGAGAAGCTGAATTTTGCTCTATTTAAAAATCCAAACTCCAATTTTATCAAAATCAATTTTTAAAAATTTATTGAAGTATTATCACGTTTTGATAATCAATTTTTTCTAATTAAAATCCAAATGAACACTTAAAAATAGAGGAAATATAGGTTAGCCATAACAAATTAAATCATCCTTTTGGATGATAGTTTTTTTTTCTTCCAAATGTAAATTCTATATCAACCTTCACAACATATTGTTGGCCCAAAAAACCTCCATATAATTTTTCCTATAAAAAATATTCATATTTTTACTAACACTATTATACTTTTCCTAATATAATTATTTTTAAATTTATCATATCATTTTTTTAACTCGAGTTGCCTTACACCACTGAGTGAGGCTCTGGCTCCGCCACTATGTGTGTCTCTGTTGTGGGGGCCTTGCTAAACTAATTAAAGCCGAAGAGCATAATGTAAAAAAGCTACAACACTTTATTTGTTTTAGGTTGCCTTTTTGCCAATATAAAGTAAAGCCACTCATAAAACATGCATGGTTGATAGAATGTGTTGGTGCCCATATTGCAATGACTCTTTAAGAGGGTTAGGTGATAATCCATGAGGGTCTCCAAGTTTTGGTTAGACAAATCTTGAATGCAACATTACTGCATTGTTATTCATTAACAAAGGAATTTGGTTCCTTCAGTAACTCATTAGCTTGTCACGTGTGCTTTGAATTTGATATGTATCTATGGCCTCTTATTAAACGAGCAAAAAAGCTATGTCTACCCATCGACATCCATTTTTAAAATATTATTCATTGAAATTACCTGCAAGTCTCTCAACAATTATTTTATTTGAACCTTTGATGGCACCCCTTTATTCAAACAAAAAATTATTTTATTAATTACAATTAAGGCTATTAAAATTTAGAAATTTCACAAAAGGACCATAATCTTGTGTAGAAATAAATTTTTGTTAATTTTTTAATTATCTATCTTCTACCCCATTTGTTTAAAAATATAAGGTATTTTTAATTTTTTGATGTATAATCATTACTTTTTTTAGAAAAATACCCTTGTTGATAGTGACTTTATATTTATTATAGAGTATTTAATAGGAATAAATATAAAAAATAGGGTTAATTTAAAGTAAGTATCTATTTTATTAGGGATAAAATTTAATTAAAAATGTCTTATATTTTAAACAGAGAGAGTACATTTTCATTACATTTATCTTCAACATTTTCAATTCTCATTTTTTTTAAATTTTTAAGTAGTCATCTCAAATATTATCAATATTCCTCTTTCATGTTTTCAACGTTAACTTTTGATTCTTTAAAAATAATTAAAATGAATAATAAAAAAATGCACTGAAAATATTAAACATGAATTTTAACAATGTGACAGATGGGTACTATAAAAAAAATTAACCTGGTAAAATTTTAATTCTGGTCAAGATCATGATCCTTTTTGAAATTTCAAAATTCCATAACCCTTAATTGTAATTAATGTTATTGGAGGGTATTTAACTGTCATTTTCCTTTAATTGGTGTCTAGGATTCCATAGTGTGAGTGGGGTCGCGCAAAACCCTAGAAGCTAAGGTGCCCACAAAATTAAAAAGCATCCAACATCATTGCGACTGTATGTATTTTATTCGATTTGATTGATCGAACATTTGACTTAGGGAGATTCAAACAATTTTGCTCTCTCTCTCTCCTCAGGTCGTGTTCTTTTCATTGTCAAAGCCCGGAAGGGACCTGAAGAATACTTGGCATTTTGAAATTGAAGCAATGTTAACTAATAATTATAGGATCGTCATGATAATAACTCGACATGTATAATTCATAAGAAGTCTATTAATATGTCATAATGATAATTTGTAATATTAATATCTCATAATGATAACTTGTCAATTTAAAAAAAAATAAAAAAATTGGACAAGGTAACTTTAAATGTTGACAATTTTTTTATGTGTTAAACAGTTATATTCAAATACATTAATAAATAATTTTTTGATTTTAATAACCGGTTCATGATTCACCACAATTCATATAAATGCTTGAAAATAAAAATATAATATAAATTTTTATATTTTATAATATATATTTTTAGAATCAAATATATATTTTTTTAACATAATTTTCTGTTTGTTTAAATTATGTAACTCAAGGATTTTGGTATTGTTATAGTAATTGTAACATGAAGGTCATTTATAATTATTGTGCACTAAATTTTAAGTTGTGGTTGTTGTAATTATGTTCTTTCACAGTAAATTATAGTTAAAGTAATTCAATAGTCTAATTTATATATTTATATTATTTTAATTTTAAACTTAATAAATTATATAATTTATTAAATGTTGTTGTCCGCGTCTCTTTTCATGTACATTTTATCAAGGCATTTTAAGTTTGTATTGTCTTGTCCCAATCTTAAATGGGATAAGATGACTTTCAAAATAAGATATGAAATAATAATTTAGTCTGATTTATTTTTAGAGATGGGAGACAAGACATAAGTATTCTAAACCTGTCTTATTTTGTGAACATCTCTTGGAGCAAGTTTCATAACAGTGATGATGATAAATTTATTTGCAACAAAGAATTTTGGTCTTGTACAATAATTTCAGTTTTATTGGGCTTTCATTACAAATATATTGATTCTAGAGACCTTTAATGCCATTATCCCATTATACTTTCAAACTTCACAAGTTGATAGTTTTTTAAATTTTTTCCCCCTCTATTTTCAGACATTATTTTTAGAGGGATGAAAGAAAATTATACACATAGAATCCTTTTTTTTAATACACTCTAAAGTACCTTAGTCAATCTACTTAACCAGCTTAAACACCAATTAATTTTCACTTGCAATTTTCTCCCAATAATAAAGTTATGCATACTTCCTAGTATTATTTTATTTATTTTGTTCCTATCTGGCCCCTCCTTTGACTTTTTGATAATCTATTACTCTAAACTCTAAATTTCTTTTATTCAACGCTGAAAAGAATCAAAGTTGTTTGGGTGCTATTTTGGTTTGAAAGAGATGGAATGTTTTCTAATTCAATCTTCCAAAAAAAAATCTCATTGTGATTTTAATATTCCCTTCATTTTTATTATAAGACAAATTATCATATACTTCATTAGTTTTTATAAGTAAAATTATAAATTTTAAGAAGTACTCTTTTCATCTCTAGAATTTTTTGTATAAGATGTTTTTAACCGAATTTCACATATCAATAAAAGTTTGTTATTTACATGAATAACATAAAATCAAAATAATTTTTTAATTTTTTTCAAATAATATCACAATTAGAAACATTATAGTAGTGGAGAATAAAATACATAATTAATATCTTTTCTATTTTTTAAGACAAGAGTAAAATTATCTAATTATTTGAAAGTCTCATTGGCAACCCTTATGTTTAGGAAGAAATTAAATTTTTAAAACCACTTATATATATAGATAGAGAAAGTTTTTATTATATTTTTTTTTTCAAATTACCTCTCATCATTAAATTAGTAAAATTTAAATATTAATTAAAGGACATTTTAGTCCAAACGTTTCAGTTTCAAACACAAATATTAGGATTAATCAATTTTCTTAACTTGTGTAAGTTAGTTAAAATTTAATTATATATAAAATAGAGGGAATATATTATCACTCTCATAGTTTGTTCCTCTTAAGATCAAAAGTTTTAATTTAGAACCCAAATATCTGATTCATTTAATTGCTTGTTTGGATAGCATAATACTCAATATATTGAGCCAAAATAATTGATTTTAAAAAAAATTATCCAAACAATAAATTTATTTGATAATTGATTATTGAGCCAGAATCATATTTGTTGAATGAGTTTTGGGAGATTGCTTATAAATTTAATTTTACTGTTAAAAAAACATATTTACTTCTTAAATAAAGGTTAACAAAGTTAAGAATATTAAATATAAATTTATGAATAAATTGAATTTAAAAAGAAAGTTATTTATAAGAATTTATATAGTTAAAATCAATTTTAATATTCAATAAAGGGTGTTATAATATAATTAAGTGAATTATTTAAATAATTATAAATTAATTAATTATGTAGATTAATTAGGAAAATAATTAATTATCATAATTAATTATTTTAATAATTAATCTCATAATTAATTATTTTAATTAATTAATAGCATAATTAATATTTTAATAAATTAAATCCAAATAAAATTAAAAAGCCCTAAATTTGCATGCGATATGACCACCGTCAAATTAAGATAAAAATTAAAAATAATCTTAAATAAAAAAATTTGTACATGAAATTTTTTTCATTTCTAGGAGTTTCCAAAAGTCAATTCTCTTATCAGTATTATTTTTATTTATAAAACTACCTTTAAAAATTTTAACACAATAAAAAACTCTTAAGACTGATTAATTGTATTTAAATTAATAATATTAATTTTACTCTTAATAAATATATATTAATAATTTTTTACCTACGAGACAAAAGAGAAAACTTGTGATGAAAAGCCAATGACCTACTCTAGTTTTTAATATAAAAAAATTTAATTATTTTGTGTTTATTAAGAAATAATAGTTACTATATCTTTAAAATTATTAAAAAATATAGTATAATTTTCAATTTTACACTTCGTCAATCAATAATCATAATAAATTGTTTACTAAAATTTAATTTTATATTGATAAAATTAGAAAATATTAATTATTCTCACTTTTCCTTATTAAAAATAAAAAAAATCTTAAAGTTTGCTTTATATTAAGAACATGAGGGATTCTTTGAAAAAAAAAAGAATAAAAAATTTCCTCTATCTAGTGGCTTATAAATAGAATTGGACCGGCTGATTCAATGGCCCAAAGTTTTAACTCATTCATTGAAAACCATTTTCGTATTCAAGTTGAGTTTGTGATATTTACCCTTCACACTTTCAATATTTAGATATTTAGTTATCTTTATTCGTTTTTTAAATTCATCCTCATCACTCTGGTTTAATATTAAAATAACATTTTAGTAAACTGGCCAGAAATCAAATTACAGAAAACAGAAACAAAAAAGAGGAAATAGTAAAGCATCAAGCCCAACAACATATAAAATCTTAAAACACCATTGTAAACAGAAAAGAAGAATAAAAATATAATAAAGCGTGTTTTCGAGTCTCAGGATATGTGATGCGCAGTTGAACATTAAAGTATGTCTCGCCAATGCTAGCCATAAAACCACCACATTAAGAGCCCAACCTACGAGGATATTTGGATTAGTCTGAAATGAGGTGGGTGGGTAATGAACCAAGAATATCCACACTCCTTAGAATATTGGGTGAGAAACCAACAAAAAGAAAAAAACACAACAAATAACAGCATACGTTTTATCTCATGCTTTCACAAGCTCTAGCTTGCCGCCGCTTCTTGTGTACACACAAATTTTGTGACAGGGAGTGGTGGCACGCCGGTACCAAAGCCCGTCATAATGTGCACTCTTTTTTTTTTTACAAATACTTGTTAACTACTTTTTGAGAGTATATATTTTTGTCAAAGTTAGCTAAATATTAAATTTTTTACAATTTATGAAAAACAACTTTTACAAATTTCCAAAATTACTCAGTAATTGGTACAGCAAATTGAAGAGAGAAAAAAGCCATTACAAAAAGACATGGGCATTTTTGAAGTTTGTTATAAATGGTTTTTTTATAAGGCAGAAACAATTAGTTATAAATGGTTATTACATTTGAAAAAATTTATAGAGAAAATACTTTTTCCTTTAATTTTAATGCATTTTGGTATAGGTCTCAGTATTTTTTTAACCCGTTATTTCAAATCCCTTTTAGTTTTTTATCTTCAACTTTAGTACCTCTATTTTTAAATATTTCCAAAGGACAATAATATAACACTATCGATATTAAACTACATTAACCTATTACTATCACTGTTAATAAGGATGTTGGAATGTTAAAATCTCGATGTGGTGGCATGCTAAATTAGTTGATTTTCTTAGTCTAACCAATATTTGTTGTCATTATTGTTGTTATGCATTTGGTTGGGCACAATCTTTAGGGTCTTTGACCTTGATTTCATGACCGTCGATTACTGACACAAGAACATAATCATATTCATCGTCCTATCGCTTTCAATGGTGAGATGGCGGAGGCGAGAACGAGTTGTTTCGAGTGCCCTAGAGAAAGAAACAATATGTTTAACCATAAACTAATTCATAAGAAACTTGAATTTGGCCAAATGTCGAAATAGAAGATGCATTTTGATGGAAAAGAAGATACCTGGGTCAAGAATTCGGGTCTTCGACACCCGTTCATACGAATTGGAACAAGAAAGGCCCAAAATATGATCTGCTCGGCTGCTCGTGATTAGTTTCAATATGCATGGCTTCTGGCTTTGGAAACGACTTCCCCCCACCCCAACCTGACGATTCATTTTCTGAGTTAGATTCGGATATAGGGATGAGGTTTGGCCATGTTGTTTTTGTTTTTAAAAAACTGCTTTTCCTTTTTGAAAGCAGAAAAATTTAAAAGCTTGTTTGGATTAACATTTCATTTAATTGTTTTTAAAACTATTTTTATTTTTTATTTTTAAAAACAAAAAATAGAGAAACAATTTTAAGTTGTTTTCATATTTTTCAAAATATACTACATTTAATTATTAAAATTATAATTCTCTGATCGATTTTTATTATTAATCACCGCCATTAATTGCCTATGACCATTATCATCACTTCATTTTTTAACTGGGACCTAGTCAAATTGATTTTCATTTTATTTTATTTGAAAATGATTCTTAACATTATATTATAAAGTAGTTTTAAAAAAAAAAATGAGAATAAAAACTAAACAGGCAAGATTTCCTCAACCCCAAAATCTCTAAAGTCTTTGCAGTCATTTTTAATAGGCAACGCTCATGCCTTTGAGAAGAGAATCCTCAAGGATTTCTTACAAAAACCAGCTCTGACTAACGAGCGAGAAGGCACATAACGGAACTAGCCTCTATGATTGACAAGCATGAGGGCAAGAACGATGATCAACTTGAAAGTAACAAAAAGATAATGAATTAGATGAGAGTGATGATGGTGACTAGAATAGTTATGAACCAGAACCATGTTGCCAAAGAACTTGAGGAAGATCATTGAAGACAGGGGAGAAAACGAAGTCCTATTATATTGTAATTCAGAAGAAGACGTTCTTTCAGTTTGACGTTGATTCAAAACAAGAGTCGCTTGAGATTCTGAAAAAACCCCAATCAGCATCTTGTTATACTAAAGGGGAGATTGCAAGTATGAAACGGCACAGTCATATAAACTGTATCATAAATCTCACATCGGAAGGTTACATTAGTGGAGTGTAGTTTATAAATAGATGAGCACCCTCTCATTTTGAGGCACCTTTTGAAGGTGAGTTCTACCTAAAGGACTTGTGGTCATGACATTTGTACTCTTATTGAGAGTTTCATTTTGTGGAAAGGGTTGCCTATGGAGGGGCTGACCTGCCAAAGGCCGAGTGAATCGTCATAAAGTGTGAGCTGTCGTGGATGCTGGCTCTTGAGGGGTGAGTTATGTTATGAGTCTCATATCGGGAGGCTACATTGATGGAGTGTAGTTTATAAATTAGCCGGGGTACCTCTCCCTACAAACCCCTTTGGGGGTGAGTTATACTTAAAGGATTTGTGGTGTGTGACATTGCAGGAGGAGAAAAAGGAAAAATTCACAATTATAAGTAGTGTGGGTTTATAAAATTTAAGAAACCTTTCTCTCTTAATAGATGAGTTTTTTAGAATGAATTTTTCCTTTTAAGCTTATGCTTGTTACAAACTACAAGAACAACATGGCTAGAAAGAACAACTTGACTTTGATATCATGTTAAATAAATTACAAAGAGAAGAAGTCTTCATTAATATTCTAACAAAACAATGAGGATAACAAATTAAACCCTCTAAGAGAATAACCTGCCTTTGATATCATGTTAAATAGATTATGGAGAGAAGAAATTTATTAATCATCTAATAAAACAATGAGGATAACAGCTTGGACTCAACGTGATGCAAGGGTTTACGTTCATTAATTAGAATTGCTCCAGATGGTCTTCTTGCTACAATGGCCAGAGATTCTATTACTGGCAGTCAGGGGGGTAGGCTGATTTTGCCTTGGCTTTCGTCTTTAGTATGAAAAAAACAATGAGGATAACAAAATAACCTCTAAAATGGTTTGCAAAACAAAACTCTTCCTTCATTCCAAGGATTACAACATACAAATCAGCCCTTACCTAAAGGGTGATGAACCAAACCACAAAACTATGGGGAGAAAACCATGAGAGAGTACGACAACTTTCCCTATATCTAACACAATGAGATACCCTTTACATAAAGTTTAAGATTACCAACAATCTTAGATAATTAACTCTAATAACAAACTAATAATCATCCTAAATTTGACCTTCCAACAGTACTCTTTTTGTAGGAGAAGCAAATGCCCACGTAGGAGAAAAAGCCATCCCTCAAACAAGAGAGAAGATCCTAACATTGGAGAGAAGAGATCGGCAGCTCAATTTATCACATTATCAGGTTAAATCCGAGAACTATTGGAGCTCCTCATTCGCTTGAATTTTAATGATCAAGTTATAGGGAAAATAAAAATACAAGATCAATAATAAGACTTTTAAAACATCATCTAATGAAAACGATAAAAGATTATTGAGAGACTTTTTATGTGGAACATTATTCTAATCCAGTAAGGGCATTTACTTGCAGAACTAAGAAAACTCATCAATCACAATGGAAACTAAATTAGCCGCGTCAATTAAATGCAAGACATGGAATTGTATATATTCTTAATTACCTCTTTTGTCGGGTCAAAGGGCATGCTTGTTGACTCTCATATTAGGCTGGCTTATACACATTTATCAACTTACGTTTTATAGATGGGTAACATATTACTCTCTTCATCTTTATATATAAAAGTTTTTTAAAATATTTTTATCTTTAAATATAAAAATTATTAGTATATTTTTTAATAAAAGAATTATTATACTCTTATTATATTAAAAAATAAAAAAATATAACAATTCTCATTAATTTACTTTAAAAAAAGAAATTAATTTATTATTTATAATAATTAGGAATTAAAATTAAAATATTGTTATACTTTTAATTAGATAATAATTTTATTAATTGTACTATAATTGATTAAAAATATTTTATATATGGAGAGTGAGTGAGTATGTGTTTTTTTTAAAGTCTACCTCTAGCTGCCTCCAACTTAATGGTTTCTGATATAACTTGGAAAATAGCTCCGAGGTGTTCATATCTGATTTCTATCTTCCTCTTTGATCTAAAATATAAGCATTGGTTTCTTCTTTAGTGAGAGAACCATTTCTGTTGAAAGGTACACTGACATTGGAAAGGGAAACATTGCGTCGCCGCCACAAACTGAAACAAAACTACCACTATTACAAAATACATTCTTCAATTATATACTTTTTATAAAAGTTACATAAAAAATAAAGACAATAATAATTTTGTAAATAAGTATTAAATATAAAAATTATTTACATTTTTTTTAAAAAATGACGTGGTAAATTATTACGTTGCTTTTCTAAAAATAAAGGCAGTGGTTTAATTTTATAATAAGTATTGAATATGTAAGACTATTTATGTTTTTTAAAAAAATTAATCTTTTACTTCTTTAAATTTTTAATTTATTGTAACTCGTCTCTTAACTATAACTTACTATAACTCGTTTCTCAATTATGACTTACCTATGACTCAGTCCCTCAACTTTTGAATTACTACAAATAATTACTAAACTTTTTATAATTTGTTTTTTCCTGTTAGTTACATCTCACATCAAGGCGCAAGGGAGAATATTTTGACATAATATATGAGCATTTTTTTTTCCTCTTATTTGATAAAATTTTTTTTAAAAAAAAAACATAAGGATCGAGTTATGGGTAATCAAAAGTTAAGGGGCTGAACGCTGCGAGTTATAATTAAAAGACTGAGTCGCATCGAGTTCATAGTTGAGAGATTGAATTACAAGTGATTTTAAAATATGAAGGATTAAATGATAATTTTTTTTTTAAAAAGCGACATGGTAAGTTATCCATGACTTACCACGTTGCTTTTTTTAAAAAGGGACATGAATTGTAAAAAAATAATTATTTTAAATTATTAAATTTTGAACATTTTTATGTCGCTTTTTTAAAAGAAGACGTAAATAACTTACCACATCGTTTTTGTTTTTCTTTAAAAAAAGGATGTGGATTATAGAAATAAATTATTCTAATTATTAAAAATTTTGAACATTTTTCACGTTGCTTTTTTAAAAAAGAACATGAATAAATTTACCATGTCACTTTTAAAGGAAGGATGTTAAATTGTTAAAAATAAATTATTTTAAATTATTAATTTATGGACATTTTTTCATGTCACTTTTTTTTAAAACAATGTGAAGTTCAATTAGTTTTTTTTAAATCAGATTAAGCTCCTTTCTCGCTCCATCTCTTCTGTATTTTGAAATCTAACTCCTCTCCTCTTTTCCTTTGATGGTAGCATGTTTCTCTTCTCCTCCCCACTATAAGATCTTTCCTCTTCTCTACACAACAACTCTCTCTTCTCTTTACTACTGCATCGAGACCCACAGCATCGAGATCTATGACTACAGACTAATAAAGACCCAAGGCTAGCATTAATGATGAGCATTTGATAGATAACTCTTTCTTCTCTCCATCTCCTCCTCTTTTCCCCATTCGTGATGGACAGCTTTGAGACCCACAGTTGATATCCCTGCTTCTCTCCTATTTTTCCCTTAAGCTAGCAAGCAATATTTGGTTAGTATTACTTTCACCCACAACCTTTTTTCTTTGTAAATATTTTTAATCTCTATTTAAATCTTCTCCATATCTTTGAATGCTTCATCAATTTTGGTATAGTTTTATTTTTATATTTTGCTTTTAGGTCTGTGAAATCTATAACTAGTTGAAATGACAAAATGAAAATGAAAATATTTAAATTTAAAAATTATTTTAATATTTATTCATGATAAACCTTTCACTTTGTTACAGAAGGGATACAGTTTTTTTATAATTCACGTTTTTTTTTTACAAAAAGTGATGTAGTTCTCCAAAATTCACATCTCTCATAAAAATGATATAGATAAATTAATTTTTATGTCTATTACCTAAAATCTATATCCCCATAATACGGATATGAAATGCTGTAAAAAAATGATATAAAAAACTTTTTTTCTTGTAATAGTGTACAAAAGAGAGAGTTATCAATTTGGGATCAACGGTGGCAGAGGTTCAAATTGGCTATAAACCTATGGAATTTTATTGAAATTGGGCTTCTATTCTTTTTAGACACATCTGTTTCTCATGTTATTTGGCCAAATCACAGGCAGTTTTTCAAATACATTAAAAGGAAACCCATTTTTTGTGTGTCAATTCAACATAACTTTTTGTGCTGCGTACATGTGTTTTCAGCATAGTTGAGCACTAAATACATACACATCTCTAACAAATTTTGGCTTATTACTATGTTGTAAGAAAGGTGTCTCTTTTTTCGGCAAGTTGTTGTTTTCCCCCCGGTAGAAAGATACAGTGAATGCTAAATCCCATCTCCATTATTTGTCAATTGAACTTAATAATTGCAATGCCCAGACGCTCTCAAGGTTGGTCTATTATGCATGATTGAACCCATCCCACGTGGCCCATACAGTAGCCCATAATAGCACGTCCATAAAACTGATCCAGCGTAATCTGAAATGGCCTTGATCTTGGTTCTGTCCATATAAAACAAGCAACATAGGTTTAGAAAATCATCGGTATCAGTCATCAATATATCTAATATAAAATTTGCACACAGAGATTGTGCCACAAGGGAGTTTAGGTGCCCAATCAATCAATGCAGTGCAGGGAAATATATGTATAAGGGCCCAGGTGTCCGTCTGTGTGTTTTATTGGCTTCTTTTCATAACACAAAAACTTCACCACAATTTTGTTACCCACTATCAAACTAGCAGATTCATCCTCTCAATTGCTGCCAATAAAGTCCTTTACCCTCTATCTATTGTTTCTATTCATTTCATTCATTTCAGACGATATGTAGCCAAGTGATATGATAGATAGTGAACGAGCTACAAGTTACTTTGGACACAAAACAACCTCACCATGCATCTGCTGGATCCTCGATATGATTCCTTTACCATAATTCGGTTATTTCTGACTTATATCATTGTCCTAGAAACGACTTCTCACTGAACTCGTTGTGTGTTTTTTTTTTTTTGATAGAAAAAGACTTAAATGCATCTCATTCTTAAACTCATCAAGACTTAGACAACCATACAATATTTTAAAAAGTATTTATAAAGATACTTACATATCGAAAAATATTTAGAGATATAATGAGTAACATAATTTGAATGAAATTATGAAGTATATTTTTATCAATTGAAATAACTTTTTTATAGATCCATGGTTTGCTTTTATTATTGTACAAAGTAGTTGAGATTAACAATTAGCAACCAAAATATATCTTGGTACGTAATTAATGACTTTAAGTATGGGATTCTGAGCAAATTGGTCGGTTACCCTTGTATCCATGGCTAAAAGTGGCAAGTTGATCAACTAGTTTATTATTGCTCCTCCAATCCTTTCATATGGTTATCCCATAATTGCCAAAGTTATCATTAAATTAATCAAGCTAAGTTTAATTATGATCAAGTATAATCTGGACGCTGTACTTTGGAGATTTTTTGTCGGCCAATACTTAATTAAGATATAGGAGAGAAGGTGAGAAATGTGTCATTAGTAAAATTAGGTAGTATTTCTATTTTCTAAGTTTTGACCGCTTTGTTAATGCAAGTTTGTGTCCTCCCATCAACCCAACAAGTAGCTGTGCAAGTTGGTGATTAAATTGACTCTAATGTCTTGTATTTAACTTTAACAGAAGAGGCTTCTGAGTTAATTAATAATGTCATAATTTAATCACACGCCCCATCAATGGTTCAGTCAGCTTAAAGCTTGAAGGTTCTGATTCATTTGAACAGAGAAAAGAAAGACAGACATGGGAAGACCAAACATGAAGTCAATAATTAACAATTTAAGCCCTATCATATACAAACGACACCCATTAAAAGCCAAGGTTACGTATCCATATAATTGATGTATGATAGGGTGAGGTTGATAATAATGCAAGGCTATAACTCCATAAGTGGTGAGGTTGAGAATAATGCAAGGCTATAAATCCATAAGTGGTGATAAAAGGAGATCAGATTCTTCACATTCACGAACTGAAAGTGAATAGAGGGATGTGATCAGTCCGCGAGATGAATAGAATCATGGTAATAATATAATTGGAATATTCCTAATATGTCATACCCTAAAGAGGTTGCATTTTATCATACCAATTAATTTCTAATCAAGCATAAATTTAATTAATTGGAGAAGAAAGCAGTTTAAACATAAAGATTGCAAACAATAACTTGATTTGGTGGTAATTAATTAACTACTAGAAGCATCAGAGGATGAGGGTTCTCCTTATGGAGCAGCTAGAATTTACCTTTTAATTGACTTCTCATAATTATAGTGATAGTTAATTCTAAAATGTTCTAACTACTTTTTTACTTGGTTACCCATATTTAATTTGTTTTCGTGGAACCCAAATATTAATATTTAATGTTTTATAGTCCCTACCCCTCGGCTTTATAAAATTGGAGAAACCTTACGTCTATGCATTGGCAATGTTAAACATCTATATGCTGCATATGCTGGAGTCCCCAATCTCTTCAGCCTTCAACTTCATCTTTTATAATTCTATGTATATTATGTGCATGTCAATATGCAACAATATTAAATACTTGGCGATAGAGCTTGCTGTTTGAAAGGGGCTTACTCGGCTCTATTCAGATTAATTTGACCTCTGTTAAATCCTCTCAACTCAACATGAGACATAGCTTAGAATACTAAAAAAAAATTAATAAAGATAGATGGGGTGAAAAGTTGAGTAATAAGCTCCACAACTATCAAGAGACTTGAATTTGTAGAAGGTACTAATTTTTCATAACTATAATTAATGTTTAAATTTTTATTGAGAGAGATGATCACGTTTAGTATCCAAGATATTTAAATAAAATTATCTTTAATAAAATGACACGTATGAATAATGAGAAAAAGAAAGAAGCTCCACAGCTAATTATGAGATGTGAATGATACATAGTTGATTTTATTTTGTTATGTCCATCTCTCTCCAGTCTCCAGATACATTCATTCCATCAGGAGCAAAAGAAGAAGAAGATGATGATGAATAGAAGCGAAAATGCAAGGAGTTGAGTGGTGGAAGGCTTGTTTGGTAAGTTATGGATAAGGTCATCTCAATCTGGGAAGTGGGGTAGGGGGCACGTGTGACATGGCCATTGATGCTTGCGAAATGCTCGCAGGAGGCTTGATTATCAAGTCCAAGATGAATAATGGTACAAATTAAGATTTGGGTGAATCCTCAAAAATATCGTATCTGTTCCACTTTATTCACCTAACACCACCTTACCATTAGACCCCGTCACATGGGGTCAACATTTGCAGGTTTTAGGTGAACCCGCTATCACTTGGTTTCCATCATCACCTACTGCGTTTTCGCTTCCCTCTGTACCAATTCAACTGTATGTTTTCTTTAAATTTATGATTAAAAAACCCTGTTTGTTTGACTTGCACATTATCTGCACTCAATGGATTGTGACCTATGCAGAAGTGGAACTGCCTTTTCCTTTATTCTTTTTCAAACTCCATAATTAGGATAAGTTTCTCTTTTTTTTCCTTTTTTTTTTTTCGGGGAAATTATGAAGTGCATTCAATGACTAACCAGTAACCAAGAAACAACACTAATACCTACAAGGAGAGCCAAACCATTCATCATTCTCCTCCTTCAGGTAACCAAGGTGAATCATGATCAAAGATATGGCAAAAGCTCTCAAAAGCATAAGCCTTCCTAGATGAGGAATGAGCAATTAGAAACTACATCCCAATATACAAAGTTAAAAAACTAACCAATTCCTCTCAATTATTTTACAAACATTATAATAATATCATGGAAAAGATGCTCCAGATTGCAACCTCTAGTGATGAGGTTAATAGTTTTTTTACAATCAGAGTTACTTCAATTTTCCAGAATCTTTTAGACCAATAGAGCTTAAAACCTATGCCTATTCTCATAACTTCTTCTATAAGAAACAACACTAAAACCTACAAGGAGAGCCAAATCATTCATCATTCTCCTCCTTCAGGTAACCAAGGTGAATCATGATCAAAGATATGGCAAAAGCTCTCAAAAGTATAAGCTTTCCTAGATGAGGAATCAGCAATTAGAAACTACATCCCAATATACAAAGTTAAAAAACACTAACCAATTCCTCCCAATTATTTTACAAACATTATAAATAATCATGGAAAGGATGCTTCAGATTGCAACCTCTAGTGATGAGGTTAATAGTTTTCATACAATCAGAATACTTCAATTTTCCAGAATTTTTTAGACCAATAGAGCTTAAAACCTATGCCTATTCTCATAACTTCTTCTATTAATTGGTGAAAGTTTTTCCAAATCATTGCAAAAACCAATGACCCAATTACCATTGTCATTATTAATTTGACCACCACAAGTGGTCTTTTTTTTCCCCTCTTTTCACTTCTACATTCATGAACTAGAGAAGAATCGCTTTCAAAACTAGCCATTCAAATATTGTGGTCAATTGTTAAGTGCCTTTTGATTTAATGACATTTCACACTTTTTTTTAAAAAAAAAGAGATTGCAAGTTCTATACCTCATTTGATAAAAAAGTAGCACTAATTGTGATGAGTGAGTATCACCCTTTATATAGGAAAATGGATAGGTAATTGGATGTGTCATTGTGTTTATATTTGATCCATTTGAAAAAATTCTAATCACTTTTTGTTGCCATACGAGTGGTAAAATTTCAAACAACTTAATTATGTGGCATTGATCCTCACATCTAATTGTTATAATTTACCTCAATCTCAACCGTTGAAATATTTTATCATCTCAACCCGTTCATCCCAATCTCCCTCAATCTAGTGCTATGAATATCGCCCATTCCTCCACTTCCTACCTTGAAGGGTACCTTAATGGTGAACCAGGCCAATTTCTGATTCATTGCTTCAAGCCAGCCATAATCGCTCCTTCCTTCTCATTCAAAACTTGTCACAAAACCTTCTACTTCTTCAAAAACTTGTGGCTTCTGACACATTACGGGACCCCAAAACCAAGGCGGCTCTACTACTCGGACTTGGTTTAATTTGCTCCTTCACATTCACGGGATCTGCTTCGTCTCTGGAACTTCCATTTCTGGGTTTTTTCACTCCAATGCTCTCTATCTTCTCACATGGGCCTTATTTCGTATCCATCGTCGTTGATGGTGAGATTACTTTCGTATATTTGCTTATGTTATTATTATTTAATAGCTTTCTCTGATTTTTCCCTGCTCTTACCTTCTTTCTCGTGCTGGGCTCTACTAATCCATTTATCTTTTTCTTGAATAAGTTTCTTGTCACACTTAGATATTTCTATCTTGTTCTATGAAACAGCTCGAGTTCTCATCCTTCTTTCCTCGTCTCTAATTCCCACGCGTTGGTATAGTATCCTTAAAATTGAGAGTCCAGTGGGCCTGTATCAAGCACAATGGGTGAAGCAGTTACCGTAACTAAGCTCAATTCAACAGCGCAGGTCTGTTACAATGTTACGTTACGTAATTTTTTGTTTGAAGCTTGAGCTATGAAGTTTTAGTACATTGACATTTGAGAGTCCTTCACTCCTCCGTTGGCCTTTTGCTTTCTCCTAGACATTGGCTTCGGTAAGTGGTTCGGTTTTTGGAAGTACTCTCCTCATTCCCCGCCTCCGATCCCCCTCGTTCTTTCTGCTTTCCAACTTCTCTCTGAAATTTGTGGATTTCTAAGCATTTGTCTCCCTGTACACATTTCCCGATTTTCCGCCTTAATTCTTGAGCCTCATCACTTTTCTTCTCTTTCTAGCTCTCTATTTCTTTTGTGCCTCTAGTTCAAATGCCTAAGATTTTGGATCAAGGATTCGAATTGCGTCCCAACTTTTCTTTGCATTTTAACCTCCCGTATATGTGTTCACCCGTCATCGTATTGAACTTGGCATTTTGCATGGATTGAAAGGCTGGTCTGGTGGGCAACGCAAGGACCTGTAAATAATAAAGTATCGCCTTTTGAGCCAGAATAACAGTGTTCTCTTCCTTGATATCTTATGACTTCCTATAAGATTCCTTTCCTGGCTAATTTCAATTCTTTTTTCTTTGATATCCCGGAATTGTTCTTTATGTTAATTTGAACAATGTCAACTGAGTTGCTTAATAACAATCCTTAGTCAAATAGTGATTCGCTGCATCAGTGGTAGATACTATTATGGATATGTACTGAAGCTCTGTAAACTTACCAAATCGTTTTGTTTTTTCTTTTGGTTCATATACTTAATTACAGTATTAGTCCAATCATAATGCCATTCCGAGATTTTGTTCGTGAGCTCAGGGAAATTCGAGATGGCATGGGTAATATATCTCGAAGAGGGATAGATGCCAGGCGTAATTATTGCCGTGGAAAATCTCTCATTGCACCTGAATTGTCCTCACCAGCATCATCATCTTTGTTAGTGACTGAGCAGGGCCACTGGGCTAACTTGCCGCCTGAGTTGTTGTTAGACATAATTCAAAGGGTGGAAGCAAGTGAAACTTCCTGGCCTGCCCGGAGGGCCGTTGTAGCCTGTGCCTCAGTTTGTAGGTCATGGAGAAAAATAACAGAGGAGCTGGTGAAGACACCAGAACAGTGTGGGTGGCTTACCTTTCCCATATCGCTGAAGCAGGTAATAGCACTTGTTGCAATTTATGTAGGTACTTACCTATCTTAAATTCGGACGTACAGATTACTAATTTGTGATTCTTCCCTACTAAAATGTTTTGACGCTTCTTTGTCTATTAGCCTGGTCCAAGAGAGACTCCAATTCAGTGTTTTATAAAGAGAGAAAGGGCAACTTCAAAATATCATTTATATCTTGGTTTGAGCCCAGGTAATATGGATGATCTCTCATAGTTTCTTTGTCACTGGTTCTTCATATTGCTGTTGTGAAGACTTGAAGGTTTCTTTTTGAATTTAAACATTGGTATTGAACTTGTTGAAAAGACCATCCTGTTGAATCATTACTTTGTTGATATCTCCTACATGAGAAAATTCTGTTGATCATATAATTTAAGAAAGCATGCAATTTTGCTCATAATAGTAAAACCATTATAAGCGAAGTGTCTTATTTTTCCTTCCTTGATTTGGTAGTTCGGAGGGGGGGGGAATTTCTTGAGGCAGTATTTTTTCCCTTCTAAATTCCTTGCTGTTAAGTATTTTGTTTGATGAATTATATTCTTTGGTCTAATGTAATTGTGGAAGCTGTTATGCAGACGAAATTTGGTATACAAGCTTTAACAATCTTTTATTCCCATGTCTCACTTTAGCTTTCCTTTTGGAGAAAACCTCTTTAGTTCTTTGGAAGTGAAGCATTTATTATTTTATGCATAGTTACTACTGGATATGTTTAATTGGATTTTATTATCTTCTGCTGGGTTTTATCGTTTTGTAGCTCTCTCTGGTGATATGAGCAAGCTGCTACTGGCAGCAAAGAAGATTAGACGGACAACATGTACAGAATTTTTTATATCCTTGGTCGCAGATGATTTTTCTAAAGCAAACAATACTTATGTTGGAAAGTTGAGGTTAGTCACACCTCAGCAAGGTCTTATCTTGTTGGTTGCTACATTCTTTTATTGTTAAATTGATCTGTAAGCAATGAACAGGTCGAATTTTCTAGGCACCAAGTTCATGATCTTGGATAGTCAGATTCCGCTTGGCTCTTCCCTTCCATTGAATAATAATAAATTGCAGCAAAGAATCCATTCAAAGCAGGTTCTTCCAAGGGTTGCTGCTGCAAAGTGTAATGTGGCCACCATATCCTATGAGCTCAATGTTCTCCGCACAAGAGGTCCAAGGAGAATGCGGTGTACCATGCATTCAATTCCCATATCTTCCGTCCAAGAAGGGGGCACTGCTCCTACTCCTTTGAAGTTTACTAATTGCCTCGATGAACATTTATCTACCACGCTCATATCAAAGGGAAAAGAGCCAGGAGTTGAGCATGACACCATTAGTGATGACATGCCCCCAGAATTGTACGTCTCGGGAGAACCACTTATTTTGAAAAATAAAGCTCCTAGATGGCATGAACAACTGCAATGTTGGTGCTTGAATTTCAAGGGACGTGTTACAGTGGCCTCAGTGAAGAACTTCCAGCTCGTAGCAGCTGCAGAACCTCAACAAAATGTTTCAGCGGCAGAACAAGATAGAGTGATACTACAATTTGGGAAGATTGGAAAGGACATATTCACCATGGATTACCGTTATCCCCTCTCTGCATTTCAAGCCTTTGCAATATGCTTGAGCAGCTTTGACACCAAACCTGCTTGCGAGTGATCATATGCCTTGTCTTATAGTGGGCTAACTTCATGCTACCCTTCCCTTCCTATACATGTAAATATATCTTGAAAAGAACGAGGGAAGAAAGAGGAAGTTGGGCTACTACTCTTGCGCCAATTAATGCCGTCATCTGCAATTGCAATTTTGTTGACCCTGCTGTTAGGCTGTGTTTAATTGGCAAGTTTGCTGAGTTATTAACTTCTCCATGCATATTGTAGCTGATCGTGTATTAAAAAAAAAAAATTCCAAGTTATGTATTTTGCAAAATGACGCGTTCTATTGTATAATCCATTTTGTAACTGAACCAGCTTTACTTCAAGTAGAATGGTAACAGTTTGCAATATGGGCGAAAGGTCTGGGACTCTGTTTGGCTAGGAAAGCCCATGTTTTAAATTCTGACTTTTGCATCTTTGATCACTTTTGTTGACCTTCATGGCTGGAGGAGGAAAATGATGATTGATGGTTCTTTAGGTTTATAGTTTTGATTATTTTGTCTCTTATACTGGACCTGTTTCTTTCGTTCTGATTAAATGAATTTCAGTTTTCACTCAAAAAACAAAAGAAAAAACCGAAAAGTCTAGGACACACGGCTGCGGTTGATATCTCGCAACTTTAAAGTTGGGAGTGTATCAGACAACATCCTCAGTAATATTATTTATTGTATTTGCATTAGTTATAAAAATATTTGCAGCTTTCCTACCTCCTTTGCAGTATATTATGGGTGTGAAATAAAAGATGTGCTAATTTTGTCTAGGGCCTTGATATTTTTATCCTTTTGATTCTTCATCATCAGACCCGACGGGCTCTGCTGGCCTTCGGGGAATAATCAATTGAACTCTAGGGTCTTTTTCGGTGACGGAACCGTGATACATCAGTGAGTTATTGATACCCTGTATATTACTATTGAGATATGCATTAACCGCTTGATTTGGTTCAACCGAATTTTTGCTTGACTCTTCCTCTCTATCGGATTCGATGGTCACCTCTGGGCTTTCCTGAGAATCAATCCTATGGGCTTGGTGTATGTGAACTGATTCTTCATTCATAGTTGACTCTGTGCCCATATGCATTGTTGCTCCTTTGTTTTTGCCAGCCAGAGTAATCGCACTAACAGTTTTGTCTTCCATGTCGTCTGCAGGCTTGCCCATTGCTAGTTTGTGAACTAACTTGAAAATATCCTCTTTGATTCCTTCTTTCAGGGGAGTTTTTTCCCCAGTGGGTGAAATATCCTCTTGATGGGAAGGACTTGAGAGATTCTTGGCCACCGGATATACTGAGCTAAGAACTTTGGTGTCTTTTCCGGTGGAATTGGATGCAGATGTGACTTTGCTCTTTGTACTTTCTCGAGTGTCCTGCTTTTTCCTTTTTGCACCAATGACCATGCTAGATGGATCCGTAGTTTGTGTTCCTGAAGTAGAGGCTTTCATATGGAGCTTAGGGGGCATCCTCTTAGGTTCAGGAGAGGTCTTTGGTTGGATTGGTCTTCTGGCATGGAGACGACCTTCGATGGTGACATTTTTTGTTGTGGCATTGGATGAGGCACATGAGGGCTTGTTTTCAACGGAGACTCCTTTGCTTGTGTCGCTGGTACAGACTCATGGGAAGAGATCTCTAATTGGGTTTGTTCTTTAGAATTAGGACTGGTTTTTGATGGTGACTCCTTCAGTTGTAGCACTTGCTCATGCACATGAGAACGGGTCTCTGATTTGGTTATTTCTTGAGACTTGGTGATGGCTTTAGATGGTGATTCTTTTGATTGTGGCATTGACTTAAACACAGGAGAAGAAGTCTTTAAGTGTGGAACTGACTCAGACACATGGGAAGATGTTTCTGGTTGAGTTAGATCTTGAGACTTAGGAGTGGTTCTCAAAGGTGACTCTTTCATCTGTGGCACTGGCTCAGACACAGGAGGGGAGGTCTCTGATTGGGTTATTTCTTGAGACTTGGGGATGGTTTTAGAGGGTGATTCTTTTGATTGTGGCTTTGACTCAAACACATGAGACTCTATCTTGGGCTGTGTAACTGACTCAGACACATGGGAAGATGTTTCCGTGGTCAAATCCTGAGACTCGGGGGTGGTTCTTAAAGGTGAATCCTTTAGCTGTGGCAGTGACTCAGACACATGAGGAGAGGTCTCTGATTGGGTTATTTCTTGAGACTTGGGGATGGTTTTAGAGGGTGATTCTTTTGATTGTGGCTTTGACTCAAGCACATGAGACTCTATCTTGGGCTGTGGAACTGACTCAGACACATGGGAAGATGTTTCTGGTTGAGTTAGATCTTGAGACTTAGGGGTGGTTCTCAAAGGTGATTCCTTCATATGTGGCACTGGCTCAGGCGCTTGAGGAGAGGTCTCTGTTTGCGTTATTTCTTGAGACTTGGGGATGGTTTTGGATGGTGATTCTTTTGACTGTGGCATCGACTCAAGCACACGAGAGACTATCTCTGGCTGTGGAACTGACTCATCAGACGCATGAGAAGATGTTTCTGATTGAATCTGATCTTCAGACTTATGGATGGCTCTAAAAGGTGATTCCTTTAGATGTGATGTTGGCTCCGACACATGAGGAGAGATCTTTGGTTGGGTTGGTTCCAGAGATTTAGGGACAGTTTTTGATGGTGACATATCTGGTCGTGGCTCTTGCTCAGGCACTGCCATCTTTTCATTTTCTCGTTGAGGTTGAGTAGTTGGGAAAGAGGAAATAGAAGCCAAAGATTCAGATTTTGACAGGGAAGGCCCTGAAGATCCATCGGTCATTGAAAATGGTTTCTCTGACTCAAGTGAACGAGATGGTATGTCTGGTTGAGGATCAGCTATTGGGATATCCTGAGGAGGAGCTCGTGCTGGGGCTTTCTCAGGTGATCCATGAATGAGGATGGTCATGCCTACTTGCTCTTGGGATTTTGATTCATCTTTAGGATGAGTATAATGACGTGATTGTGGAGCTGATGGTGCTGAAAACCAAGGGAATCGAAATCGAAATGGCTTCTTCTTCTTTGCCATTGGTGGTTAAGGACCACAATAATGTGTCACTGAGATTTTGGCTCAAGGAAAGTTTTGGAGATGGCTATGTAATGTTTTGTGGATGCAGAACTATGGATATAACAGCTTAGATTTTAGAAGTATTTTGTGAACTCACGATTTCTTCTTGCTTCCTCGGGAGCCTTTGGCATTTATTCCTTTGAAAGATTGTCGCTGAATGCTTTGCTTGGCTTTTATCTGAAGCAAACTATTCTAGTCTTGTGAAACAAGAGAGGAAATTTCGGTTACCTCTTGCAGGAGGAATTCCAAAGGATATGCTTAGCCTCATTGTAAGCTTTCACGGTTAGTTTCATTTTGCCACTCACCCACGTGTATTTAGTTATATATTTTGCTTGTGTGAACGAAGTCCTAACCCTATTTTGTTTTAAGAGAAAATGAAGGGGAAGGGATAAGAGAAACTGCTTTAATAAGTTCGACTTAAAAGAAAATTGGAATGGGATGTAAAGTTTTTAATTAGATTTTATTGTCATTTTATCTTTCATCTTTTTTTCTTCCCTAAAAAAATTAACTAGATTTTTCAAATTTGTAAATTAAACTCGTTCGAATGTCTTATCTCCTCCATTTTCCTCAATCCAAATAGATGAGTACCTTTCCTGGTACATGCCATGAAGAAAAGAATTATGGTGAAAGATACCTTCAAAAAGTAACACTTACATTAGAAAATGTTTGAGTAAAGGGGCTAAATTAATTTCTTTGAAATAATTAAATTGAGAGATAAGTCATTATTTTCACAAATTATATTAATAAAAAATTTTCAAAATACAATCAAAACCAAATCAGAACATAAACTAAAAAGATAAAACAATTAACCTTGATTAATGAAGTCTCCAGCATGATTTAACTCAAACAATGACTAGAGAAGCGAGTTCTCAAAATCCAATCCATTGGACACAGTCCTTTCGATAAAACACAATGACACAAAATCATTACTTTTTTTCTAAAACATAAGTTTCTCCAATGTAGGACCTGATAGCTTCTTTGACTAATTCGTGATGCTTTGTCACAGGTGGCTCATTAGAGGGGTTTACCGACTGAGCAAATTTAGATCTGGCTTTAATACCATTTTATTATAGAGTCATTATTCTCTCCCCAAAAAGTCAGCTCAGTGAGGTGTGCAATGCATCCGTTTATATGATCAGGACCTTTCCCAAATCCATCCGATGTGCGACTTGACAACGAGCCATCTAGTCAGCAATCGGATTACCTACCGACCAATCTATCACTAATACATTATAAAAAAAATGTAGAAAAGTTTATGCTAATGCTTTTATCATCTTCTTTTTCACCTTTTAGAAGAGCCTGTTATTCCTCTCTCCAGTCCCAGGGCTTTTTCAACATTGGGAATCAAAGCATCTAAATTGCTTTTTGAGTCTGGTAAAGGAGGGAAACTAGCAAGAGTAATTCCAAGAACCCAGATCTCTCTGGTTCTGGTACCTGACTCTTATACGAGTTTTATGTGTATATATATATATATATATATAACTTTATTTCCAATGCTCTTTTGATTATATATATAACTTTATTTCCAATGCTCTTTTGATCGCCAGCATTTTCCTGACTGAAAAAGAGGTCGTGAGCCTTCTGGGTTGTGGCTAAGAAAAATATGAAATTGAATATGGAGAGAATAGGTTATTTTGCATAAATTAGTTTTTTGGCCTGAAATTTTGTATAAATTAGTTGCATTTATTGTGTATTCATTTTTACATGAATCACCGTCATGTATTTAATTAAGATGAAAATGTAATTAAAATTAATAAATTAGATAAGTTTAGAAATACATTGTTCAATCTACAAATGCAATATGGATATTAATTTCATATATTTTAATTATACACCTATTCATTTTCGTTCTGCTCAAATCTGGGATTATTATTAAAATTTCAGAGAGAAAATTGTGAAATCATTTACTATTTTGCCACAACGCCTTATAAAACTGGATTAATTTTATCTTTTGGAAGACAACCTTTGCAAGACTCGAGGGAGTAAAAAAAACATGAGCGTGAATCGAAACATTATGCAATCATTGCATAATTATTTGCATGATAAAGGACATACACCAAGTCATGGAAAAGAAAACAGAAAAGCAATGAACAAGAAGAACATTTCTCTTTTATTTTAATTTTAATTTTTTTTTCATTAATGAAGTAATGTAGTGCCAAAAGAGGAAGAATGCTTTATTTTTTGTTCAAATTCCCTAGTGGGGCATAATATCGTCTATGCTGATCATACAGAATATCAAAGATGGACCCCCACCTTCTTTGAAAAAATTCTATACTTATATATTACGTTTAAAACAAGTCCTTATGCACTTCCATCAAAAAAGTTCTGAGTTCTTGCACACTTTCAAATTCAATTTCTCCCTCATACATTAAGTTTTTTTTTTTTTAAAGGATCTATATTAGTTTATTGATCTAGCTAGCGATACATGTATATGATCATTGAGAAGGTTTTGCGTTTTAATTTATTTCACAGAAATAAATTCAAAAAATCTTAACATTTACATCATGTTTGGCTCAATAAGAAAAGAAAGCAGGGTAGGAGTTTTAATAGAAGCTGGAAGGGAATGTGAAGAAAAAAAGAAGGATTCCTTTTTTTTTTTAGTTTAATCAAAGAGAAGAAATTAGAGAAATTTTAAAAAAAATTAATTTTATAAAAATAAGAAAAAATTTATATACTCAGTTATATATATATATATATATATATTTAGGGTGTTTGTTTTTAATTAAATCAAGGCACATATATCATTTATATATTATTTATTTTATAATAAATTCTTATTATTAATGTTATTAATACAATAAGATTCATTTATTTTGTTTTGATTGGATAAAAGTATATTAAGTTAGAATAAGGACATGAACCTTCCCCTGAAAATAATAATATTAAAATTTTTTTGAAATGACATTCACAACAAAAAAATAAAATTGAACTGGTTGGGGGTGAGGAGTTAAACAAGGGAAGGAAAACAACTTCCCTTTCCCTGTAAATTTCATACCAAACACAGCGTTATTTCTCAAAAAAATAACAAATAATTAACCTTTATTTAACATTTTGGCTTATATATATACATATATCAGACTTTCTTTGTTTAAAAATAAAAAGTATTTGTTAAAGAATTGGATATGAAAAAATATAATGTATTTTTAATATTTTGATGTGTAATCATTGCATTTTTATCAAAAGTGTTCCCATAAATAAATTATTTTATATTTATTTTAAAGTAAAATAGTATATTAAATAAGAGTAACTATGAAAAGATAATGTTATTTTAAAGATAAATAACTACTTTATTGAAAGGTAAGATTTAATTAAAAAAATTTTTTATTTTTGAACGAAGGGAGTAGTTAAATCTAAACCACCAATAAATAAAAATTTTTAGGGTAAAGAGGAAAAAATACTTACAAAATAGTCAGCTATGGGCATCCAGTATCCTAAAGTGACGAAAAGGGTAAAAATACCTATAACGTTACATGAATGGGTGTAAAAGTAACCAGACCATTAACTTTAACCTAATACCGTTAACTTTAACCGTTAAATGCTGACTGTGCGTGTCACGTGTTAGTTTTTACTGACATGGACTAAAAAAGGGCACAAATACCCACGAAGTCATCACCAGGAATAAAAATACCCATAACGTTATTAAAGTTGGTGCAAAAGTGACCAATACATCCAATCCCTTAAATATTGACTATTTAGTTGATACCTAAGCATAAATTGACTATATTTTCGCTGATGTATATAAAAAATATTTTAAGATAAATTTTTACAGATGTTGATTGATCATTGTACGCGTACCTATAATATTATTTTAGTAGGTATAATAGTGATCAATCTGTCAAAATAAATGCCATATAGTTTCTTTCCATCACCACATATCTCGCCCCCTTCCTTTCTCCCTCTCTACTCATTTTTCTTGTTTGCAAAATTTAAGATTTAACATAATAAGATAGGTTGTTCAAAATCGAATATCAAGACTGAGCACATCTAGTTTAAGAACATTATTATAATCTTAAGCAATTGCATATATGATATATTTAAAATTTTTAAATGATTTTCACCATTGCTACAAAGATGCAAGCAATTTAATTTAATATTCAATCAAAACAGTATTTTTTCACATGATATTCATACAATAATTGATTAACTTCTAGACAATTTCATCTAAGAATATTTTTTATCTCCATCAATGAAAAAAAGTTAATTTTTACTTAGATGTCAACTAAACAATCAACATTTAAGGGATTGAATGGATTGGTCATTTTTGCACCAACTCTGATAACGTTATGGGTATTTTTGCTTTTAGCTAATGACTTCATAAGTATTTTTACCTTTTTTTAGTCCACATTAGTAAAGACTGATACTTGGTATGCATAGTCAGCATTTAACAATCAAAGTTAACGGTGTTCTGTCAAAATTAACAGTTTGGTTACTTTTGCACCCATTCATATAACGTTATGGATATTTTTATCCTTTTTGTCATTTTAAGATACTGAGTGCCTGTGGCTAACTACTTTATAGATATTTTTGCCCCTTTACTCAAATTTTTATTTGGCTTGAAACATTAATTAAGATTTAAGAGTGTGATTAGTTCAAAAGGAGGGAAAGGGGAGAAGAGGGGAGGGGGAGAGATTTTAATAAATCTTTATTTGGTTTAGAAAGGGAGAGGAAGGAAATCAATAATAGGTTGACAATTTTATGTTTATCAATGTTAAGTTGATTTTTAATTTTATTTTTTTGCTTTGTTTTAGTATTAAAAATAGTTATACTATATATTTTAGTCACTTTATTGTTTTAAGGATATAAACTTATATTAATGACTTTTTAAGAATAAAAACATTAATATTATAGTTTATCAGTATGTCTAATAAAAAATACTAAAATTTTAGATAATAAAAATTATATATTAATTTCATAAAGTGATAAAATTTATTTAGTTATAATAGAAAGGGGGAAAGATAATGCATATTTTTTTAATATCAAACATAGTTTAAAATTTTAAAAATAATAAATAAGTAATTTAATTATAATTTTTTTGTCTCTCCTCCCTCTTCAAAAAACTCTGTATTGGAGGGGAGGGACCCTATCCCTTCAAAATTTTAACCAAACAAGTTAAGAGGCTTTCCTTTCCTTCTTTTATTAAATACCAATCAAATAAAGGAAAGAGAGCAACTCTCCTCCATGCTTTTCTAAAAACTTTCAACTAAACATATCTTAAATAATTTTGATGTAATAAAAAATTATAAATTTGTTGATTAAACAATTCAATTTGGAATTGTGTGCCTATGCGTTCGTTCATGCATGCATTGTGCATATATTAGGATCGGCTCAATGGCAAGCTTGTATTAACGACAGAGATATACACCCCATGTATACTTGGAATATAAACTATTAAAAAAAAAAGAATGTTCACATTGGTCAAGAAAGTATATAATCATTTAGGATTAATGTACAATTTTATCTTTAAATTATTTTCGAAGCCTTAAACTATTTATCATAACAATATTTTCCCTGTCATTAAAACGTTTATTATTGTAGTTTGTGACTTTTTATGAGTTAAGGTATAATTTTTTTGCTAATTTTCTCCTTCTAAAGAGGTATAAAAATGTCTCACTATTTTCCTTATTAATTAAGTAATTTATTTTATTTTAAAGAGAAATTAATATTTTCTTATTATTTGTCCTCGCTAATTTTAAACCGAGCTACAAAGTTATTATTTTTTACTAATTTTTTTCCAAGTTTGGCATTTTAGAGAGTAATAAATGATCTCTTACTAATTTATATTTTTCACGGTGATGGGTTGGTAAAAAATTACCTATAGCATCTGTATTTTTTCAACTATATATAGCATTTGCTAAATTCAATATAAACCCTTACAACATGATAAATCAAGATTCAAATCATTACTGGAATAGGTATTCATATTTAATACTCAACCATGCTTTAAACAAAATTACCTTCAATAAAATGATATTTATGAAAAATAAAAAAAAACAGGATATATTTGATAGCTAGGGATAATTTTTCTCCATTTTTATAATTTCTCAATTGTTTCTGAAGATTTATTTTAACTTTTTGCTGGCAGAGGAGAGAGTGATCAGTTGGCTTAACTTTTTTTAACAAACTATTTTCTCTTATCCTATTTATAAATCATTTTCAATATGTTTCATCAGAGTTAAAAAAAGCCTTAAACTTCATTAATTTGTCTTAAAATTTAATAAATTTTTATCATTATTCCTAATAAATATTCTAAAATTTCATTAGTGGTATTTTTATTCAAAATATTTAATAAGAGAAAAAATGTAAAGATGAGCATTGAAAATTGACAAGTATCTTATGACTAGGACTAAATTTTTCTCTCTCATTTTGCCTGATAAATAAGTCGAGAGAGGTACACAGTTTTCTTTTGTATTTTTCATTTTTAATGTGGACCGAACTTTTAGCTGGCAAAAAAAATTATTAAAGATGGAAATATAACAATGCATTAACAAAAAAATGAAGAGGAAAAGACAATTAGACCCTTCAATAGATTGCAAATTGATTGTTCAGTAATTTACACGATTAAGAGATATCATAATGCATGATTAGGTTCCTTGGGTAAAAAGGAAAGGAAATTTCTACGTAGCTTTCATCTGATAGATCTAGATTCTCTCATTTTCTTCTCCTCATATCCATCCTCACCCTCAATTTCAAAATTAAAGGATTAAGATTTAATGTTTTATAAAACTATTAAAATAAAAAAATAAATGAACAGATTTAAACTATTAAAACCTGATATGAGCGTCTCACAATTGTAAACCAACTGTAGACTATAATTAAAATAAATTAATTAATTTGATTAAATATCAACCCTTGAATTTTTAATCTAAGGGTTAGGATGGGATGAGGAGAAGAAAAGGAGAGAAATGATGATGAGAGGATCCAAATCTTTTGTGGATAGTTTGAGAAAATAAAATTAAAAAAGAACATGAAAGTAATAATCACTGCTTAATGAGGCAAATGAAAAATGTCTTATAGCATTTTGTGAGAATCTAATAAGATCATGATGAGACCATAATGCCAGTGTTTTATAATTTGATCCGGTAACTGTTGTTTGGTAGGAAGGAACATGGAAAAATCATTTTTTTAAGGCATAAAAAAGGGGACACGAAAATCTTTATTTTATTATCATTTGCTGTTCTAAAGATGTTTTTATCTGTAATATATTTCTTTAATATATTTATCCTTTTCGAGAGAGAGAGAGAGAGAGAGAGAGAACTTTTAAATAATTTAGTGCAAGGGCATATATTCCTTTTATTCAACAGACATTTTTAATTAAATTATAATTTAGTAAATTAATTAATTTTTTTATAATTATATGCTCTTTATATATATATATATTTACCTTTATTTAAAGGGTATTTCAATTAGAAAACATTATTAATTACACTTTTAAATAAGATATTTTTAAAAAAATTTTATTAATTATATCTTAAAAGATTTTATATTTTTTAACATGATACTCTTAAAAAAACCTTTTAATATTGAAAAAAGGAAGTACACTAATATACAGTCTAATAGGATATATACCTATAATCATCTAAAGGTAAAATTTTCTTTTTATATTACTTTTGATCCAAATATAAAGAATATTTTAATTAATCTCTATGATATTTTCATTGTATTATGTTCTGTTTATTCTGTAATAATATATTTTGATATAAAGGCTTAAATAGATGCAACCAAATTAAACTTATTAGACAAGCCAATTTTCATTATTCCCATGATCTGGAACCAAAAACTTGGGTTCCTTATTACCCTCAAATTTAATTCAGAAAATACTTTACATTCATGTCATGTTAGGAACATATATAGAAACCCTAGCAAGTTTATATGGAGATGGAAGACAAAGATGAATAATTAATGGTGTCACATAATGGAGCAAGAATTAGGGTTTTCATCACTGAAGAGGGTAGTGAACTTCTCGTCAGGAGCATTAGGAGTAGGAACTGCTTGGGCAACATTCCTGACAAAACCAGAAGGAGCCCTCTTATCATAAGCCTGAGATGCATAAGGATAAGCCACCAAGTTATAAGGAACATAAGGCCAAAACTCTGCTCTCTTCCCTGTTCTCTTCACCCTTTTCAACACCTTGTTTGCATCCACATAACCAGTCACTTTCACTCTGCTTTGCTTTCTTATCACCTCCACTTCTTTCACCCCTGCATAATATATTCATTCACAACTTTTACTCTTTTTCAAATCTAAAAATACAACCAAGACTCTCTAGTCGTTATATCGTGCTATAAGAAAAAAAAACGACACTTGAGATACATAAGTGAACATAACTCTATTCGAGACTCAATCTTTCTCTTCTTATTATGAAAGAAGATCTCATTTCAAATAAATTAGTTTATTGGGTGAGAGAATCTCTCACACTTATAAATTTTATTTCATTTGGGAGGCTTTCTAACATGAGACTTGTGACAATCCCATGATAAGGTGAGAATCCAAGTCTCCTCCAAATATTACACCTACTCATTGCATAATCAATTGAGAAGCAGATAAAGAGAATGACATGACTTCTATCTTGCATGTGAAGGCAAGTTCCAAATGAGATTGGTTTCGGTAATGCTCATCACATGATAAGCAATTTGGATCGTTCAGATTTATATATTTTATTTTATATTTATTAAAATAAAAATTATAAATTTTAATTAATATACTCTGTCATCAATTTGGACAATACAGATTTAATCTGAATGATAAATTTAATATTAAATATTTTTATAATTTTTATAAATTGATTATTCAGATATACTTTGGATAATTTAAATTTAAAATTTTTAAATTATAACTTTTTTAATGTTTTAAAAGCTCCAACTTGAAGATTATCTTTATTTTTAGTTTTTAATATTATATTTAACAAAGTAAAAATTTCTAAAATTTCTAAAAAAGTTTAATATTAAATTTAGATTGTCTAGAATACATTTGAATAAATAAATTACAAAAATTATAATAACATTAATATTAAATTGGACCATTTAAATTAAATCTTTATTGTCCAAATTGATAATAGAGTAAATTTATTAAAATTTATAATTATAAATTTTATTTTAATAAATATAAAATAAAATATATAAATTTAGACTGTCCAAATTAAAAATATGGATGGCCCAGATTTCTTATCATTGATGAGCTCACCATGGGCATTGAATCTCTCTCTCTCTCTCTCTCTCTATATATATATATATATATATTACTATTTTTGTTATTTTTATTTTTTATACTACTACACCTTTGAAAGTTGAAACTGATAAAATGAAATATACAAAAAAATAAAACTCCCTTCGTTTAAAAATATAAAGTATTTTTAATCAAATCTCACCCTCCAATAAAATAGTTATTTACTTTCAAACTAACTTTATTTTTTATATTTATTTTTATTAAACACCCTATAATAAATATAAAGTTATTATCAATAGAGATACTTTTAAAAAAATGGCAATTATTATACCTAAAAATATTAAAAATAATTTATATTTTTAAATATCTAACTCTTTAAAAAATATTTTATATTTTTAAATGGAGGGATTATATATTTATTAAAAGCAATGAAAAATAATGGACGATGAGGGATAACTCATCTTACTTTTCAGTTTTCGTTATAAACGCAATAGACTCCAGAAAACAAAGACAAACAAATGCATATGATTCAAATTAATGTCTCACACTTTCCATAGTCCCAAGGCATCAAAGACCAACTGCTTCAAGAGTTACAATAAAATGTCTCTTGGCTAGCAGTTATTACAAACCGCCACAGTACCATAAAAAAGTGGAGTCTGTCTAATATTCACGAGATAAGATACCATAATTAAGTTGCACTATATAGTATTTAATTTAATTATTAACAATGAATGCTTCTTAGCTCAAAATATACCATCACACACTGCAAAGTTTTTGCTCTCAGCTTATATTCATACAACTTTAAAACAAATTTCAAACAAACATGCATTGATCTTAGTAGAAAGAGTTATGACAGTTTAAGCATAAGTTATTGAGTAAGAGATCAGCTCTTATGAATAATTAAATTGAAGTGATAGGTATTGTGTTAATAAAAAGCATGAAAAGAAGAACGTGAGAGAAAGAAGAGACCTTTCATGCGAGTGACAGCATTTCTGACTTTTCTTTCACAGCCATCACAGTCCATTTTCACCCTGATCTCAACAGTCTGTAACACCACTCATCAAACCCAGAAATCAGAACCAGAAAGAAAAAATGGGAAAAATTAATACATTCGAATTCATAGACCAGACCTGATATGGTTTGCGTCTCTTTTTTCTGCCATAAACTATGAAGAAATCTGAAAGAAAAGCCAGCACTCCCATTTTCTGTGGTCTGTTTGGGATTGATTGATTGATGTGGTGGAGCAGAAGAAGAAGATAGAGAAGCAGAGTACTTAAAGGGACGAAACAGAGCAGTTTACACTTACAGAGGAAGATGCGCAGAGAAAAGGAGCTTTGGTTGGGCTCATCAAAATATGGATTCACAACGCAACTGGTTCCCTTTATATAAAAGCTAAAAAGTTGGCCTCACCAATTTTGTGCTCCCTTTTAGTATTTCCATTCAATCTTATATATATATATATATATATAACATAAAATTTAAAACAAAAATTATGTACACACAAACAGACAGCTCATTTTTAAAATTATGTCTACTTAGGACACACACACACATTATACATATATAAAGAAATACAGTCATTGGTTCTAGCTCAGTATAGTTACATAAAAACGAAACGTTTTTTTTTTCAAAATATACACGAATCTCTCTTTGATGACTATATGTAATTCAAAAATTCATGAGGATTTTTTCTTTAGTAAAAAAATGTAAGTTTTAAAAATAATATAGAGATTTTTATGGTTCAAAATTTGATGAAATTCTTCCTAGTTAAGGAATGTAGAATAAATTTATAAAACTCATATAATTTGTATGTATAATATATATATATATATATATATAGGAAGGGAGATTCTTGATGTTGATTATGGTCCCTCCTCCTGAATAATGATAAGATGATCAGTGATTGGCTTCAAACAGCGAACTTCGGATCATACCAACGCAGAAGTTGGTCCAAACGGTAATATTCAACTCCTTCGTAAATTTAATTTCATATATTTTAATCAAAATATTTTTATTTACTATTTATAGAATAGTGTGTATTATGTATTTAATCAATTGAAAATATTCTACATTCTTCTTCTTCTTTATGATAACATCTATTTGTATTCTCTTTAGTCTCTATATAAGATATAAATGAAAATCGTTTTGTTAAATGTAAATAATAATTATTACTCATTGTTCCTTGCATTTATTAATTTTTTATCATCATTAATACATAATCACCATGTTAAACAATCTATAATAGTATTTTAAAAAATAAATTTTAAACATTTTTATTTAACTTAATTGTAATCCTATTCATAAGTCATTTTTAATATTTTTATTTGAATTAAGGAAAACATTAAAATTCATTAATTTTTTTAAATTAATTAATTTTTTAAATTTACCCCTATTAAATATACATATTTTAATAAATTACTTTCTCTTATCAATATTTAATAAGAGTAAAAAGAGAAATTTATGATAAATAGAGCCAGAGAGAGAGTATCTCTTAATCCTTGTAAAACTTTTACTTAGTTTTTATTGAATTTAAAAGATTCAGAAAAACTATTTGATACAACAAATTAGTTTGGATTTAAGCATTGTTGGATGTTAAGAAATGATACTTATTATATTCTTTTTTTTTCCCCAAAGCTATCATTCAATCTTTTTTCCCCCAAACACCCTTACTGCCCCGAATTAATTGGATCTGTTTTTTTTTTAATCTACAAGATGCATGCCACGTAAATTAAATTTAAATTATTAATAAGAGATGATAAAATATATTTCAATGGTAATAATATAGAATTATAATTGCAATAATAATTGGCAATTTAATACAATGAAAGCAGCTGGCGTAACTGTTTTCGTTTTCCCTAAGAGAGGGCAACTATATATTGTGACGTTGCTTTCTATTTTTCTTTCAAATTTCTGCATCATTGCATGCTAATGTAGTAATGTTGTGCTACATAAACATATATACATATTGTTTGAGTGATAAAAAACTTGATGTATTACTAATTGTCTTGTGACCTAGTAACATGAAAGCTCTGTTAATAAGTGAAAAATTGTGGGTTTGGATTTCACTCTGATTTGCCTTTCTTGTTTATTTCAATACTATAATGCCTATATAATTAAGGATTAGTAGAATATTTCTTACGATTATAATGAAACGGATGCATGGAGTAATGTTTTTTCATCAATGAATGAAAATTTTAAATTAGCAAATATCCAAATCCTTAATGATAACCCCAAAAGGATTTCGTAATAATGAATTTCACTATTCCAACCATTATGTTGCATCTATAATTGTGATAAACGATAGTGAAATGCCAATCATGTGACCTAAATCAAGGGAAATTATGAGAATCACATAAATCTAACAACTGTAATCAACATGACGTGGTCATATTAAATGCTTGTGCAATGATCCAATTTTTTTTCTTTTATTTTTTCTGTGGAATATACACATAAATTTTCATATGGATCATCCGGGTATCATTTTTTTTCTACAAAATACCACATAAATAAAATAGGTGATCTTAGAAGATACGCATGACGATGAAATTCATTTATCAATATAATTTACTAAGATATCAACTTTTTCATAAGTTATAACCATTAGACAATAAAACTTACTTTATATTTCAGTGTACTATTAAACGTGGATTTATGTTCGCACACAATGGAATGCTTGCCAATCAAGCTATTAAAAATTTGATTGGCTATTGAACTAGTCAAAATATTAATTCAAGAGTTAATAGTTAAATTATTATCAGATTGATCGATCATTCATAAAATATTTTATTGAATCAATCAAGATACTAACTCAACAATTAACCAATTAAACCAGTCAACAATTAACCAATTAAACCAGTCAGGTTGATATATAGTTTTTAATATTATGATGCCAATCGCAGATAGCAAATTAATCTAAACATTATATAAAAATTAAAAAATAATTAACAATGAAATCTTGCTCCATCCAATGGCTTGAGAGTGTCCCTTGGATGAATGTTCAAGATGTTAACAATATGATATCGGATATCCTAATCCTTGATGCAACTTTCAGAACTCTTGAAAAAGATGCTTAGAAAGGTCTCGAAGTCCTAATTCATAAAGAATCGAAGTAGTCTCTTATTTTAATAAATATTATTTCTGCAAGATATTGAATACTACTAAATTCAGCTTTATTTTTGTTATAATTTTGATTTTAAAAGCTCAATTAACCTTGAAAAATAAATTATACGCGTTAGACTTTGAATTTGAACGGAAAAAAAAGTCTTTTATATTATTATAAGTTTGAATTTTAAATTTAATCTGTCAATTTAGCTTAAATTTAATACTAAAAGATATTACTAAATTCATCCTAATCAGCTTTGGAAAGTGAGAGTTGAGAGTTAACGGGGAGACAAAATAATACGCAAATATGTTAGTTATTGGATAATTGAACCAAAATGGTTATCTTTAGTCAAGACAACCCTTCGACCCCAAAAAAAAAAGTCATAACAACCCCTTTTTTTTTTGTTCAATTAATTAAGCTCAAACATGAAATATCTATAAAGTAATTTATTGCACATTTAAAATTTATTTCGGTCTGCCCAATTATTTAAACTATAAAATTAAACAATATATAAATAATTTTGTAATGTTTAGACAATGGAGGGTAGGAAAGTGAAAACTAAATATTGTCTCACTTTAATGATTGGGAAAATGAAAAAAAAACCTCTTAAATTATATAAATAATAACCTGATCCTTTAAAAATGTCATAATTATACCAAAGTTCTTAGAAACTTTTATATTAATAAATTTTAAATTGAAAAGACTATTTACCCCTTATTAAAAAGTTGTAATTTATTGGTTAATTTTTACAATTTTTTGAATAAAAGTTGTTATCATTTAAACAAAAGTTGTCATTAGGGTTTATTATTTTAAGAATTTATTTTTTAATAATAGAAATTATATTTGACAAGTTGTGATTTTTTATTCAACTCTTACTATTCATAGAATGAGAGTTGTTATTCCTCAAGAAAAAGTTATTATTGGAGTTTGTTATTTTGATACAGAAATTACACTTCATAAGTTGTGATTTCTTATTTAATTATTGTAATTTACAGAATAAAATTTATTATTTTTTAAACAAAAATTATGATTGGGGCTTATTATTTTCAATAAGGATAAAATAATCTTTTTACTTTAAAGCATTTTGAGAGATTGAATTATCATTTATATAATTTAAAAAATTTATTATCAATTTTCCTTGATGAACTATTGATTAAATACAGAGAAAAAATGACTAGTTATATGACAACAATCTCTTTGCTTTTTTAAAAAAAAATTAAGAAGGGCAAGCTAAACTTGAAATAAGAGTTTAATGGGGATTAATTGGAAGAAAACATAGAGGCCAAATGCTTTCTATCTTCATCCAAACATAAAATGAACTATTGATTATGATTTTATTTATAGATGAGTGAAAGTATTGAGAAAATTATTAGCAATCTTTTAAATAAAATTCATAGTTAAAATCTTTTGAAAAGGGAAAAAATAAAAGAATAAATTGACTCTTAAACTATAATGCCAAAAGCATCTACAATCCTAAACTCATTTTTTATATAATATTTTTTTTAACTTTTAAAAATAGTATAATTTGGCTCCACCGTAAGTTGATAAGAAAATGATAAAAAAATTACAATAAATGATAACAAACAAGGACCCAGAAAATTATATAAAATAACTAAAAAATTTTTACTGATACTTGTTTCGTAATTTTTGGAATAATTTTTTATTATTTTTTGATAAATTAATAATTAAAGTTAATTTTTATTAATAACAGATGTTAGATTATACAGTTTTTAAAGTTGAAGAAGAAAATTACACAAAAAATAATTTTAGGATCTTAAATATTTTTAGAGCTATAATTTAGAGGCCAATTTACCCTTGTTGCCCAAGAAAAAATTATATATATTATTGAAGATATTTTTATTTGATCCCAATAATTTTTGAATTTAGCCCAGTATATACTAATTATTATATGGTTATACTAAAGGATCCATGTTGATATTCTTTTTTTCCTTTTGTTTATATATATATATATATATATAATGGATTGCTTTTATATATATGTAAATGATCATGGATGTATGGATTGATTTTAAAAAAACCTGAACATCAACAGGAGGAAATGCCTTTTTTTTTAGTTTAATTGTGTTTTAAACACGAAGACATTGAATCAATCAGGATATTGGTCTAGAAACAATAATCATCAGAATCATAATCAAATTAATTATACATAAAATATTTTATTAAACCGATTGATTAATTTTTAATCGAATTGAATTTATTTTATGAAAATGTTTTAAAAACTAAATCGGACAATGAATCAAAAATATCAGTGGGTCACAAGTCTCATAATTTAATCGATTAAATTAAAGGTTGATACAGTAACATATAATTAAATAAAAAATAATACATACATACAAACATATTTAAAGAACAGGTAAGAGCAGTTCAACTATTCTAAGTTTTGAGTTTTTGTTTTGGGTTTCAATAACTGCTTGGGTCAAATTGGATCAACTGTTAGAACAGGTCGAATGATTAAATCAAATCATCTTCGTCTTCCAGTGATGGTTCGATCCATATGACTGTTTGGGTCGGTCTGGGTTTGAAAACAGTTATAATCTGTGGTTCATGGCTGTAAATATGCGTTGTTTTCCCCCTTGCAATTTGGCATGATGCTGTGCTTTTAGTCGGTGGTTGGAAGCCAAGCGGCAAGGCCTAATCCACTTCCACAATTCCACTCTCCCGTGCGTGTTCGAAGCAGAAGGAAATCCTACAGTCTCTTCCAAGTTTACGAGCATGATTGCTAAAGCCAATCTCATCTCCTGCAACTTCTCCACTTTACCATCTCTTGCTCTCACCAAACCAAAATCCAAAATTCCGCTTCAAACCCCCAAACCTCAACCCATAATTCCTTCATTTAAATCAACAGCAACATCGCTTACTGTATTCAAACCTCTTGATGTTAAAACCTCGTTATCTTCGTTTCAAACCAAGGGTCGTCTCCGCATCTGTCACAGTTCCTTGAACCGTCAGAATTTAGAAGATCCGGAATTGAAGGAAGAAAGTGAGCTTGGCGGGAATGGAAATGGCGGGGAAGGAAGGGACTGGACTACGTCCATTTTGCTTTTTTTGCTGTGGGGTGGACTCATATACTATGTTTCTTTTCTCGCCCCAAATCAGACCCCGGTAAATTGAATTGTAATTATGTTTGCTTGTTACTTCCAATTACCCATTTTTACAATTACATGTTTCGAATACCGATTCTTTGGTACTCTTTCAATGGTTTTAGGGAGTGTTAGTTAAATATGTACTGTAATCCTCATTTACTTTCAAACTCATTTATAAGATTCTTCGATGAGATATATAGTTAAAATTCAAATTTCTCATGTTCATTAAATGTTGAATTTTTATATCTCCAACTTGTCCTTACCATTTTCCCCCAGTCGCTGGATATGTACTTCTTGAAAAAGCTCCTGAACTTGATAGGAGATGATGGCTTTAGAATGAACGAAGTGATTGTATCATTATGGTACCTAATGGGCTTATGGCCCTTGGTGTATAGCATGATGCTGCTTCCTACTGGAAGAAGGTAACTCTATTTCTTTCTGTCACTGATGAAATTTCGGTATCATGCACCCATTTTCCTTTGCTCTGATGAAAATTTTTAGGTAAATGAATGGCTAATGGTTCAAGGCTATTGTAGTATATGACTTGCCTGATTCAATTTGTTGAATCCCTTTTCAAATGATGGATTTTTCTTCCTGCTTACTTTTCTCTTTTAGTTTATTGGCAAAAAGAATACTCTGGCAGCCACCCATGGGTTTCAACTTTATGTTCTTACTTCCCTTCTTGTTTAAGGAGAATTCAATAAGATTTTCCTTTTTCAATAGTTATAATGAGTTTTGCATGCTACCTTAAGCAGCAGTGCTTCTGCAACAACAGATATTATAATGTAGCGATTGTATCTGAAGAGAGATGAATTTTTTTATTTCATATCTTTCCTATCCTGTTTTAAGCCCTTCGAACTGTTGTTTTTGCAGCTCAAAAAGCAATATTCCTGTTTGGCCCTTCCTTGTACTTTCATGTTTTGGTGGTGCATATGCTCTTCTTCCCTATTTTGTCCTTTGGAAACCACCACCACCTCCTGTTGAAGAAAGTGAGCTTAGAACCTTGCCATTGAATGTTCTGGAATCAAAAGTAACTGCTGGGGTGAGTGAAAATCTTCACTTGAGCTTGCAGTCTAATTTATCCAGTGTGACATGTGGACATCATTGTAATCTGCTTAAGGGTGCCGATGTCTAGGTATTTTAGTTCAGGTTCCAGCCTAAGACAAAACCACTTACCCTTACCCAGTTGTTGTTGCACACTTAATTTGGGTGAAGACATGAAATAACTATGTTCAAAGAGCCCTTGTATACAATTGCATGACCCATAGATCATTCAATTGGCGGTTAATGTTTTGAGGAGATGACCTAAATACTGTAACCTTCATTCTGACCCATGTTCCATATTTTATTTCAAGATTGTTAACCTTTATATGGCTAGAGAGAATGCCAACATTCCCCAGCATTAATTTGGTTTCACCAACATAATCATATTGTTACCTTTTCTTACTTCTATAGGCATGCTTAAAGGGGAAATGACCATCAAATGCCACAACTATGGTCACAAATTTCACATTTTACACCATGACAATTGTAATTGTATGCCCCAAACGAAAATTCTCAGATGACCTACTGATCGTGTGAAAAATATTAAAAAATTGTGAATGCAACAAATCAATTACCTTTGTTGAACCAAACGAACCACAGTGCCTTGGAGTAGTTTAAGTCTGAAAGCCTGGACACTTGACCAGCATCTCCTTGTCAAGCACCAATGGTCTTCTGTTGCACTGGTGATTTCAACTTATAGCTGAAGGATTCACATGCTACGCAGAATCATCATTTTAAAGTATCGATTTTATTTTTGTTCTTGAGTATGTGACTTAACACACTTCAGATAGCACTTGCTGCAGGGTTAGCCCTCATTATATATGCAGGTTTAGCTGGTGGGCCAGTGTGGAAAGAATTTTATCAGTACTTCAGGGGAAGCAAATTTGTAAGTTTATGTCCCTTTTCTGTCAGCGAAATTAGATTCCCTACAATTAATTATGAAACGGTTAACTCTGGGTTATTTCCATAAATGTACCATTAAACTCTATGGATCTGTCACATCAATTGGAGGACCTGCTGCCGTGGACTTCCCGATTTCACAGTGCTTGTATCTTTGATTAATTCTAAAATCATGTAGTTTCATCAATAGTTGCTAGTCTTTCGGAACCTGGTCATGATATGACAAAGTTATGGTTAAACTAAACACAGTTCATAGTCAGTATTATTGCATTTGAAAATTTTCACTTCATTTACCGTTTTTCATTTATTTTTATATATTCCCTTTATTTTTGAAACTACACTATCTGTTGGGTGCTAAACCAGAAACACTGGGATTTCTTTGTTGCAGATCCATATTATGTCCATTGATTTTATTCTGCTTTCTTCATTTGCACCTTTTTGGGTTTACAATGATATGACTGCTCGGAAACGGTATGCTGGTCTCTGCATGTTTTCACTTTTACACACCAAGATGCCAATTAGATAGACGTTATATCAAGCATAAACATTAATACTAGATTCAATGTGCAGGGTTGACGAAAGTTCTTGGTTTCTTCCTCTGTCGCTGGTACCATTTCTGGGTCCTGCTTTGTACATTTTCCTTCGGCCTTCGTTGTCAGAAACAGCCAGTCCTACGACTGAGGCAGACTAAAGTCAACTTGTTAGCAGCTTGTGTGATTACTGCCAATGAAAGGGATTAGACATTTTTCTTGCTGCAAGAATTGAAGCTGATTGTGATTCTGTGAGCCTGATTCAGAAATGACAGTATCATTCTACAGAGTGTGCCGCAGAGCTCCAGCAGCTTATACCGCCTGATGAGATTCAATGCTAATCTCTGATCAAATAGAAGCTTCGGGCTTGCCTGGTTTTATTAAGTTCTTTGAGAATCTAATTGATCAAGTCAAGACTCTCTCTCATTATCTTTTCATCATAGTCGAGTATAAAACCAGAAGCAAGTCAAACGTAGATGAAGTGAATTTGCTTCTATCAAAAGAACATTCTTCACAAGCCAAATTTTACACTTTATCCTTAAAATATTTGTTGTCTTGAATTTTGAAAATTAGAATCTCAATACGTGGTTGATGCATATTATACATGTGCATAAGAAAGTTTATAACTATGGCGCAAGTAAATTGTAAATGCAATGGAATGACCTCAAAAAATATTGGATGCTAAGGAAAATAAGTGAATGAAAAAGGTCAGCATGAAGAAATTTTGACGATAAGATAATATAATTTCGTATCACTAAAATAAGGTAACAAAGAACAAATACATGAAAGGAAAAGCCATAAAATAGATATAGATACATGTGTACAATAACCATTAAATAGTGCCACTATTTGGATAAACTTAATGTATGATCAGTATATATGTAACTTTTCAGGCCAAAAAAAAAAAAAACAGTTCTTTTGCTATGCTTTTCGCTTAAATTGTGCAATGAACTTAACTTCTCAATTAAACAGTGCGTCCTAAGATTCTTGGTCTCGAATTCTCAAATGCAAGCACTTAAATGTAAAGAAAATGAAGAATGAGAAGAAAAAAAGATGAAGAGAAATTGAAGATCTATGTGTTGACTATTGAGAATAAGCATGAAGTAGTTAATATTATGAAAGAAATTATAAAAGATTTTGATAAAAATGGCAGAAAATAGGGAAACAAAAATACTATCAATTTACTAGGTACTAGAAATAAACGTGATATTGATCAAGTACTTTGGAATTGTAAATTTTAGTTGTAAAACATTCTTCATATTTTTCAAGTGTCCTTATTTGTCATTCTGCTAAAAAAAATTCATTTCATAATGATAAAGTTTCACTTATTGCCTAAGAAATTTATTTAACTCAAACACTAATTAATAAAAATATTTATATAAGTATTAACTAACTCAACGATGCAAATTTTTATTTTTTTTATTAATTAACAAAACAACTTATCTGTTATCTCTATATCAGATAGGCATATTACAAAACCAAATACATAATTATTTTCTCTGATAGAATGCAGAAAGCAAGTAGCGGGACCGCGACGACCTGATGGGAACTCGTTGCCACCACCTCTCGATAGTGTTGAAGCCGTGAATCCTTGCATTCCGGCGGCCGCGCTAATTTCGTTGTTATAGTGCTCTCAACTCTCACCCTTATCTTTTCCGTCGACGTTGTCCCTGCCTTGGAGCTTATCCTCCGTCGTCTTTTCTATTTCTCACTATTTCCTTTCTGCAATCTTCCTTGTCGGTGCTCTGCCTAGAATTTTGAAATCTGTGGGATTCTTTAGAGCCCGCTGGTAAGTTTATTTTTATTCTTGTGATGTATCCGTATATAGGAGCAACTCTACAGCAATAAGTGGTTTTGTTCCTTTTTAATCTATGTTCGGCGTGAAGTTGGAATTTTTATGGTCTGTTTGCATTGTAGCTAAACTTTGTTTCTCAAAAATCTACATTACCTGGGTTGATTTACAAGTCTACAGTTGATAAATGCATATTCTTCTTGGCTTTTGTGTTCCATGCTCAATAGTTTTGTCATATTGGGAATATTATGATGTCACTTCATGGTACAAGAATTTCTTATTGTAAAATAATACAAGAAATTTTAATTGTATAGGCATCAGTCTCCTCTAATAGAGAATGTTTTCTGGGGTGAAATTCATTTCGCGTGATCAGATCAGTAAGGTATGAATACTTCTGCCATAATCATGTGTTTATATGTATATTGTGCATTATCTGATGAGAAGCATGTCTGAACTGAAAAATCACATTGCGATACTATGACAGGATGAGGCCTTGGATTCTTCCTTGAAAGAGAGGAACAAGTCTGGAAAGAAAAAGAGTAAGAGTAAAAGGAAGAGCTCTAGATATGACTCTTCAGACGATGAGAGTCTTGAAAAGATAAAAAAAGGGTCTAGAAAGAAGAAGTGGTATTCGTCTGAAGATAATTCTTCATCATATGAAAGTTCACGAGACAAAAAGAAGCGTAAGAAAAGGACACAGAAGAAAACTGATGATAATTCGTCAGATGACTCGGCAGAAAGGTTGAAAAGAAAATCAACATCAAGGAGCGGTAAAAAAGAATATACATCTGAAGAAGGTCCTTCATCGAATTCTGATGGAAGTGATGGCTTTTTGGATGAAGAAGCATCGCGTAAAAATACCCAAAGAATAGATGGGAGTAAAAAGAACAAGATAAAACGGGAAGATATAAATATTAGTGAGAAGGAAATTGCAAGAAAAGAAATGGGATTAGAGTGGATGCTTCGGTCAGAAAGTAAGAAGCCTACAGAACCAATTGAACAATTGGCAGAGGAACCTTCAGTTGAAGAGGTATGTCTTAATTGAAGAAAATTTTAGTATCTTACTTATCTCAGTTCTCAAAACACTGACATATCTAATATAATTGTAACGAAAGAAAGGATAGTGGACACATATGGAACCTTGATATTTTATTGGCTCTCGATAATTTTGTGCTATACATCTGGGACCATTGACCTGATTTTGCATGAGAAGTTTTTACTGTCCAATGATATTCCTCTTATAAGGAGAGTTTTAGACCGTTGATATCTTATTGGAAATTGATAATTCTTCTGCTTGTCTGCAATCTTATTGGCTTATTTATTGCCATATGTTATTTGCCCAAGTGATATAGGAGTGAGTTGTGTTTTTTTTTTTTTTTGTCATAGTTGATGTTCCAAGTAGGATGTATTTCCACATTCTCAGTCTGAAGTGTGCCTTTGTTTTTGAAATTTGTCTTCATCTTTTAATCCACATAGCAGACAGTATTTGCTTATTATACACGCATTTTCCCTCTTCAGATAAATATTGTGAATCCTAAGGAATTGAACCCATATCTGAGAGATAATGGAAGTGGTTACCCAGAAGATAGTGATGGGGTTAAAGTCGGCACAGACAAACTCTTATCTTCTTCCCTTGTTGGGGATGGTGGAGCCAGCTGGAGACTTAAAGCATTGAAGCGGGCACAAGAGCAAGCAGCTCGAGAGGGACGAAGGCTGGAAGAGGTATTGTGTGCTGCCTCTTAAGATATGCTTTGAGTCCATCTTTTATATTTTGCTCCTAATTATTTTTATGCATTTGGATAAGTATAGGTTGTGGAAGAAAGATGGGGTTCACTTGGTGATATAACTGCATCTGTGGCATCTCATGCAGCAGCTCCATCTCGTTCTCATTTACGTGCAATAAAAAGCAGGAGGAAAGGGCTGACTGAAGAACAATCACTAGATTCAGTTAATCATGGAAAGGACACTAAAAGGGTAAGTTGGATGTCATGGAGAAAAAATACCATTACTATCTTTTGTTTTGTTTTTTTTAATGGAATGAATTTTCAGTTTACTAATGAATTCACATTATATTTTGTGGAATTCATTTTATAATTTCCTGTAGAGGTCACTGAATTTGGCCAATGATATTTTGGCAGGATTACTTAAAGGATGTATCTGTTCGGCATCGTGAAATGAGGGCACCTAAAATTCAAGATTCTTTATCCTGGGGTAAGCGAAAAAGTCAAGCTGTTTCAGCTGAAGGTGCTGAGATTATTTCTGCAGCAGCATCTAGCCTAAACAAGTTTTCAAATGATGGTAGCTTTATGGATGGATTTCTTTCCAAGAAGAAAAATGATTTTGATGAACGTGTTGAGGAAACTGTCAAGGTGGAAAGGTTTTCATCTGATGCTGACAGACCTGCTGAGATAAGCGCAAATCTTAAGGAGCAAGACCCACATACACCAAGCCTTGGGGTAATTCACCTTTTCCCAATTCAACTCTCTTATTTCTAATCCTGTTGTCTTTTTTTTATTGATGAATGCTTATGAATGTAATAGTATGATTGTGATGGAGGATTAAACATTTGATATTTAATACCCTTGCTGGAATGAGGTTGCTGCTTTTTGTGCTTCTATTGTTGAGTAAGGGAAGTTCTCTCTTACATTTGTCTTAGATGATGATAGTTTGTTTTGGTTTCTAACAATATTTTGAATTTTTGACAAGTGAGAGAATTTCTCAAAGATAAATAGATTGAGGTAATTGCATTGCAGGCCCCCAAAACCAGTATATTTGCATTGAAAGCCTAATAGAATATGAAATAATTCTGCAGGCCCAAAGGCCCATCTTGCAATTAAGTTTTCTGGTGAAAAGACAAAATTGCCCCGTTGTAAAATAAATGAACAGTTTCTTGAAGATAAATGGACTTCGATTGTTATTTATGGATTTTTTGTTATAAATTTCATCTGAGTAACTTGTAAATTTTTTCTCCATAACAAGTGTAAACCACATGAACTATATAAAATAAGCAGACATTTTGTTGTAAATGAATGGACTTTGACTATTATTTACAGAGTTTCTATTGTAAATTTCATTTGAATAACTTGTAAATTTTCTCTCTTTTAGCAAGCGTAAATCACATGGACTATGTAAAATAAATGGACGTTTTGTTGTTAATAAATAGACTTTGAATATTATTTATAGAGTTTCTGTTGTAAATGTTATTTGGATAACTTGTAAGTTTCTTCTTCTTCAAGTGTAACTACATAGGCTATGTGAAATAAATAGATGTTTTGTTGTGAGTAAATGGACTTCAAATGTTATTTGAAGATGTTTTGTTGTATATTTCATAAAGGGGCAATTCCATCTTTTCGCCAAAAAACTAAATTGCAAGGGAAGACTTTGGGCTTGCGGAATTATTTCATCTATTGGCTTAATGCAAACATGTTGGTTCTAGGGGCCTGCAGTGCAATTCTCCCTAATAGATTCTTTTGAAGGCGTGAGGAGGAAAGAAAAAGAAAAAAATTATTCATTGATTGTTACCAGGCCATTAGGTCTAATTTGGGAAAGGATCATAATCTATGACCTTTCTTAAGTGTTCAACTCATATTATATTCAACGACGTCTCTTTAACAGATATTCAAAAGGGTTGGAGAGTAACTATATCTTTTTTATTTATTTTTTATGACTATTGACTAGACCTGTCTTATTAGTTGTTTTTGTTTTTTTTTGTTTTTTTTGGTTTTATGTCTTTGCTAAGGTCAATATCTTGTTCCCCTCTTTTTTATTACCTTTCTTCTTGCTCCTTGATAAGATTTCTTGTTTTATGTGAAATGAAAGGATGGGATGAGTGCAAACCAGCTGGCAGCCAAGGCTTTGCAGCTACGTTTAAAGGGAAAGCATGAAGAAGCTGAGAAATTATTGGTAAGATGAGAAAATGATCCCTCTAATCTAGACTATGTTTATATCGCAGTTTAAGCATTATGCTTTCTTTAGTTCTTCTGGTGCACTCAGTGAATTTAGTTTGTAGAGTGCATATATTCTGCATTGGCTTTAATTCTAGTTAATTCACTAATTCGTTTCCTTTAAGCTTATCAAATAGTGTAGAGATAGTCATTGCTGACAACTTTTTCAGCTAATGTTCCAATTGTTTGTGTGGAAAAATATTTCTGCCATTAAATATAACTTCTGGATGCTCTGCTGAATTTTTGTTATTGTTTCCCTTGAGAATGAGAACAAACTAAGGCCTATGCCTTGAATTTTCTAGAATGTTAGTCTTCTCGATTTTCCTTTATCTAGGCTAGAACTAGACTTGATTATTACTTTGTTAGGCAGGTTTTGAATTTTATTTCAAAAAAAAAAAAAAGTTCAGACCTTTATATTTGAGCCTTTAAAAATTGATCAACTTGAAACCCTTGGCCTTGCATATCTTGGTGGAACAAACAATTTTGGATTTATTCACCATTCATAGCATGGATGAAAATTTTCCTTTGTTCTTGAAATTTAGGGTGAGAGCAAAATTATGCTTAGTGGAAGTTAGACACTGAAGAAAATCAAACTCTTATTACTGATAGGGTTTAATGTCAATAAGACTGCTAGACAATGAAACTCTAGGACACCTTTCTTAACAACCAGCCGTTTCCTGTTGTCAGTCTTGTTGTACTACTTACCATGATATTTATAAGATTTTTTTTTTTTTTGCTGGGACAAGTTCCTTAACAATGTCTGTTCTGTTTGAGGAGTGGTTGTGAGATAATGGTAGTGTTTGTGTTGTCCTTCTTTCTTGCAACGTATCCTTTAGGTTTACTGATAATTTGATTCCATTTTCTGGTTTTCTTTTGTGGGCAGGAAGAGGCAAAGAGTATGAGCACAAAGCAGGGTAATCAAGATCACATAATCAGGCCAAAAACCGATGGAAGTTCTAGCAGGTATTTCCCTATTTTTGGACCTTTATCATTTATCTTTTTACTTCCCTTAATTCTGAATATGTTTAACTTTCACTTCTGATATGCCTTGCGGTTAAGGTGCAATTTCTCAAGCAGTTGTAAAGCATAAGCTAAATTTTTTTTAATCCAATACTTTGTTTTCATTTCTTTATTCTTTCTTCTATTTCATGTTATATTCATGTTACTAAATAATTGCTCAGCATAAATAATTGCTCAGCATGCTTGTTCTTGGTTGCATAGTAGCTGTTTGTTTCTTGTAAATTACCATTAGTTCTTAAATTTGCTGTATTGACACTTCCTACTTTCTGTAAGATATGCCAAGCAGAGCATATCTTTGCAGCAGAAAAAAGGAGAGGATGATGCTGATATGCATCTTGCTCGCAAAATTATGCAGAACAAGCAATTTAAAATATCTAGTCGGGCAGATGATGAGTATGACTTTGAAGATGATGAACGCAGAAAGAGCCGAAAGAAGAGAGACAGTGACGATCATAAGACGGCCCAAAAGAGCACTAATGCAAAAAGGATCTTGACCCAGCAGGAGTGTTGCCTATTTTGCTTAGAGAATCCAAATCGCCCTATGCATCTTGTTGTTTCAATCGCAAATTTCACATATCTGATGTTGCCAAAGTGGCAGCCTGTGGTGCCTGGCCATTGTTGCATTTTACCGATTCAGGTGGGCTTACTTCTAATGTCAGTATGCTTCTTGGTGTTTTAACCAACCTAAAGCACCATGATCTCCTTTACTAGAGACAGTCGCCTGAAATATGATCTGATGTCTTAATGCTTTTTCTGTTTTAGCAGTGATTGTCTCAATCTTAATACCTTTAATAATGACTTCTGTTTCAGTTTACTTAATAACAACCAGGTCATAATGTTTTATGTGTGAGAAAGAAATTCTTCAACTATGAAAAACAGCATCTTAAGCAAAATGGTCATCCTAAAGATTTGAACCATCTTTGTGGAGACAGTGGCAAAGGAGGAAAGTCTTAGTTACGACTGTCAAGATTTTATGTATTACCATCGCTTGTCTTTGGAGAATTGAAAGCTGCATTAAATTGTACTTCATCCGGTCCAAAATATAAGTATTTTCCTTCAGCTAATCTTGGTTCAAAATATAAGCAACTTAATACATGTAAAAAAAAAAAAAAATCCATTTTACCCCTTGTATTTATCAACCTAGATATTTGTGTAAATGTATTTCTTACTTATTATAAAGTGCATTGGTAATTGGGACTTGGGAAAAAAGAAAAAACAATATATATTTTTATGAAAATGGGGGCTTTATTGGTATGCGAATTTTGTTTCGAAAACTGCTTATTTTTGGATTGGAGAGAGTACGAATCTGATGTTTAGTTTTCTTGTTTGGCCATCATAAATGTGACATTAATTGAAATATGGTGAACTGAGTTTTGAGCTTGTGGATCTGTGCAATAAGGCAGTATTGTGACTACTATTAGCGCTATTATTTACTTTTCAACTCAAATCGTGTATTCATCTAGTACCTGTGAATTGACAGCATGAAGCAGCAGCTACAAGAACTGTGGATGACAATGTGTGGACTGAACTTCGGAACTTCAAGAAATGCCTCATAATGATGTTTGCAAAGCAAGAGAAGGAGGTGGTTTTTCTTGAAACTGTGATGGGATTGGCGCAACAGCGCCGTCATTGTATGATTGAATGCATTCCTTTACCCCAAGATATTGCCAAAGAGGCCCCTTGTACTTTAAAAAGGTTAGATTTCAAATAGCATATTCTTTGTCTAGTACCATATATTGACACCAATGGTGACTCTATTATTGATGAGTATACTCCACTTTCCTGGCCATTTACATTGAGAGTGCAAAAAGTGATATTCCATTGTAGGGTATCTTTGATCTTAATGGTATTTGCTCTTACACACGCACACTCTCTCTCTCTATATGTATGCACTTATCATTCATTATCCTTCCTATATTATTTGATTCATATTTATTTTGATCTATCATTATTTTCAAAAATCTCATCTCATTGCTCCTCCTTAAACTGATGTCACCATAGGCAATTGATGAAGCTGAAGATGAGTGGAGCCAGCACAACGCCAAGAAGCTCATTGATACAAGTCAAAGGGATTGCGGAGCTCTATTCCGAAGCATTTCCCTTACTTCCACGTGGAGTTCGGACTGAACAAGGGTTTTGTGCATGTTATTGATGATGAGAAGCAGTTTAACAGCAACCTTGGCCTTAATGTCATCAGAGGAATGCTAGATCTGGCTGAGGAAGACATGTATCGGCGCCGCCGTTATGAGGCGGTGGATGTACAAAAACAAGCAGTTGCAAGTTTCTTAAACGAGTGGGAGCCCTTTGACTGGACAAAGCAGCTCCGTGAAGGGTGATTATACCTATCCTTTGGTGTTTCTAATTTAACTTGACCTGTAGATTAGTAGATAT